>NC_053392.1:49497416-49866166 GCF_905171765.1 Bufo bufo
CTAGTCCCAGAGCTGCAACGAGATTTCGCCCATTATCGCACACCACCAGGCCGGGCTTGAGGCTCACTGGAGGCCACCACTCGTCGGTCTGTTGTTCTATACCCTGCCACAACTCCTGCGCGGTGTGGGGCCTGTCCCCCAAACACATCATTTTCAGAACGGCCTGCTGACGTTTACCCCTGGCTGTGCTGAAGTTGGTGGTCAAGGTCTGTCGCTGACCGGATGAGGAGGTGGTAGAAGAGGAGGAGGAAGCCAAGTAGGAAGAGGAGGCAACAGGAGGCAAAGAATGATGCCCTGCGATCCTTGGCGGCGGAAGGACGTGCACCAAACAGCTCTCCGTCTGGAGCCCAGCCGCCACTACATTTACCCAGTGTGCAGTTAGGGAGATATAGCGTCCCTGGCCGTGCTTAATGGTCCACGTATCTGTGGTTTGGTGGACCTTGCCACAGATGGCGTTGCACAGTCAGTACACACTTGATTTTATCCGATACTTGGTTGTGCAGGGAGGGCACGGCTCTCCTGGAGAAGTAGTGGCGGCTGGGAACGACGTACTGTGGGACAGCAAGTGACATGAGCTGTTTGAAGCTGTCCGTCTCCACCAGCCTGAATGACAGCATTTCAAAGGCCAGCAGTTTAGAAATGCTAGCATACAGGGCCAGGGATCGAGGGTGGCTAGGTGGGAATTTACGCTTTCTATCAAAGGTTTGTGAGATGGAGAGCTGAACGCTTCCGTGTGACATGGTGGAAATGCTTGGTGATGGAGGTGGTGTTGTTGGTGGCACATCCTCTGTTTGCTGGGCGGCAGGTGCCAACGTTCCTCCGGAGGCGGAGGAAGAGGCCGAGGCAGCAGCAGAAGACGGAGCAGGAGGGGCCTGAACCCTTTCTTGGTTTTGAAGGTGCTTACTCCACTGCAGCCCGTGTCTCGCATGTAGATGCCTGGTCATGCAGGTTGTGCTAAGGTTCAGAATGTTAATGCCTCGCTTCAGGCTCTGATGGCACAGCGTGCAAACCACTCGGGTCTTGTCGTCAGCACATTGTGTGAAGAAGTGCCATGCCAGGGAACTCCTTTGGTGTGCTCGGTCCCTGTTGACGGTGGCCAGTAGCAGGCAAACTGTTTTGGCGACGGCTGCTCTGCTTTTGTACCCTGCTCCCGCTTTTGTTTCGCTGTTGGCTGGGTCTCACCACTGCCTCTTCCTCCGAACTCTGAAAGTCAGTGGCACGACCTTCATTCCATGTGGGGTCTAGGACCTCATCGTCCCCTGCATCGTCTTCCACCCAGTCTTCCTCCCTGACCTCCTTTTCGGTCTGCACACTGCAGAAAGACACAGTAGTTGGCACCTGTGTTTCGTCATCATCAGAGACGTGCTGAGGTGGTATTCCCATGTCCTCATCAGGAAACATAAGTGGTTGTGCGTCAGTGCATTCTATGTCTTCCACCCCTGGGGAAGGGCTAGGTGGATGCCCTTGGGAAACCCTGCAAGCAGAGTCTTCAAACAGCATAAGAGACTGCTGCATGACTTGAGGCTCAGACAGGTTCCCCGATATGCACGGGGGTGATGTGACAGACTGATGGGCATGGGTTTCAGGCGCCACCTGTGCGCTTTCTGCAGAAGACTGGGTGGGATATAATGTAAACGTGCTGGATCCACTGTCAGCCACCCAATTGACTAGCGCCTGTACTTGCTCAGGCCATACCATCCTTAGAACGGCATTAGGCCCGACCAAATATCGCTGTAGATTCTGGCGGCTACTGGGACCTGAGGTAGTAGGTTCAGTAGGACGTGTAGCTGTGGCAGACACTCTCCCTGCACCAGAGGCTCCACCAACACCACCACCGCGACAATGACCGCGTCCCTTATTAGATTTTTGCCTCAAAGTTAGCGTTTACAAAGCAAAGTAAAAATTGGTTAAGTCTGTTAAAAATAATTAACCGCCAATATAAACCCTGATGTAGGGTATTGCACTCAATTGTTTTTTTTTTAACTCTATATGACAGCGGTATTTGTGGCCTAAATGTGACACTCACTTATGCACGTCTTATCCCAGATGTGCAATATATTAGAGGCTTTTTTCACTCCAGTATGCCAAAGCCGTATTTCTGGCCTAAATGTGACAGTCACTTATGCTTGCCTAATCCCAGATGTGCAATATATTAGAGGCTTTTTTCACCCCAGTAACCAAAAAGCCGTATTTCTGGCCTAAATGTGACAGTCACTTATGCACGTGTAATCCCAGATGTGCAGTATATTAGAGGCTTTTCTTCACCCCAGTAACCAAAAAGCCATATTTCTGACCTAAATGTGACAGTCACTTATGCAAGTGTAATCCCAGATGTGTAGTATATCAGAGACTTTTTTCACCCCAGTATGCCAAAGACATATTTATGGCCTAAATGTGACAGTCACTTATGCACGTGTAATCCCAGATAAGCAGTATATTAGAGGCTTTTTTCACCCCAGTAACCAAAAAGCCGTATTTCTGGCCTAAATGTGACAGTCACTTATGCACGTGTAATCCCAGATGTGCAGTATATTAGAGGCTTTTTTCACCCCAGTAACCAAAAAGCCATATTTCTGGCCTAAATGTGACAGTCACTTATAGACGTGTAATCCCAGATGTGTAGTATATCAGAGGCTTTTTTCACCCCAGTATGCCAAAGACGTATTTATGGCCTAAATGTGACAGTCACTTATGCACGTGTAATCCCAGATGTGCAGTATATCAGAGGCTTTTTTCACCCCAGTAACCAAAAAGCCGTATTTCTGGCCTAAATGTGACAGTCACTTATGCACGTGTAATCCCAGATGTGCAGTATATCAGAGGCTTTTTTCACCCCAGTATGCCAAAGCCGTATTTATGGCCTAAATGTGACAGTCACTTATGCACGTGTAATCCCAGATGTGCAATATATTAGAGGCTTTTTTTACCCCAGTAACCAAAAAGCCGTATTTCTGGCCTAAATGTGACAGTCACTTATGCATGTGTAATCCCAGATGTGCAGTATATCAGAGGCTTTTTTCACCCCAGTAACCAAAAAGCTGTATTTCTGTCCTAAATGTGACAATCACTTATGCACGTGTAATCCCAGATGTGCACTATATTTAACAGATGTTTTTTTTTTACCCCAGTAAGCAAAAAGCTGTATTTCTGAACTTGCAGACATGCAGCTATCCTGTGCTGGTGCACTATCGTTGCATAAAATGGCTGCCGATTATGTATTGATATTGACTAACTGAAGGAAAAAAAATTGTGCACTGCACCCAGAAAACACTTTTTCTGTAGATCGCTGAGTACATAAACCAGTTCTTGATAAGATTGCTCCCTGATCTCTCCCTCACAGCAGCTGCTGCCTCTCCCTACACTAATCCGAGCAGAGTGACGGGCGGCGCTACGTGACTCCAGCTTAAATAGAGACTGGGTCACATGCTGAAGTTGGCCAATCACAGCCATGCCAATAGTAGGCATGGCTGTGATGGCCTTTTGGGGCAAGTAGTATGACGCTTGTTGATTGGCTGCTGTGCAGCCTTTCAAAAGGCGCCAAGAAATCGCCGAACACCGAACCCGAACTTTTACGTAAATGTTCGGGTTTGGGTCGGTGGGTTCGGGTACATGCTGGAAGCTAGCCACCTAAACCAGGTAAACTGTACATATGCTGAACATACATTATGCATATTAAATCATACTGCACACACACCCCTAACATATAAGACATCTGCTGCACACAACCATCACATGCCAGTCCCCCCACACATGCAACTTGCACACTTAATACATGCCACACACCCATTAATTTTACATGTACACAAATTACATATTTCTTTGTTATGTTAGACATATGCTGCTAACACTCATTCCAATACTTATCTTCTTTAACTCGTCACAGACATCTCAGGACCATGGTCCTTCTGAACCTTACCCTCTAATGCTGATAGATCTTTCTTCTCTGTAAATTTGCATTTACATGGCTCTAGAATCGGGAAAATTATCGGGAACGACCATTCCTCCAAACGGTCATTCCTGGCAATCTGGCCATGTAAATGTGCAGCCGATCACAAGTGATCCTGTTGTTCATGTAGGCACCAAGGATAATAGTTTCTGGGCAGCTGATCTGCTGCTCAGAGACCATGACTCTGTATGAGGACAAGGGATCGCAATAGTAATCCCTCATCTTCATACAGTAAAGGAGATCGCTGCATGCAAATGCAGAGGTCTCCACTGAAAGAGCAGCCTACTGTCGGGAAGGAATTCTTCCTTCCCGACAATCAGCTGCTCAGTCGTCCTGTGTAAATCCAGCTTAACTCTAGTCAGTCTCAGTCCCATTACTGAAACCTTACATAAAGGTAAACCCTCACCATGTCTCCTCACTCCACCCCCTTCCCCCTCCAAGATTAGTCTATTTTCATTAATCTATGTCTAAATGGATGGGCCTACTCCCCTATGACTACCTTTGCAGCTGTTAGTTAGATCGATGACAATCATTTCATCTTTGGTGAGCTTTACATTGAAGATAATGTCCACCAATGGGACAGACTTCAAAAACTAGTGTAAGAGGCACCAAAAAATGCATTAAAAAAAGCCTACATATTTATTTTAAAGGTAAGAAGAAAAATGTATGATAACAAATAGTAGTAATAGGGCATGTTTCATTCCTTCTTTTCCCCAATTTCAGCTGTCAGGGTACCAAAATATGCTTGAGATTGTCGGAAGATCAAGTCAAAAATGTTTGGTTTGGCCAAATTTTATCTGTAGTGTATGGCCAACCGAATACTTTTGCATATATGTTAGGTCAGACACGACACAGGGCTTGTGCCAGGGCTAATAATCTTACTCTAGTATTAGAGATGACATAAGTAGAGCACATTTTTGAAAAGGCAGACATCAAGTGAATTAGTGACATTTCATCAACATTTTTTGTCTTCAGAATTGGTAAATTTAGTCTTTTTTTTACTTTAACTTACAATTTTTTTAATAAGTAACCAAACTGATAAGTTAGATAAGAGAGATTTCAGACAAAACATAATAATAGACAGTTCAATTTTATTACATTTCAACTCAAAAACATTCATTGATATCTGGAGCTAGGTAAAGTGCAGAGTGATTGTGAGAATGACCCTTCTGTCCATATGTATTAGTCAGTAGGATACGTTTCAATGACTGAAGATGGATATATATAGGATTTGACACCGTCATCGAGGTTACTAGCAGCCATCAGCCCACGGCTATCCAAAGAAGACTGCTTAGCCCTTAATCTTTTTGCCAACCGCCTGTTGTTCACTAAAATTATTAGACTCTTCTTCCCATGAAAATATCCAGAAGAGCAATTAAGTGACACAAAAATGTAAGAGAAAATACAAAGCCAGCACTTAATGGTCTCTGTCATCTTTTCATGATCATAATGGTCCTGACATCTCAAGTATTTGGCTTTATTTGGTCTTATCTAAAAAATGGGTAAATATAACTATAGTGTTTTTTCTGTTCGGTCTTTTTTGTTTCTTCATTGATTTGTTTTAATTTTTTTTAAATATAGTGATTATTGATTTAATACCATTTGCTTAGCCTTCCTGTCTTGTTCTATAGCCCTCCGGGGATCCTGTGTTGTCCTTCATATAAGACCTCATGAAGAAGATAAAAATGTGGCCAGTACAACCTCTGTTCTATACAGAGGTGTACTATTAGACAACGGTATGCCTCCAATTTCATGCTCAAACCTGGGCCTTTGTATCTGAGAGGGTCCAAAGAGCCCTCTACCATAGCTAGGAGGCTTTTTTCAGATTTTGAACCCTGGAACTTCAAGTTACACCTATTAAGAAATTTTGCAAAGAACGGATGCTTTACTAGCAAGCTCTCTGTAATATTACATCTATGCTGTAGTGGCCACTATAGCTGATCATCATGGGGTCCTACTTTTACGCCAGGTTCAGACCACATTTTACATTCACCAGTTTGTGAACCTTCCACCTAAGCTGCACAGCTATTACCTGCATATGTCTTGATGATCTGGGACCCCCAAGGAAGTAACATTGAATTTTCAGTAGTAGGCACATATTACTATTGATTCCCATTTTACATTTTTACCAACATTTCAGTTGGTAAAATCTCCCCACCCCTGGGAATGCCCCGATCCCACCTAGAATTACCTACATATGGGTGGGGTTTTTGTTAGCCAACCCATTTTTTGGCAGGACAGAGCAAATTTGCCGGGACTGTCTCTAAATATCATGGACAGTCCCGGCAAATTGGGGACAGTCCCAGCAAATTCGGGACAGTTGGCATCTATGGTTTTACAAAAAATTACATCTTATGGTGTCTCCAGATCTATGAAGTATTTTTAACTTTATACCATCAAAATAAATATTGTTATTCTCTATAATGATGCTTATTTTCTAAACTGATTGGGGTGTCTGTTGACATGTAGAATTGTGACTAAAGCTCTGGAGTGCAACACAGCCTGTAATGCATAGTGGCCCACATGAATGTAACGGTCACGTACACACAAACACAGGGGGGGGATAGTGACCACTGCGCTCCACCCTCACCCCTGGCCCTGCCTACTTGCCTCACGAGTCCTGATGACAGGGGACAACTGGACGGCAGTCCCTAACTTAGGATACGTGCGGGAAGGACAGACAAGACAAATAACGGATAGTGAACGGACCGGGTCAAAACCAAGAGGACAACGCAGTACAGAGGGATAAGCAAAGAAAGGTCAGGAGAAACCGGGGTCATAAATACCAGGAGAGTCGAGAAGTACCAAAGGAGTCCGCAAAGAATAGTCAGGTGGAAGCCGAGGTCAATATACCAGGAAGGATGCGCAGTACAGGAGGAGCAGGCAAAGGATCGTCAGGGAACAGGATCAGGTAAGTACACAGGTATCCAACAACTGCCAGGAACCTAAATTAACAGGCAACCTGTGGCCAGCAGGCTGCCTGTATTTATAGTGGGGAGTGAGGGTCATGTGACGTGGCCAGCGTCACATGACCGACAGACCAACCAGTCAAGCACCGAGTGATCAGCTTCGCGCTCAAGGCAGACCTAGGAGCAGGGAGCCTCCCAGCTAGCAAAGCCGCCCTGGGAACGAGGTCAAACACAGATCCTTGCTCCTGAAGCTAAGCAGCAGGTCTGCGGCTGATGGGGTACCGAGTGCGCCTTCGGCACCCCGTTACAATGTACTAATACTCTCTAGTACATTTTTGGGGGCGCAATGCTGCATTTAAGCCAAACCCCTTCCTTGCAAAGACATGCCTCTTTTTTCTAAGCCACATCCCCTTGTAAGATTTGTCACATATAGTTCTTAGTATGAAATTTTTATGAAATTCTGCACAATGCTCCATCCCCACTATCTAAGGCTGATCTGAAGGTGTAGTAGGAGAAAATGAGAAAAAAGGAAGGACATTTCATCATTTTTTTAATATCTTCTAAGCTAAGAAGATAACATATTATTATATGGCTCTGAATCACCAAATAGGACTGAATATCTACATCTTACTTGTTGTGTCAGGAGGCAGTTATGTAAATAAAGTTACTGTAGAAGTCAGAAAGAGAACATGTTATCAGAATCTCAGTAGTGCAGCCTCAGGGCTTCAGTGTGAAATGTCCATAGATTTCTTTGCCTGACCCCACCACCAGGGCAGCTCAGAAGCTTTCTACATTTTGTGTATGAATTCAATATTAATGCAGTAAACTCCTAAGCTCCACCTAGTGGTGGCTCCAGGCAGCCAACATGTTATCACTCAAATACCTGCACTTTCAGATGACTCCAGGATATGCTGTTGTGGGTGTACATGAGTAATAGCACTATTTCTGGTCTTTATATTACTTGCATCTAGCATTTGCAGCAGTTTTCCCTACTACAGGCTACATCTCTAATTCTAATGAGCTAGTGCGTAAAGACTATCTGCTATACTTTTTCCCATGGAATACATAAAGAGAGAAGAGGCGTCTTTCTTGCTTACTTACCCAGAATAACCCAGAAGCACCATATACGACATTATAGAGAGATACTAAATAGTATTGATGAGAATAAAGCACCTGAGGTGAGATATAACACCGTGTCGGTGCCTGTGTCTGTCTCACAGCACCTAATTCCCCCTCCCCTCTTCATAGATGTCTATGTAAAGCTAGGTAAAGTAATTTGACTTTTTGGTGAGCTGACAGTTTATTTCCATCTCTTAAGACTTACCAGAGAATTGTAAGTGAACATTAGTTTAGGAAAGGGAGAGGGAGGAGGAAAATAGCTATTAACCAGAGAAAGAGGCATTTTTCTCTGGAAAGATATATTACAAAGTTTCTTATAGTAGCTTGAATTATAGATTTTTTACAAAATTGTATGAAAAGCTAATGACCATTTAACGCCAGAACTTTTGGAGACATGTATCGGAATTTGATGTTTGACAGCTATAAAGATGAATTAAGAAACTAATCAGCACATCATTTTAAACCTAAAATTAACAGAACGAAAGGTTAAGATTCACTGAAATAGTCAAAACTCTTATTGGTGCTTCGATTTACGCACCAATATGAGTTACGCATTACTGTAACTCATTTCGAATTGGTCTCCCCCTCACTGAACTCTCCCCTCTCCAATCTATCCTGAATGTTGCTACCAGGCCCATCTATCTGACTAACCGCTAAACTGATGACTTCCCCTTACACCAGTCACTACATAATTTTCCCTTTTGCGGGCTCAATCTCTAATTCTCAGTTATCCGTGAGTTATTGGGTGGAGACTGGCCCCGATGTCTCCTATACAGTGCACATAGAACAGGATTTTCTCTTGCTCACTCACCCAGAAGCACTGTATAGGACATTATAGAGAAATACTAAACGGTATTGATGAGAAAAAGTTAATGGTTATTACCTGCACAGTGTAGAATACAATATATACTTATCTTAGGGTGGAAGCGGCGGTGAAGGAGGAATAGGTAGCCAACACTGATTTGTGTTATTTTTTATTTTTAAATTGGGCCCTACTTTAAAGGGCCCTTAAAGAGCTGTAGAGGCATAAAGTGTGCACCCTACGGGTAGAGGAGGGTAGCCCTTGCTGGAAAGCTGGCCACAGCCTGCATGAAGGGACAGAGCAACCCCAGCGGCCGGACCCACTGGGACATAGAGAGCAGGAGAAGGGTCTGTGCCACCAGGATATAGAAATCCTGGATCGGTAAGTAGTGCAGCGATGGCCGCTGCAGGAGGTGATGCTCCTGAGCCCACTCACAGGGAGGAATGGTGATCCCCGGGTGAGTGCAGGCGCAGCTCTCAACTGGACGTCAATAAAATTGAAATCTGTGGTAGAGCAGGGAGTGATTTATATTCTTCTGTGGCATAGGGTGAAATGTGGGGCACTTAGGGGACATTATTGTTTATTAACCGCCTCCGGACCGCCTAACGCAGGATTGCGTTCCGGAGGCGGTCGATTTGTTCCTCCTTGACGCGCCGGCGCGTCAGACTCCCTGATCACCCCCCTGTCATTGATCAACCCCCTGTAAGGCTCCATTCAGACGTCCGTATGTGTTTTACGGATCCGCGGATCCGCAAAACACATACGGACGTCTGAATGGAGCCTTACAGGGGGGTGATCACCCCATATAGACTCCCTGATCACCCCCCTGTCATTGATCACCCCCCTGTAAGGCTCCATTCAGATGTCCGTATGTGTTTTGCGGATCCGCGGATCCGCAAAACACGGACACCGCGGATCCACAAAACACGGACACCGGCAATGTGCTTTCCGCATTTTTTGGATCCGCACATTGCCAGAACTATATAGAAAATGCCTTTTCTTGTCCGCAATTGCGGACAAGAATAGGACATGTTCTATAGGCTCTACAAAAAACGCAGTGTTCGCCCGATCAGGTCTGATCTTGTGCACACACTTGCGTTCAGTCCGCCCCACCGCAGTGACAGAATTTTTTTTTCTGATCACTGCAAAAACACCGTAAAATCGCTGCGGCGCTATAAAAAGATCACTTTTGAGGGGCATGGCGAGTTCATAGAAGATTTTTTTTTTTTGTCACAAGTTAGCGGAAATTGTTATTTATTTTTTCTTTTTTTTGTTTTTTCTTACAAAGTCTCATATTCCACTAACTTGTGACAAAAAATAAAATCTCACATGAACTCACCATACCCCTCACGGAATCCAAATGCGTAAAAATTTTTAGACATTTATATTCCAGACTTCTTCTCACGCTTTAGGTCCCCTAAAATGCCAGGGCAGTATAAATACCCCACAAGTGACCCCATTTTGGAAAGAAGACACCCCAAGGTATTTCGTGAGGGGTATGGTGAGTTCATGTAAAATTTTATTTTTTGTCACAAGTTAGTGGAATATGAGACTTTGTAAGAAAAAAATAAAAAATAAAAATCATTTTCCACTAACTTGTGACAAAAAATAAAAACTTCCATGAACTCACTATGCCCATCAGCGAATACCTTAGGGTGTCTACTTTCCGAAATTTGGTAATTTGTGGGGTGTTTCTACTGTCTGGGCATTGTAGAACCTCAGGAAACATGACAGGTGCTCAGAAAGTCAGAGCTGCTTCAAAATGCGGAAATTCACATTTTTGTACCATAGTATGTAAACGCTATAACTTTTGTGCAAACCAATAAATATACACTTATTGCATTTTTTTTATCAAAGTCATGTAGAACAATAAATTTAGAGAAAAATTTATATAGAAATGTAGTTTTGTTTGAAAAAATTTTATAACAGAAAGTGAAAAATGTCTTTTTTTTTGCTAAAATTTCGGTCAATTTCGATTAATAACAAAAAAAAGTAAAAATGTCAGCAGCAATGAAATACCACCAAATGAAAGCTCTATTAGTGAGAAGAAAGGGAGGTAAAATTCATTTGGGTGGTAAGTTGTAGGACCGAGCAATAAACCGTGAAAGTAGTGTAGTGCAGAATTGTAAAAAGTGGTCTGGTCATTAAGGGGGTTTAAGCTAGGGGGGCTGAGGTGGTTAAGTAGGCACATCAGGACATTACTATTACTTTTTAGGGGGCACTTACAGACATTATAACTTTTTAAGGGGTACTTCAGGGTATTATTACTATTTAAGAGGACATTCAGATGTATTATTACTTTTTCAGGTGACACTCAGGGGCATTATTACCTTGCAGGGGCACTAAAGAGGCATTAATACTGCGCAGGGCACGAATACTCTGTGCCTACAATATTTGGCACTTTTACTCTGTGGTGCACTGTAACCATCTGGGACACTATATGTGGCACGGTGTATCTGGGACTATTATATTTGGGGTCAATATCTGCCTATGTGGCACTATTTTTTTGGGGGAAATTATAGTTATGACACTATTTAGGAAGTACAGTTTTTGGGGGCATCATACCACACAGTAGTTGGGGTTTGTGGGGCACAGTATTATTATTGGGCATAGTATGAAGGGCACGACTACTAACAGGGTACTCTTGGAGAGAATTATCACTGTAGGGGGGTACTATTACTGATGAGTGCACACTGAGAGAGAATTATTGCTATTGGTCGGACCTTTGGGAGAACTTTGGGGACTCTCTGTATAGCACTGATATTTTGTAAGTATAGTCTTTGGGGGCTATTGTGGAGCACAGCAGGTGCAGTATTGGGGGGCAGAAGGATAACCGGGAGGAGGATAACTGTGTGGCAAACTCTACAGAGACGAGACATGGCCGAAAGAAGTCGTAAAGTGTTGTTATGGCCAAATAAAGAAGATGAGGGAAGAGAATGTCTACATGGGAGGAGATATCACTGGATGTACGAGGGATGTGGTGCTGTATTCTCCAGTTTGTGTAATAGGGCTGAATGTAATGTCCATCCAAATATGTCTTTAGCATTGTCGCTGGGGGGGAGCGGAAGTTGGACACATACCGTATACACTGAGTTTTGGGCCATAAATCTTTTGTGACCCTAATGCCTCTGGCACTCACCAGAGCTCCACAGCCTTCTAACAACTGATCGGTGGTGGTGCGGGGTGTCAGAACCCCACCCATCAGACCATCAGGTCATCAATATTCTACTCCCGGAAAAAACCCTTTAACCCCTAGCCATGCTTCTATATATACAGTAAGTGTATAGAAGTCAAACAACACCAGAAGAAAGACTCCTTCTCGTCCATGGAGAATTAGCACATGCCATTATCAAATGAGAAGACGTCTGCTTAGCCTATTTCATGTCAAATATCTGTAAAGACGAGAGCGTTCCCACGAGAAACTGTAATTAACTGGATTGTGTAAACCAGATGCTTTATGCCTGTACGTCAGTGAAATGCAAACCGCAACCTGACTGGTAACTTATCCGAGGTATGTTCTGCAAAATTCACAAAAATATGTCTACGTCCTCAGAAAGCTAAGAAGAAGCTGCAATTGATGAGGCGAACCTGCCACATGAATGTGAATGAATGGTCTGCCAAGTGTTCAACACTTCTCTTCTCCTTCTTCTTTTCAAAAGGAATTTTTCACCCCGGGCCAGAAGCCTTTGTGTCAGGAAGACTGTCTCTTCTCTATACTCAAAGGCTGTCAAAGATGACTGAGATTTGAAACTCTTTCTGATGTTGATGGGGTCAAAAGAGGCAGAGCTACAAACTACTGCTGGAAAGATATCCGGGACCAAAGCTACTGATGTAGCAGAGTTCAGTTTGTTTATTAACCCTTTGAGGATTGGTTCAAGATCTCTCTAATGTTAATGAGAGTTTTGGTCCTCAGAGCTCACTTTTTGGATATTTTTGAGCCGATGTGATGAAGTGATAAATATAATTTGAGTAATAGGAGATTTATTTTCAATTAACTTAATTTCACCTTGTTCTAATCTTATTAATCAAAATGGCGGTTAGTAAATTTGTAAATTAGGGTTTCCACCCCTGCCCAGGCCTCTTAGAATACATAATTAGGTGCCTCTACATCCTGAAAGCTGAATGGCCAAGTCAGGTGATTGGTCAAACCCCACTGAACACTTAATTCCACCCTCAGAGCCATAGGGACTCCCATTGTGCCTTCCTGTGCCCCCGCCCCAAATGCTTTTCCTATTTGATAGAACATAGATTTCATATCAATCAGTTAAAGGGGTTGTCCCATGAAAAATATTCTACAGTTTCCAAACCAGCACCTGGATCTGAATACTTTTGTAATTGCATGTAATTAAACATTTTTTATAGCTCCTGAGCTATTTAGTAAAATATGTTTGCATAGAGCCACCGTATTTCTCTGTCCACCTTGCTGAGGTGGACGCACATGCTCAGTTCCGTCCTTCAACTGCCTCCTGAGCTGTGATAGGGAGAAAGCTGTAGCAGAAAGAACATGCCCTCTGAGCTGCAGCATAAAGGACACACCCTGAGCTGCCGGTTTGATATAAATCAAGTAGAACAATGGAATCAATGAATGAAGATATCTCTGGATCCGTATGAGTTAGAGGACTGGCTTTAGCTTTGTTAGAAAGAGATTATCATGCATTAAATTATCTCAGATTTTCATTTTTTACATTACTCATGGTATAACCCACAGATGTCAGTATGGGCTCAATTCTATGGGTGCCATATTATCAATTCTTGAAAAGGTGATGGGAATGGGGCCTCGAGTTTTGAGTCTTTGGACCTTTTCTATGTAGTATGCAAATGTCCAATCATTCATCTGAGCCAGGAAAGCTGGCCCACTGCCTAGGAAAGGGTGATCTACTTTGGAGACTGGTGGAGCATGGCTACGTTTTTTTGAACGTTTTTTTTTTAATGCAGGTTTGCCTTTAATTATTCAAATATTTTTACTTATTTTATTTATTTTTAATTTCCTATTTATTTTCAGTACTTGATGTATTTATATAACGCCAACATATTCTGCAGCGCTGTACTGAATTTGTCATCACTTACATTAGCTTCGGTTCTCATTGGGTACCACAATCTAAATCAGTATGGTTTTCATGTTGATTTTCCTCTCATGTCTTTAAAAATATTTTATTTAAAAAAATGGCAGAAAAAAAAGTAAAACACACTCTGTTGGTATCTTTTTTATTTTCATTCCCCATGGTTCCAAGCAAAGCAAAATTTTCTTGTGCCTTTCTCTTTCTATTGCATTTTATATGGGCATGTATAGATTTGGCTCCTTGGGGGTGGGCCTATAGCAGTAGTTTTACCTAGACTTTATTGATTGTACTTTTGTTTTTTGTTTTTTTTACATATTACTTGTTCCCCCAAACATCATATGAGACCCTTAGGAAACATTTTGTCTTTTTATTTATAACATTGCTTTTCCTTTTAATTTGGGCTAGCACATCAGCCACGATAGAAGTAAACATAACCTATTTGCAAACATTACAGAACTGATCTCTGGATCACCTACAGAAACCTTTCCTGTTGCATCAACATACCCCGAAATGTTTGGTGTGAAATGGCCAGCTAAAAAAAAAACATGGCAGCGGCCTGCCCATCGTGAGCGAATGGAGGAGGTAAGTATGATTTTTTTTTTACACCATTTCACAGAAAATCGATTTGCTACCACAAAGCACAAGGAAATTCGGCTTTGCGGTGAATCGAATTTTCCCTGAAATTCGGATCAAAGTCCTTCGATTCGTTCAGCTCTAGTAATAAACCGTTCTTGCTTTTTCTATGGGGTGATTCGTTTTCTGAGACAGACGTTAAGAGCCAAATGACAATCTCAGCTCTGCTACATCTGTATTCATTTGAATTATTTTTCATTAACAGATGGGGTCAGCAGTGAAGAAGGCTAATGATCAGACAGAGCAGAGCAATAGAATAGAAGAATTGCACCGAAACAATGTATCATTGGCTGCTGTATAGAAGATGGGAGGCTGAAGGCAGAATAGTTATTAATAGGACTCTGCTTAATCAATGCATTTAATCCTCCGATGTGTATTTCAGGCGGTGGATTGGTAATGTTACCATGACTGCGGATGCAGGAGCCAGACAAATCTTCTGTTGGGTTTAATACGAGATATCGAGGCACGGTATTCTTGTCTGATGTGCAATACAGGGAAAATCATCGCTCAGGGCGCCATGCAAAATTCAAGTGGAGAACATGAAATAGGAATCTCTCTGTGCAAGATATTCCATGGCTTTAATGAATTAATAGAATTAAAATTGTGGACCTAAGTGTCTTCCTCTTCTGGTTTAACCAAGTCGCATCAAGGTCTCCATTTTCTATGGTTCATTTTATGAATTTATTTATTTTACTTTGAAGAACTCATCTTATTTTCCTTATTCGGATATATATATATTTATATTTTTTCTATTGGAAATAAAAAAGCAAATCGGGTCTTATAAAGAATATTTACGAGTTTGAAGATTTTAAAGGGATTTTCCGGTTTTGTAGGAATAAAGGTTCTAAATGAAAAGTTTAGCAAATTTTTAATATTACACTAGGGGAGATAAGATAAGTGTGCCAGAATTCTGCCCAAAAAAACTTTCGCACAAGCTTTGCATCACATTTGTTATGCATTTTTAACCCTTAATGAGACAATTTTCGTTTTTGCTCTTACATTTTTCCTTTATGTTTTCCAAAAGTCATATATTCTTTAATTTTATTTTTCATGGGATAAGTTGTGTTTTTTAATGTCCGTGTGGCGGCCGAGACGGATCGAGACCCATTCAACTTGAATGGGTCTGTGATCCGTCCGCACTGCAAAAAAATAGTTCTAATTTTTTGTGGTGCGGAGGCACAGGCAGAGACACTACGGAAGCACTCCATAGTGCTTCCGTGGGGTTCCGATCCGTGCTTCCATTCCCCATCTCTGTGATTGTGGACCCATTCAAGTGAATGGGTCCACATCCGTGAGGCGGAGTGCACGCACGTTCGTGTGCAAGACGCCTAAGGACCAGGCCATTTTTAGCAAATCTGCCATGTGTCAATTTATTTGGTGATAACTTTAAAATACTTTTACTTATCCAGGCCATTTTGAGATTATTTTCTTATCACATATTGTACTTTATGACAGTCGGAAATTTGAGTCAAAATATTTCATTTTTATTTATAAAAAAATACCAAATTTACAAAAATGTTTGAAAGATTAGCAAATTTCCAAATTTCTAATTCTCTACTTTTAAAATAGATAGTAATACCTCCAAAAATAGTTATTACTTTACATTTCCCATATGTCTACTTCATGTTTGGATCATTTTGAAAATTAAATTTTATTTTTTTGGAATGCTAGAATGCTTAGAAGTTTAGAAGCAAATCTTAACATTTTTAAGAAAATTTCCAAAACCCAATTTTTTAAGGACCATTTCAGTTATGAAGTCACTTTGTGAGGCTTACATATTAGAAACCATCCATAAATCACCCCATTTTAGAAACTACACCCCACAAGCTATTCAAAACTGATCTTAAAAACATTGTTAAGCCTTTAGGTGTCCCACAAGAATTAAAGGAAAATGGGAATTAAATTTCAAAATTTCACTTTTTTTAGCAGATTTTAAATTTTAATCTATTTTTCTCTGCAACACATCAAGGGTTAACAGCCAAACAAAACTCAAAATCTATTACCCTGAATCTGGAGTTTACAAAAACACCCCATATGTGCTAAAAAAAATGATGTATGGGCAACGGCAGGCTTCAGAGTGGAAGGAGCACCATATGGCTTTAGGAGAGCAGATTTAGCTGGAATGGTAATTGGGAGCTATGTCGCATATGAAGACACCCTCAGGTGGCCCTACAGTGAAAACCCCCCCAAAAAGGACCCCATTTTGGAAACTACACCCCTCAAGGAATCTTTCAAGGTGTGTAGTGAGCACTTTGACCTCAAAGTTGTTTCCTAGAATTAGGAAACACTTGGCAGTGAAAATGAAAAATTTTACTTTTTCACGAAAAAGTTGCTTTACACCCACATTTTTCACTTTCCCAAAGGGTAACAGGACAAAATGCACCCCACATTTTGTTCCCCATTTCCCCCCGAATACAGCAGCACCCCATATGTGCTTCAAAAATGATGTATGGGCGCACATCAGGGCTCTAGAGTCAAACAGCAAAATATGGATTTTGCTGACCTGAATTGGAAGACATGGATTTTAGCTGCCCTGTCGCATTGAAAAATTTCCTGAGGTCCCCAGAAATTAAAAACCCCAAGAAGTGGCCCCATTTTGGAAAGAGCAACCCCGTACAAATATTTTAAGTGGTGGAAAGGGTAAGTTTCAGCAAACAGGTGTCTCACAGACACAGAAGGCAGAAATACATGTTAAAGGATTTCAAAGCACACATTTGTGAAAATGAAAAATTACCAGGCGACCTCAATTTTTCACTTTCACAAGAGGTTAAAGGAAAAAATGCACCCCAGTATGTGTTCCCCATTTTCTCCCCATTTAGGAAACAGCCCATATGTGCTTGTAGCCTGCTGTATGGGCGCACAGCAGGGCTCTAGAGGCAAAGTGCAAAATATGGTTTTTGCAGGCTTGAATAAACAGACATGGATTTTAGGTGCCATGTTGCATGTTAAAAATTCCTGAGGTCCCCAAAAATTAAAAACCCCAAGAAGTGACCCCATTTTGGAAAGGGCACCCCCACACAAACATTTTAAGTGGTAAAAAGAGTACTTTTCAGCAAACAGGTGTCTCACAGAAGGCAGAAACACTTGTTAAAGGATTTCAAAGCACACATTTGTAAAAATGAAAAATTACTAGCAGACCCCAATTGTTCACTTTCACAAGGGCTTAAAGGAGAAAATGCACCCCAATATGTGTTCCCCATTTTCTCCCCATTTAGGAAACACTCCATATGTGCTTGTGGCCTTCTGTATGGGCGCATAGCAGGCAAACAGCAAAATATGGATTTTGCTGGCAGACCTGAATTGGCAGACATCGATTTCAAGAGGTGGAAAGAGTACTTTCGACCTAACAGGTGTTTCGCAGAAATGAATATGTAGTGGTTGGTGAAAAGTGGATCTGTAAGTTATGCGGACTAAATCACAGATATAAGGTGGTAAAATTACAGGGTACATCAAGGATGTTTACCTGAATAGATTCTTAATTGGTAGTTGTATGAAAGAACAATATCACTGGGGCCAACTACCTAAAATATAACTTTTAATCTAAATAGCTTAAAAATACATACAGTACAGACCAAAGGTTTGGACACACCTTCTCATTCAAAGAGTTTTATTTATTTTCATGACTATGAAAATTGTAGATTCACACTGAAGGCATCAAAACTATGAATTAACAAATGTGGAATTATATACATAACAAACAAGAGATAAACAACTGAAAATATGTCATATTCTAGGTTCTTCAAAGTAGCCACCTTTTGCTTTGATTACTGCTTTGCACACTCTTGGCATTCTCTTGATGAGCTTCAAGAGTAGTCCCCTGAAATGGTTTTCACTTCACAGGTGTGCCCTGTCAGGTTTAACAAGTGGGATTTCTTGCCTTATAAATGGGGTTGGGACCATCAGTTGCATTGAGGAGAAGTCAGGTGGATACACAGCTGATAGTCCTACTGAATAGACTGTTAGAATTTGTATTATGGCAAGAAAAAAGCAGCTAAGTAAAGAAAAACGAGTGGCCATCATTACTTTAAGAAATGAAGGTCAGTCAGTCAGCCGAAAAATTGGGAAAACTTTGTAAGTAAGGGCTATTTGACCATGAAGGAGAGTGATGGGGTGCTGCGCCAGATGACCTGGCCTCCACAGTCACCGGACCTGAACCCAATCGAGATGGTTTGGGGTGAGCTGGACCGCAGAGTGAAGGCAAAAGGGCCAACAAGTGCTAAGCATCTCTGGGAACTCCTTCAAGACTGTTGGAAGACCATTTCAGGGGACTACCTCTTGAAGCTCATCAAGAGAATGCCAAGAGTGTGCAAAGCAGTAATCAAAGCAAAAGGTGGCTACTTTGAAGAACCTAGAATATGACATATTTTCAGTTGCTTCACACTTGTTTGTTATGTATATAATTCCACATGTGTTAATTCATAGTTTTGATGCCTTCATAGTCATGAAAATAAAGAAAACTCTTTGAATGAGAAGGTGTGTCCAAACTTTTGGTCTGTACTGTATATGCGTCCCTCACGTGGGGACTGATAGACATACAAAAAACACACACAGACAGACAAAGCCAATTGAAGGACAGGGTGGGGGAGGCTGTGTATGGTGGTATAGCAGGGCCAGAATCATATGGGTCCCTAGTGTGTCCCTATGGTGTCCCTGTGCTTGTCTCAGCCCAGATATGCACCCTGATGGTGGGAGCACTCCGTCCCCGTGCCTAACCTGCCTGTCCTTAAATTGCCCTTATCATAAGATGACCCATATGGATGTCTGGGTCCTGCAAAAACTACTATACAAGGATATTCCGTCCTATCTGAAGATCCAGGAGGATACCTGGGTCAATCAAAAAGAGAGTCACAGTTTACACAGATGCTTATAAATCAGTGCTCTGAGTCTCGACGCGTTTCCCCTCAAAGATATGGTTCATCAGGAGACTAAAAAAGTGTATAGACGAATACGTCGCTGCCACAGTTCAGCGACTGCATAACAGTGGTTTAAATAGACCCGTGATCACAGTCCACAAAAATGAAATGAAAAAAAAACAAAGTTACTGGAGCACCACCATGCGGCACTACACTGCTAGGATTAAGGCATAAAACTATGCATAACAATATAGAAACTACTGATAATAATGATGTACTTATCCGTTCCTGTAGATCCTCTCCAAACAGTGGGCAGCAGCATGGGGTGCTCCAGGGGGCAAAAAAGATAAGGCTCCGTGCCCCCTGGAGCACCCCATGCTGCTGCCCACTGTTTGGAGAGGATCTACAGGAACGGATAAGTACATCATTATTATCAGTAGTTTCCATATTGTTATGCATAGTTTTATGCCTTAATCCTAACAGTGTAGTGCCGCATGGTGGTGCTCCAGTAACTTTGGTTTTTTCATTTCATTTTTGTGGACTGTGATCACGGGTCTATTTAAACCACTGTTATGCAGTCGCTGAACTGTGGCAGCGACGTATTCGTCTATACACTTTTTTAGTCTCCTGATGAACCATATCTTTGAGGGGAAACGTGTCGAGACTCAGAGCACTGATTTATAAGCATCTGTGTAAACTGTGACTCTCTTTTTGATTGACCCAGGTATCCTCCTGGATCTTCAGATAGGACGGAATATCCTTGTATAGTAGTTTTTGCAGGACCCAGACATCCATATGGGTCGTCTTATGATAAGGGCAATTTAAGGACAGGCAGGTTAGGCACGGGGACGGAGTGCTCCCACCATCAGGGTGCATCTCTGGGCTGAAACAAGCACAGGGACACCATAGGGACACACTAGGGACCCATATGATTCTGGCCCTGCTATACCACCATACACAGCCTCCCCCACCCTGTCCTTCAATTGGCTTTTTCTGTCTGTGTGTGTTTTTTGTATGTCTATCAGTCCCCACGTGAGGGATGCATATATGTATTTTTAAGCTATTTAGATTAAAAGTTATATTTTAGGTAGTTGGCCCCAGTGATATTGTGACATCAAGGATGAAATTTAATTAAAACTCCATGGATGAGTGGTAGATTCTGAAACACTCCTGCATGCACAGGACAGGTTTTCCAGGGCAAGTTTCGCAGTGGTAAATGATGTCTTTCCTTATCCCCCTTTTGTAACACATCCTGCATCTTTTTTGGGTCCTTCCCTTCCTTGCTGTCTGGGGGACTTGACCTGGAAAATGTTGCCCTGGCAAAACACGGGCACCATGACTTCCAGAAGTACTGGGGCCTTGATAACCACCTCCTGGAACTGAATGAAAGTTCCTGTGTGGCACGTACGCATTGCACATTGCCATCTGTACAATGTGTACGGCCAGTTTTTTGTACCACACTTTCGTTTTTCGTGTGGCACTGTAGGGCTTCAGAAGTTGATCTGAAATATCCACCCCTCCCATCTGCCTGTTGAAGTCCAGGATACAAACTGGTTTGGGGGTAGTGGTTGTGGTACCTCATACAGGAGCAGGGGAGCTGGCATTAGTGTGAATGGTGGTCAGTACAAGGTCCTTGTACTTAACCACCAGCATGTTCTCATGGAGGAGAGCCCTAATTTTACCCATTCTCAGTGGTTACCCTACCAGGGATCTAGAGAGGCCTCTCTGATTTTTGCGCACTATGCCGCAAGCCAGAGTACTTTTGGCAGTTAGGGACCTGAATAGGGGTATGCTGGTATAATAGTTATCCACATAGAGGTGGTAACCCTTATCCAGCAGTGGGTGCAGTAAGTCCCACACGATCTTCCCACTAACTCCTAGGATGGGGGGGCATTCTGGGGGTTCTATCCGGGAATCTTTCCCTTCATAAATGCGGAACTTGTGGGTGTACCCGAAGCTACTCTCACAAAGCTTGTATAACTTTATGCCATACCTTTCCAGTTTGCTAGGAAGTTACTGGCGGAATCTAATCCTCCCTTTGAAAAGTAATAGGGACTCATCTACAAATACATATTTATCTAGGTTGTACACCTCAGCAAACCTGGTGTTAAAGTGGTCAATGACAGGCCTAATCTTGAACAGTCGGTCAAATGTTGGGTCGTTTTGGGGTGGGCACTGTGCATTGTCATTGTAGTGTAGGAATTTCCGAATTGACTCAAATCACTTCCAGATCATGGGCTGACTGTAAATTGGAGTTTGGTAGAAAATGTCCGAACTCCAATATTGTCTGACGTTTGGCTTCTTTACAACGCCCATATGTAGTACGAGTCCACAAAACATCATCATCTCTGCTGCACTTACTGGGGTCCAACCTAGGGGTCTAGCGTATGCCGATGTAGGGTTCTGAGTAGAGTTGAGCGAACCCGAACTGTAAAGTTCGGGTTTGTACCGAACTTTAGGTTTTTCGGCACCCGAACCCGAACATTTACGTAAAAGTTCGGGTTTGGTGTTTGGCGATTTTTATGGCGCTTTTTGAAAGGCTGCAAAGCAGCCAATCAACAAGCGTCATACTACTTGCCCCAAAAGGCCATCACAGCCATGCCTACTATTGACATGGCTGTGATTAGCCAACTGCAGCATGTGACCCAGCCTCTATTTAAGCTGGAGTCACAGAGCGCCGCCCGTCACTCTGCTCGGATTAGTGTAGGGATAGGCTGCAGCTGCTGTGAGGGAGAGATTAGGGAGCAATCTTTTCAAGAACTGGTTTATGTACTCAGCGATCTACAGAAAAAGTGTTTTGTGGGTGAGGTGCACATTTTTTTTAAGCCTGCCCTGAGCCAACTACTGCTGAAAACAAACTTTTTTTTCTTCAGTTAGTCAATATCAATACATGATCGGCAGCCATTTTATGCAACAATAGTGCACCAGCACAGGCTATCTGCAAGTCCAGAAATACAGCTTTGGCACACTGGAGTGAAAAAACCCTCTAATATACTGCACATCTGGGATTAGACAAGCATAAGTGACTGTCACATTTAGGACAGAAATACAGCTTTTTGGTTAGGGTGAAAAAACCCTCTAATATACTGCACATCTGGAATTACACAAGCATAGGTCACTGTCACATTAGGCCAGAAATACGGCATTTTGGTTACTAGGGTGAAAAAAGCCTCTAATATATTGCACATCTGGGATTACACGTGCATAAGTGACTGTCACATTTAGGCCATAAATACGGCTTTGGCATACTGGGGTGAAAAAAGTCCTTGATATAGTACACATCTGTGACTACACGTGCATAGGTGACTGTCACATTTAGGCCACAAATAAGGCTTTTAGGATACTGTGGTGAAAAATCCCTCTGATATACTGCACATCTGGGATTAGACAAGCATAAGTGACTGTCACATTTAGGACAGAAATACATCTTTTTGGTTAGGGTGAAAAAACCCTCTAATGTACTGCACATCTGGGATTACACGTGCATAAGTGACTGTCATATTTAGGAAAGAAATACGGCTTTTTGGTTACTGGGGTGAAAATAACCTCTAATATACTGCACATCTGGGATTAGACAAGCATAAGTGACTGTCACATTTAGGCCATAAATACGGCTTTTTGGTTACTGGGGTATAAAAAGCCTCTAATATACTGCACATCTGTGATTACACGTGCATAAGTGACTGTCACATTTAGGACAGAAATACAGATTTTTGGTTAGGGTGAAAAAAGCCTCTAATATACTGCACATCTGGGATTAGACAAGCATAAGTGACTGTCACATTTAGGCCATAAATACGGCTTTTTGGTTACTGGGGTGAAAAAAGCCTCTCATATACTGCACATCTGGGATCACACGTGCATAAATCACTGTCACATTTAGGCCATAAATACGGCTTTTTGGTTAGGGTGAAAAAACCCTCTATAATATACTGCACATCTGGGATTACACGTGCATAAGTGACTGTCACATTTATGACAGAAATACAGCTTTTTGGTTAGGGTGAAAAAACCCTCTGATATACTGCACATCTGGGATTAGACAACCATAAGTGACTGTCACATTTAGGCCATAAATACGGCTATTAGGATACTGTGGTAAAAAAAAAACCTTTTTTTCATATACTGCACATCTGGGATTACACGTGCATAAGTGACTGTCACATTTATGACAGAAATACAGCTTTTTGGTTAGGGTGAAAAAAAAACTCTAAGATACTGCACATCTGGGATTAGACAAGCATAAGTGACTGTCACATTTGGGCCATAAATACGGCTTTTTGGTTACTGGGGTGAAAAAAGCCTCTCATATACTGCACATCTTTGATTACACGTGCATAAGTGACTGTCACATTTAGGCCATAAATACGGCTTTTTGGTTACTGGGGTGAAAAAAGCCTCTAATATATTGCACATGTGGGATTACATGTGCATAAGTGACTGTCACATTTAGGCCAGAAATATGGCTTTTTAGGTACTGGGATGAAAAAAGCCTCTCAAATACTGCACATCTGGGATTACACGTGCATAAGTCACTGTCACATTTTGGACAGAAATACAGCTTTTTGGTTAGGGTGAAAAAACCCTCTAACATACTGCACATCTGTGATTACACGTGCATAAGTCACTGTCACATTTTGGACAGAAATAAAGCTTTTTGGTTACTGGGGTGAAAAAAGCCTCTAATATATTGCACACCTGGGATTACACGTGCATAAGTGACTGTCACATTTAGGACAGAAATACAGCTTTTTGGTTACTGGGGTGAAAAAACCCTCTAATTTACTGCACATCTGGGATTAGACATGCATAAGTGACTGTCACATTTAGGCCACAAATACGGCTATTAGGTTACTGTTGTTAAAAAAAAACTTTTTTTCATATACTGCACATCTGTGATTACACATGCATAGGTGACTGTCACATTTAGGCTACAAATAAGGCTATTAGGATACTGTGGTGAAAAAAAAAACATTTTTTCATATACTGCACATCTGTGATTACACGTACATAGGTGACTGTCACATTTAGGCCACAAATACCGCTGTCATATAGAGTTAAAAAAAAAAAAATTTGAGTGCAATACCCTACATCAGGGTTTTTATTGGTGGTTAATTATTTTTAACATACTTAATAACTTTTTACTTTGCTTTGTAAACGCTAACTATGAGGCAAAAATCTAATAAGGGACGCGTCATGGTAGTGGTGGTGGTGTTGGTGGAGCCTCTGGTGCAGGGAGAGGACTTGGCCGTTCTGCCACAGCTACACGTCCTACTGAACCTACTACCTCAGGTCCCAGTAGCCGACAGAATCTACAGCGATATTTGGTCGGGCCTAATGCCGTTCTAAGGATGGTAAGGCCTGAGCAAGTACAGGCTCTAGTCAATTGGGTGGCCGACAGTGGATCCAGCACGTTCACATTATCTCCCACCCAGTCTTCTGCAGAAAGCACACAGGTGGCGCCTGAAAACCATGCTTATCAGTCTGTCACATCACCAGGGATGTGCATATCGGGGAACCTGTCTGAGCCTCAAGTGTCACCGCCAGTCCTGTGAAAAGGTCGGTTAGACGTTTTCTCTACCTCTTGCATGACGTTCTTTGTTTTGGTTTCACTTTGTCATCTCCTTTCCTTCTCCCAGATGTCACCTATTTACACTAATTGTCTCCCTTTATATTCCCTCTCATACTGCCTCACTTTGCGGTTTATACTTCTTCCTGGATGAGTTGTTCACTGCTGGATGCTGCTACTGCTGATTCCTCAGAAAAGTGTTTTTCCTTTATTTGTGTTTCCTTGCTGGCTTGATTCTAGGTGACCCTGACTCCGTCCGTATTAAGTGCAGGGAGCCGGTGGTCGTGTCCCCTCACTATTATAGGGTTTTCAGGTGTCACACAGTATGAAGTACACGGGCATGCAATCGTCTACCATAAAGACCTTTGCATGGGCATAGAGTCAGGGAGAGCTCTAGGGGTTTTATAGGGCTCACCCATATGCTCCTTAGTTTGGGATCAAGCCAGTCGGACGTTTATTTAAAAGTTCCAGCTTTCTGCAACACCATCCATGACATCAAGTCATGCAGCTGTCTCTTATGCTGTTTGAAGACTCTGCTGGCAGGGTTTCCCAAGGGCATCCACCTAGCCCTTCCCCAGGGGTGGAAGACATAGAATGCACTGACACACAACCACTTATGTTTCCTGATGAGGACATAGGAATACCACCTCAGCACGTCTCTGATGATGACGAAACACAGGTGCCAACTGCTGCATCTTTCTGCAGTGCGCAGACCGAAAAGGAGGCAAGGGAATAAGACTGGGCGGAAGACGATGCAGGGGACGATGAGGTCCTAGACCCCACATGGAATGAAGGTCGTGCCACTGACTTTCACAGTTCGGAGGAAGAGGCAGTGGTAAGACCCAGCCAACAGCGTAGCAAAAGCGGGAGCAGGGTGCAAAAGCAGAGCAGCCGTCGCCAAAACAGTTTGCCTGCTACTGGCCACTGTCAACAGGGACCAAGCACACCAAAGGCACCTTCAAGGAGTTCCCTGGCATGGCACTTCTTCACACAATGTGCTGACGATAAGAGCCGAGTGGTTTGCACGCTGTGCCATCAGAGCCTGAAGCGAGGCATTAACGTTCTGAACCTTAGCACAACCTGCATGACCAGGCATCTACATGCGAGACACAGGCTGCAGTGGAGTAAGCATTTTCAAAACCAAGAAAGGGCTCAGGCCCCTCCTGCTCCCTCTTCTGCTGCTGCCTCGGCCTCTTCCTCCGCCTCTGGAGGAACGTTGGCACCTGCCGCCCAGCAAACAGAGGATGTGCCACCAACAACACCACCTCCGTCACCAAGCATCTCCACCATGTCACACGGCAGCGTTCAGCTCTCCATCTCACAAACCTTTAATAGAAAGCGTAAATTCCCACCTAGCCACCCTCGATCCCTGGCCCTGAATGCCAGCATTTCTAAACTGCTGGCCTTTGAAATGCTGTCATTCAGGCTGGTGGAGACGGACAGCTTCAAACAGCTCATGGCGCTTGCTGTCCCACAGTACGTCGTTCCCTGCCGCCACTACTTCTCCAGGAGAGCCGTGCCCTCCCTGCACAACCAAGTATCGGATAAAATCAAGTGTGCACTGCGCAACGCCATCTGTGGCAAGGTCCACCTAACCACAGATACGTGGACCAGTAAGCACGGCCAGGGACGCTATATCTCCCTAACTGCACACTGGGTAAATGTAGTGGCGGCTGGGCCCCAGGCGGAGAGCTGTTTGGTGCACGTCCTTCCGCCGCCAAGGATCGCAGGGCATCATTCTTTGCCTCCTGATGCCTCCTCTTCCTACTCGGCTTCCTCCTCTTCTTCTACCACCTCCTCATCCGGTCAGTGACAGACCTTCACCACCAACTTCAGCACAGCTAGGGGAAAACATCAGCAGGCCGTTCTGAAACTGATGTGTTTGGAAGACAGGCCCCACACCGCGCAGGAGTTGTGGCGGTGTATAGAACAACAGACCGACGAGTGGTTGCTGCCAGTGAGCCTCAAGCTTGGCCTGGTGGTGTGCGATAATGGGCGAAATCTCATTGTAGCTCTGGGACTAGCCGGTTTGACGCACATCCCTTGCCTGGCGCATGTGCTGAATTTGGTGGTGCAGAAGTTCATTCACAACTACCCCGACATGTCTGAGCTGCTGCATAAAGTGCGGGCCGTCTGTGAGCGCTTCCGGCGTTCTCATCCTGCCGCCGCTCGGCTGTCTGCTCTACAGCGTAACTTCGTCCTTCCCGCTCACCGCCTCATATGCGACGTGCCCACCAGGTGGAACTCCACCTTGCACATGCTGGAGAGACTGTGCGAGCAGCAGCAGGCCATAGTGGAGTTTCAGCTGCAGCACGAACGCGTGAGTCACACTGCGGAACAGCACCACTTCACCACCAATGACTGGGCTTCCATGCGAGACCTGTGTGCCCTGTTGCGCTGTTTCGAGTACTCCACCAACATGGCCAGTGGCGATGACGCCGTTATCAGCGTTACAATACCATTTCTATGTCTCCTTGAGAAAACACTTAGGGCGATGATGGAAGAGGATGTGGCCCAGGAGGAGGAAGAGGGGTAATCTCTAACACTTTCAGGCCAGTCTTTTAGAAGTGGCTCAGAAAGAGGATTTTTGCAACAGCAGAGGCCAGGTACAAATTTTGCCAGCCAGGGCCTACTACTGGAGGACGAGGAGGAGGAGGATGAGGAGGAGGATGGGGATGAAGCATGTTCACAGCGGGGTGGCATCCAACGCAGCTCAGGCCCATCACTGGTGCGTGGCTGGGGGGATTTGGAGGACGCAGACGATACGCCTCCCACAGAGGACAGCTTGTCCTTACCTTTGGTCAGCCTGGCACACATGAGCGACTACATGATGCAGTGCCTGCGCAACGACTGCAGAGTTGCCCACATTTTAACGTGTGCTGACTACTGGGTGGCCACCCTGCTGGATCCCCGTTACAAAGACAATGTGCCGTACTTAATTCCCTCACTGGAGCGTGATCGGAAGATGCACGACTACAGGCGCACGCTGGTAGAAGCGCTCCTGAGAGCATTCCCGACTGACGCTGGGGGACAAGTGGAAGCACAAGGCGAAGGCAGGGGAGGAGGAAGAGGTCGCTAACCCAGCTGTGTCAGCGCCAGCACCTCAGAAGGCAGGGTTAGCATGGCCGACATGTGGAAAAGCTTTGTCACCTCGCCGCAACAACCGGCCCCAACTGCTGATATGGAGCGTGTTAGGAGGCAGCATTTGACCAACATGGTGGAACAGTACCTGTGCACACGACTACACGTACTGACTGATGGTTCTGCCCCATTCAACTTCTGGGTCTCCAAATTGTCCACATGGCCAGAGCTTGCCCTGTATGCCTTGGAGGTGCTGGCCTGCCCTGCAGCCAGTGTACTCTCTGAACGTGTATTTAGCACGGCAGGAGGCGTTATTACAGACAGACGCAGCCGCCTGTCCACAGCCAACGTGGACAAGCTCACGTTCATTAAAATGAACCACGCTTGGATCCCTCAGGACTTGTCTGTACCTTGTGCAGAATAGACAGTTGTAACAGCCTCAACCATCCATCCTTGGATGGTACCAAAACACCCTCCAACAGCAACTTCTTCCAACAATCCAACAACAGCTTGGTGAAGAACAATGCATTTTCCAGCACGATGGAGCACCGTGCCATAGGGCAAAAGTGATAACTAAGTGGCTCGGGGACCAAAACGTTGACATTTTGGGTCCATGGCCTGGAAACTCCCCAGATCTTAATCCCATTGGGAACTTGTGGTCAATCCTCAAGAGGCGGGTGGACAAACAAAAACCCACTAATTCTGACAAACTCCAAGAAGTGATTATGAAAGAATGGGTTGCTATTAGTCAGGAATTGGCCCAGAAGTTGATTGAGAGCATGCCCAGTCGAATTGCAGAGGTCCTGAAAAAGAAGGGCCAACACTGCAAATACTGACTCTTTGCATAAATGTCATGGAATTGTCGATAAAAGCCTTTGAAACGTATGAAGTGTGTGTATTTATATTTCACTACATCACAGAAACAACTGAAACAAAGATCTAAATGCAGTTTAGCAGCAAACTTTGTGAAAAGTAATATTTGTGTCATTCTCAAAACTTTTGGCCACGACTGTACACTCTCCTATTGCACCAAGTTCTCCTTTTATGGTGTAGATGATGCTTCCCTATCCTTTCCCTACAGCTTGAATAATCTTTCCCTGAACTTATAAATACAGGTGAAACTCGAAAAATTTGAATATCGTGTAAAAGTCAATTTATTTCAGTAATGCAAATTAAAAGGAATTGCATTAATGCAGCTTAAAATTAGAATTTTGTGAACAGGTTCAATATTCTAGGCTCAAAGTGTCACACTCTAGTCAGCTAATTAATCCATACCCCCTGAGCAAAGGGTACCTCAAAATTGTGACTTTGGGGTTACATAAGCTGTAAGCCATAATCATCCAAATTATAACAAATAAAGGCTTGAAATATCTCGCTTTGCATGTAATGAGTCTCTCATATATTAGTTTCACCTTTTAAGTTGCATTACTGAAATAAATGAACTTTGCACAATATTAAATTTTTTCGAGTTTTACCCGTAGATTTTTCAGCACAATAAAGTCTTTCCTAGCACTGTCCCTAGCGCCTGTCACATCTTTCCCTGCACTAAGTACACTGGAAAATGGCAGAATTCAAGATGGCTGAGGGTATTTATAGGGCTATGATATCACAGGGGCTGGCTGGCTGCTGATTGGCTGTATGCATGGCATTGTTGGTGATCCCTCATTCCTAGAGTTCTTTGCTCCGTGTCCTAACATATGCAGCAGCCATTTTAGAAAAAATTTGATTCGTCACCACGAAGCATGAGGAAATTCGGCTTCAGAGCGAATCAAATTTTTCCTGAAATTCAGATCAAATTCCACATCTTCAACTTTGATTCATAGTGATGTCACAGTACAGAGATATTAAACACAGTGATGTCACAGTACAGGGATAAAAAACACAGTGATGTCACAGTACAGGGATAATAAACACAGCAATGTCACAGTACAGAGATAATAAACATAGTAATGTCACAGGAGAGAGAAAATATACACAGTGATGTCACAGTACAGGGATAATAAACAAAGTGATGTCACAATACAGAGATAATAAACACAATGATGTCACAATACACCGATTATAAACACAGTGCTGTCACAGTACACGATAATAAATACTGTGATGTCACAGTACAGTGATAATAAACACAGTGATGTCAAAGTACAGAGATAATAAACACAGTGATGTCACTCTACAGGGATAATAAAAACTGTGATGTCACACTACAGAGATAAACACAGTGATGTTACAGTACAGGGATAATAAACACAGTGATGTCACAGTACAGGGATAATAAACACAGTTATGTTAAAGTACAGAGATAATAAACACAGTGATGTCACAGTACAGGTATAATAAACAAAGTGATATCACAGTACAGACATAATAAACACAGTGATGTCACAGTACAGAGATTATAAACAAAGTGATATCACAGTACAGAGATAATAAACACAATGATGTCACAGTACAGGGATAATAAACACAGTGATGTCACAGTACAGAGATAATAAACACAGTGATATCACAGTACAGAGATAATAAACACAGTGATATCACAGTACAGAGATAATAACCACAGAGATGTCACAGTACATAGATAATAAACATAGTGATGTCACAGAACAGAGATAATAAACACAATGATGTCACAGTACAGGGATAATAAGCACAGTGATGTCACAGTACAGGGATAATAAACACAGTGATGTCACAGTACAGAGATAATAAACACAGTGATGTCACAGTACAGGGATAATAAACACAGTGATGTCACATTGAAGAGATAATAAACAGTGATGTCACAGTACAGGGATAATAAATACAGTGATGTTACAGTATAGGATAATAAACACAATGATGTCACAGTACAGAGATAATAACCACAGGAATAATACACACAGTGATGTCATAGTCCAGAGAAAAAAAACACAGGTATAATAAACACAGTGATATCACAGTACAAGGATAATAAACACAGGGATAATAAACACAGTGATGTCACAGTACAGAGATGATAAACAAAGTGATATCACACTACAGAGATAATAAACAGTGATGTCACAGTACATAGATAATAAATACAGTGATGTCACAGTACAGGGATAATAAATACAGTGATGTCACAGTACAGGAATAATAAACACAGCAATGTCACAGTACAGATATAATAAGCACAGTGATGTCACAGTACATAGATAATAAACATCGTGATGTCACAGTACAGAGATAATAAACCCAGTGATGTCACAGTACAGGGATAATAAACACAGTGATGTCACAGTACAGAGATAATAAACACAGGAATAATACACACAGAGATGTCATAGTCCAGAGATAATAAACACAGGTATAATAAACACAGTGATGTCACAGCACAGAGATAATAAACACAGGAATAATACACACAGTGATGTCATTGTCCAGCGATAATAAACAGGTATAATAAACACAGTGATGTCACAATACAGGGATAATAAACACAGTGATGTCACAATACAGAGATAATAAATACAGTGATGTCACATTAAAAAGATAATAAACATAGTGATGTCACAGTATAGAGATAATAGACACAGTGATGTCACAGTACAGAGATAATAAACACAGTGATGTCACAGTACAGGATAATAAACACAGTGATGTCACAGTACAGGGATAGTAAACACAGTGATGTCACAGTACAGGGATAATAAACACAGTGATGTCACAGTACAGGGATAATAAATACAGTGATGTCACATTACAAAGATAATAAACATAGTGATGTCACAGTATAGAGATAATAGACACAGTGATGTCACAGTACAGAGATAATAAACCCAGTGATGTCACAGTACAGGGATAATAAACACAGTGATGTCACAGTACAGAGATAATAAACACAGGAATAATACACACAGTGATGTCATAGTCCAGAGATAATAAACACAGGTATAATAAACACAGTGATGTCACAGTACAGGGATAATAAACACAGTGATGTCACAGTACAGGGATAGTAAACACAGTGATGTCACAGTACAGGGATAATAAATACAGTGATGTCACATTACAAAGATAATAGACACAGTGATGTCACAGTACAGGGATAATAAACACAGTGATGTCACAGTACAGAGATAATAAACACAGTGATGTCACAGTACAGGATAATAAACACAGTGATGTCACAGTACAGGGATAGTAAACACAGTGATGTCACAGTACAGGGATAATAAACACAGTGATGTCACAGTACAGGGATAATAAATACAGTGATGTCACATTACAAAGATAATAAACATAGTGATGTCACAGTATAGAGATAATAGACACAGTGATATCACAGTACAGAGATAATAAACACAGTGATGTCACAGTACAGGATAGTAAACACAGTGATGTCACAGTACAGGGATAATAAACACAGTGATGTCACAGTACAGGGATAGTAAACACAGTGATGTCACAGTATAGGGATAATAAACACAATGATTTAACAGTGCAGGGATAATAAATAGAAATGAGCGAATTGAATCAGACGAAGTGGAATTCTATCAGAATTTCGCGAAAAATTATATTCTCAACTAATGCGAATTTCCTCGCTTCGTGGTAAATGGCGGCTACAGTGGTGGCTACATGTGTGAGGACATGGGGCAAGGAACTCTGGGAAGGCGGGCTGACCCATAATGCCATGCATGCAGCCAGCCAGCCCTGTGATGTCACAGCCCTATAAATTCCTGCAGCCATCTTGGATTCTGATATTTTCCAGCGTTCTGAATGCAGGGGCAGACGTTGCAGGCACTAGGGAGAGTTAGGGTACTTTCACACTAGCATTTTTTTCCTCCCGATATTGTGTTCTGTACTTGGGGCTCAATACCGTAAAAAATCAGTTTTATCCTAATGCATTCTGAATGCATCAGTTCAGTCCCTCTTACGTTTTTTGGCCGGAGAAAATAGCGCAGCATGCTGTATTTTTCTCTCCGGCCAAAAATCCTGAACACTTGCAGGAATTCCGGTTCCAGCATTAATTTCCATTGAAATGTATTAGTGCCTGATCCGGTATTAAAATTGCTGCATTGACGGATCTGTTCTTCCGGTCTGCGCATCAATTTTTCCAGATGACACCGGAGAGATGGATCTGGCACTTCAATGCATTTGTCAGACGGATCAGTCTGACAAATGCCATCCGTTTGCGTCCGGATTGCCGAATCCAGCAGGCAGTACCTGCGACGGAACTGCCTGCCGGAATCCTCTGCCGCAAGTGTGAAAGTACCCTAATACTGAAAGCCTCATTGTGAAAAAAAAAAAGCGATTTATACGAACATAGACGTGCGCACGGGGTCACCCTAATCAAGCCTCATAATTGAGGTTCTGTCCCCTCCGTGCTGCTGCACTGCGGTATGCCGCGTCATTTGTCCAGATCCGATCCTTCACTATGCGAGCGGAAGCGCCGCATAGAGATGGACGGACTTGCTCCTCCTCCAGACCTCCCCTGTAACGTACGCGCGTTCCGTGATGTCACACAGAGGCGGAGTCAAGGCAACGCTAGGGTGAGGCCCGGCCGTGTCACAGCGAAGTGCCAAAGCAGAGCCCAGCGTTTTCTCCCAGAACGGGTTCCGGGCGGCAGCCAGGTAGAGTAAGTAAGATTAAAAATGATTTCTTCTCCCTTCATGAGGCTGCAGCATTTTATTTTTACTCCAGCCATTATTAATTTACTTTCAGGGTCAGGACGGCTCAGCTGTAGCATCTAACAGTTAGATTCTAACGTATAGGGTCAAATGTCTACTCCCTACTACTGATTGTTAGTTTAGATTCAAATACAGATTTTTCTGACTGTTTTAAACTTGGAAGATATAGCAGTAATTGTGAGATACAGAATTCCAAAATATGGATCGGTTTGTTATCAAGAAACCAAAAAAAACCAATACCTCGGACTCGGTGGCTAACACTGGGCCTGAGTATGTTTCTGATAAAAGTGCAGAAGAAGATATTTCTGTTGGTTCCGATCAGTGCAGTTTACACTCAGAAAATGGACCAATTGATGACTGTGTAGCAGTGTATTACAAGCGTCAAGTCTTGATGGTCAGTTCGCAGTGTTCACAGCAAACACATGCGGGCTGCCATCTTGACTCACCAGTCCGGCGATGCACGGGTCCCCATCCCGATCGTCACCTAGCAACCATGCGTGAAAATCCCAAGCGAATCCGCTCTTGCTCGCGGATGATTGCGATTTTCACGCAGCCCCATTGCGTGAAAAACGCACAATATAGAGCATGCTGCGATTTTCACGCAACGCACAAGTGATGGGTGAAAATCACCGCTCATGTGCACAGCCCCATTGGAGTGAATGGGTCCGAAATGTATTTTTCTGCGTCTGTCGCGTCGCAGCACGTCGCATGTCCCATTGCGACACCATAGACTATAATTCTAAAAATTGTCGCGCGACATTGGTGCGGCAAAATGTCGCGCTGTAGTTGTGCCCTATCTGTCGCGCGACAAATGTCATCGTGTAGACCTAACCTGATTGAAAAAGGATTCAGAAACTGGCACAGGGCTAATTAATGTTGAATGAAATGAATGAAATTCTCATATGCTGAGCACTTCTGCATGGTCAAGCGTTAGACCCCTTTCACACGTGCGGGTGCAATGCGTGAGGTGAACACATTGCACCCGCACTGAATCCAGACCCATTCACTCCAATGGGGCTGTGCACATGAGCGGTGATTTTCACCCATCACTTGTGCGTGGCGTGAAAATCGCAGCATGCTTTATATTGTGCGTTTTTCACGCAATGGGGCTGCGTGAAAATCGCAATCATCCACAAGCAAGAGCGGATTCGGTGCAATTTTCACGCATGGTTGCTAGGTGACGATCGGGATGGGGACCCAATCTTTATTATTTTCCCTTATAACATGGTTATAAGGGAAAATAATAGCATTCTTAATACAGAATGCTAAGTAAATTAGGGATGGAGGGGTTAAAATTTTTTTTTTAAATTAAACTCTCCTCATCCACTTGTTCGCGTTGCTTAGCTCAACTTCTTTCTTCTTCTTTGAGGACCTGGGAGGAAAAGGACCTTTGGTGACGTCACTGCGCTCATCACATGGTCCATGACCATGGTGATGGACCATGTGATGAGCGCAGTGATGTCACCAAAGGTCCTTTTCCTCCCAGGACCTCAAAGAAGAAAGAAGACGAGCGGGGCTCGTTTCATTTTTAACCCCTCCAACCCTAATTTACTTAGCATTCTGTATTAAAAATGCTATTATTTTCCCTTATAACCATGTTATAACTTGGAAAATAATAAAATCTACACAACACCGATCCCAAACCCGAACTTCTGTGAAGAAGTCTGGGTTCGGGTCTGGGTACCAAACATGCCGATTTTTCTCACGCGCTTTGCACTCACGCGGAAAAATCGCACATTTTCCCGCAACGCACCCGTATCTTGTCTGGCCCTCACACGCGACGCCCATGTGAAAGAGGCCTTAGTGAAGGAAAACCTATTGATGTGTTACTAGATGTGTAAAAAAAAAAAAGAAGAAAGGTGCAAGATCAGAAATCTAATGAACGACTGATTGACATTGTTCGGTGTTTGGCCACAGGTGGCAGACCATTTTGAGGTCACAATGAAAAAACCAATAACCACGAGAGAGGTTTATTTCAAAATATTGTCAATCTACAAAAAAAATATGATCCTGTCATGCAAAGACATGCTACATATCTGAGTAACCGCATGCAGAATGATTTAATTATGGTCTTACATAATATTGTGCAGCAACAAATGGTGTCAGCAATAAATGGAAAAATCATCTCAGTAATTGCAGATGATACTGCTTACCGTGGACACCATGAACAGATGTCTGGTGTAGTACAATATTTTAATAATGAACAGCAAAGTCCAGTTGAGCATTTTGTTTCAATTAAAAGGCTCTTAAAAGTTGATGCTCAGTCGATTTTTTACCAAATAACTAATGTTCTTGAAATGATTAACCCCTTCTACCCAAGGCCAGTTTTCACCTTCCTGCCCAGGCCATTTTTTGCAAATCTGACATGTGTCACTTTATGTGGTAATAACTTTAGAACGCTTTTACTTATGCAGGCCATTCTGAGACTGTTTTCTCGTGACATATTGTACTTCATGACAGTCATAAATTTGAGTCAATATAGTTCACCTTTATTTATTAAAAAATCCCAAATTTATCAAAAATTTTGAAAAATTCGCAATTTTCAAATTTTCTATTTCTCTGCTTTTAAAACAGAAAGTGATACCTCATAAAATATGTATTACTTAACATTCCCCATATGTCTACTTTATGTGAGCATCATTTTTTTAAATGTCATTTTATTTTTTGGGGACGTTAGAAGGCTTAGAATTTTAGAAGCAAAAACCCACTTTTTAAGGACCAGTTCAGGTCTTAAGTCACTTTGTGGGGCTTACATAATATAAACCCCGCATAAATGACCCCATTGTAGAAACTACACCCCTCAAGTTACTCAAAACAGATTTTACACACTTTGTTAACCCTTTAGGTGTTCCACAAGAATTAAACGAAAATGGAGATAAAATGTCTCAATTTCACTTTTTTGTCAAATTTTCTATTTTAATGCATTTTTTTTTGTTTAACACATCGAGGGTTAACAGCTAAACAAAACTCAACATTTACTACCCTGATTCTGAGGTTTACAGAAACACCCCACATATGGTCGTAAACTGATGTAAGGGCACATGGCAGGGCGCAGAGGAAAGGAACACCTTGGTCCATGGTTTTTGAAAGGCAGATTTTGCTGGACTAGTTTTTAGACACCATGTCCCATTTGAAGCCCTAATGCACCCCTACAGTAGAAATTCCCAAAAGTGACCCCATTTTGGAAACTAGGGGATAAGGTGACAAGTTTATTGGTGCTATTTTGGGGTACATGTGATTCTTAATCGCTCTATATTATGTTTTTTGTGAGGCAAGGTAACCAAAAATTGCTGTTTTGGCACTGTTTTTATTTTTATTTTTTTACAACGTTAATCTGACAGGTTAGATAATGCACTATTTTTATAGAGCAGGTTGTTACGGATGCGGTGATATCAAATATGTCTACTTTCTTTGTTTGTTTGTTTCAGTTTTACATAATAAATCATTTTTGAAAAAAAAAAAGTATTTGTGTCTCCACCATATTTTTTTATTTTTTCTGCCAATCAAGACAATTGGCTCATTTTTGCAGGAAGAATTGACGTTTTTATTGGTACCATTTTTGGGTACATATGATTTTTTGATCATTCATTATTACACTTTATGAGGCAAGGTGACCAAAAAAATTGGTTGTTTTGGCACAGTTTTTATTTATTTATTTTTACAGCGTTCACCTGAGGGGTTAGGTCATGTGATATTTTTATTATTGGCAATACCTAATATGTATACTTTTTCTTATTTATTTAAGTTTTACACAATAATAGCATTTTTTAAACAAAAAAAATAATGTTTTAGTGTCTCCATAACCTGAAAGCCATAGCTTTTTTATTTTTGATATATTGTTTTAGATAGGGGCTCATTTTTTGCGGGATGAGATGATGGTTTGATTAGTTCTATTTTGGGGGGCATAAGCCTTTTTGATCACTTAGTGTTGCACTTTAAATGATGTTAGGTGACAAAAAAATGGCTTTTTGGCACTGGTTTTGTTTTTTTACGGTGTTTACCTGAGGAGTTAGGTCATGTGATATTTTTATAGAGCAGGTTGTTACGGCCATGGTGATATCTAACATATCTACTTTTTAAAATTTATTTCACTTTAACACAATAATAGCTTTTTTGAAGCAAAAAAAATAATCATATTTAAGTGTCTCCATTGTCTGAGAGTCATATTTTTTTTAGTTTTTTGGGGGACTGTCTTAGGTAGGGTTTAATTTTTTGCGGGATGAGGCGATGGTTTGATTGGTACTATTTTGGGGGGCATACGCCTTTTTGATCGCTTGGTGTTGCAATTTTTGTGATGTAAGGTGACAAAAAATAGCTTTTTTGGCACAGTTTTTTTTTTTTTTTTTACTGTGTTCACCTGAGGGGTTAATTCATGTGATATTTTTATAGAGCTGGTTGTTACGGACGCAACGATACTTAATATTTATACTTTTTTTTTACGGTATATATTTCACTTTAACACAATAATTGAATTTTTTTAAACCAAAAAAATTATGTTTTAGTGTCTTCATGTTTTGAGAGCTATAGTTTTTTTTCTCTTTCGGGCGATTGTCTTAGGTAGGATCAAATTTTTTGCGGGATGAGGTGACGGTTTGATTGGTACCATTTTGGGGGGCATACGCTTTTTTGATCGCTTGGTGTTGCACTTTTTGTGATGTAAGTTGACAAAAATGGCTTTTTTTTAAACAGTTTTTATTTTTATTTTTTTACGGTGTTTATCGGAAGGGGTAGATCATGTGATATATTTATATAACCAGTCGTTACGGACGCGGCGATACCTAATATGTGTGTGTTTTCTTTCTTTCTTTTTTTTCTTTTTTTTTATATAAAATCAGGGGAAATGGGCATTTTTTTCTTTTTTTACTTGAAACTTTATTTTTTTATTGAAAACTCTTTTTTTGACTTTTTTTTAACTTTATTTCTGTCCCACTCTAGGACTTTACTTTTGGGGGTCTGAGATCCTCTGCAATGCTTTACATAGACTAACAGGTTGCCTAGGAGACTGGGCCTGAGGTTGGATCTCCTCGGCACCCATAGAAGGCAGGTTCCGATGCCGTGCAGGGCAATGGGCAGCCTCTGCATAGCATCGGGCTGCCTTCTCACCCATCGGGTCCCTGCCACAGCAGCGCTGGGACTCGATGGCCTCCCTTACCCGCCTCAAATCCCTTCTATGTCGTGGTCAGCGCTGATCGTGGCATAGAAGGGGTTAATCCGCCGGCATCGGCTTGTACAGCGATGCCGGTGAATACAGCAGGGGCCCGCATATCAGGGACTGCCGGACCCCTGCAGTGATCAGGCACGCACCGCTCCGGTGCCCGCCCGATCACCATGACGTAATGGTATGTCAAAATGCGGGGAACGCACCTGCCACCATGACGTACTATTACATCATATGTCTGGAAGGGGTTAAAACCGACTGGTCATCAGGGATCTCTGTGTGCTTTGAAAGAGCATCTAATATGTCTCGATGCACTGCAGGTGTTCAGATGAAATGTAAAGAAAAACACCATGAAATACTCTATGTACACTGCTCTGCACATTGTTTAAACCTTGTCCTAGTTGATGCACGCACCTCAAGTAGACAAAACAGAACAGAGTTCTTTGGCATTATTCAGACTCTTTATGCCTTCATGGAGGGAAGTCCTGTGAGACATGCTGTAATGGAGAAGATTTCTCAAGGAGTAGGAACTCAGTCACTGTCAAACGCAAGGTGGGCATGCAGAGCAGAAGCAGTGGCTCCAGTAAAAGAAAACTTTTCAGTTATTTTATAGGCTTTAAATGAGATCATCGAATCACGTCGCTTAGCTGATGCTAAAATAAAAGCAAGGGGCCTTATTTGTGAATTAAATTCTTTCAAGTTTATCTTTTCTCTGCACATGATGCGCCCTATTCTCCAAATGGTGGTAAAAGTTAGCAAGACTCTGCAAGCATCAAATCTCAACTTGCTTACTGCAATGGCAGTGGTGAAAAGCCGGCGCAACTCCGTGGTTTCCATGAGAAGTGACCCAGATTATTTTCAGTCCATTTTCCATGACTGTAAAAAAAAAAAGTGTGCCGAAAATAATATCGTCATTCCCCCAGTTAGGAAGAGAAAACCTTCTGTCCTTCTTGATGAAGCAGCAGCACAAAAGAGGAGCCGGAGAGGATAACTTCATCTTACCCACTACTGGATTCATTGATAACTGGTATTGACCAGCGGTTTGAACAGGAGTCGTGTGATATTGTAACTGCAGTAGGAAAACTGCTAAGCTTGGAGATTCCAAAAGGTGACATAGAAATCCTTGCCAACAGATTTAAGGTGTCAGTGGATGAATTGGAAGCAGAAGCCACACTGCTAAGGGAGTATGATGGACCTACTCCTAAAGGTTGCACCACAAATACCATCAAAGAGTGGCTTGATTGGTTTAAAGTATCAGAGCGATCCAACACATTTAATGCTTTTTATAAGTGTGTCCAGTGCTTTACCTGTGACAAGCTGTTCATGTAAAAGAGCCTTTTCAAAACTGACACATGTAAAAACCAAACTGAGGAGTACAATGTCCCAAGAACGCCTGGATGCACTGATAATATTATATGTTGAGCAAAAATTGGCTTGGTCGGCTACTTATAGCGAGGTCATTGATGAATTTAAGTCCATAACACCTTCTGTGCAACGTCCTCTTCTCTAGAGCATAAAGATGAGGAAGAATTCCCATGTACCATGTAAAATTGTTTACTTAGATTTGTTAAAGTTATAACAGCTTATTTATTTAAAATGTTTTTTTAAGTAAAATTTTTTTAAATGTTTGTTTACATTGCTAAATGCTTATTTAAAGTATTCTCATCTTCCCTTTTCATACTTACCTTCCTTGAGCGCGACGTTCACTTCCTGGATTCTTCTCCCGGCCGGGCCGCGCTTGCGCAGAAGACTGAAGATTTTCTCCCGGCCGGGCCACGCAATGTCCTGAACGCGCACGCCGCCGCGCATGCGCCATGGTGACTTATTCCTGGCTTGTATAGTACAGAGCCGGTGTGTCGAATCCCAGCCGGCGGGATTCGACAGGAGAGGTAGCCATAACCAGGGGAGACCAAAGACAACATCAGGTAAGAGGGGACTTCTTTTCTAAAAAAAGGGTGAGAATTGGGTAATAAAATGTATTTAGAAAAATGATCACTGTCAAATCATTAACAGATTTAACAGTGATCATTAAGATGAGAATACCCCTTTAATAAAAAAAAGTTTTAATATGGTTTTTAAATGTTTGTTTATATTGATAATTATATGAGTGCGGGTCTGTATGTATGCAGAGTGTATTTATGTATATATATGTGTCTGTGTGTATGTGTAATATATAATATATATATATATACTGTAGGAAAGCGCAAGGGGCCATCTTTGATGGAAGGTATGTGTCACAGAGGTTCCTGGCCTCGGTGAGGTAAGAGCCGGTAATTTTAAGTGTCAGCGGCAGCTAGTGCTGACTGACACTATTGGTTATTTAGTGTGGCTGTAAAGCCGATCCGGGCCGGCTCTTACTGGGAGCAGCCAAAGCGCAGGGTGGGTGGCTGTTCCCCAGATTCCAGGCCAGGTTTTGACTAGGGATATAAAACCCAGCCAGCAGTCTCAGCTGGGTGTGGATTATCCTCCATTTCACTGTGAATATCTGTGGAATCTCTGTGGTTTGGGATCTGCATATTGTGTGCTGTACTAAAGGGCTGAGAGCCATATTACTGGGAATCAGGCCCTAAAGCTTGTTGGGGACTGCTACTGCCAAAACCAGTGACAAGGTAAATGCTTTTTGTTCTGTGGACTTGCCATGGTGTGAATGAACACCAAGACGACGAACTGTCATTTTTGCTTGTGTGAATAAATACTGCACTGTTTAAGTCAAAGACTTTGTTTTTGCCTCTATACTGCGTCCGCTTATCTGCCTACCAGAGCGAATCCCCACATTTGGGGTCGGATACGGGCAAACGCAGTTAGGCAGGTCTGAAGGCAGAACAATTTTAGTTTTCCCGGGCACAAGTGCATGTCTTAAATTAAGCCGGCAAGGTTGCGACCCGAGGCCCCTGACAAAATGGAGGCGGTTGTGAAAGCCCTCGTGGAGGCTAACTTGCAGCAGCGGGAGGCTAACTTGCAGCAACAAGAAACTAACCAGCTGCTATTACAACATGTAATGGCATTGGAAGCGGCAGGAGCATCCCGGAACGTCTACGATGCCCGGAAAGCTGTCCGTGCGGCGATTCCTAAGATGACCCCCTCGAATGATGTCGAAACCTATCTGGCGGTTTTCGAAAAGGTGGCCGTGAGGGAAAAGTTACCCCGAGACCAGTGGGCTGAGGTCGTCGCTCCGTTCCTAGCGTCTGGTCCCCAGGAAGTATTTTTTGATCTCCCCGATGATCAAGCGGCCGACTACCCGACAGTAAAAGGTGAGATCCTGGTGAGGTGTGGTCCGGGCCCAGCGGTTGCATCAGTGGGAATTCAACTCGGCTGAACCCGCCAGACCACATAATTATGATCTGCTGCATCGATTGCAAAAATGGCTGCAGCCTGACAAGTTGACTCCCACTGCTATGTTGGATCTGCTGTTGGGGGATGTGTTTTGGAGGGCTTTGCCGTGCCCTCTCCAGCACTGGATCGGCCAGATGTCTCCGGATCATGCCTTGGAGATGGTTGACCTGGTGGAGCACTACAAGGCCACCAGAAATCTGGAGGGGGTTCTTTTGGGAGGGGACCAGTCAAACCCCGGGACGTACCCCCTGCAGACCCAGCACCGATGGTCTTCTGGCGGTGCCACGAGCCTGGACACATAAGAGCTGACTGTCCCCATCGGGGTGAACTTATGGATACCAATTATGGCTACCACCACTCATTGTATGCCAGGAAGCTGTGCGCCACAGGTATCTCTAAGACTGTAGACAATAGTCACCTGTGCCAGGTGGAAGTGGGTGATACTCTGGCGGTGGCACTTCTGGATTCAGGTAGCCTGGTGTCCCTAGTAAGAGCTGCCCTGGTGCGGCCCGCCGAGTATACTGGTCAAAAAGTCGGCGTTGTTTGCATTCATGGGGACTTACAGGACTATCCCACCGCCCTGGTCTCTCTGTCAATGGTGGCCGGTAGGTGGACGCATGAGGTGGCCGTCACCACAAATTTACCGTATGAGTTAATAATTGTGAGAGACTTCCCTGGTTTCCCGGCACTATGGCTGGATACGAAAGTTACTGATACCCGGGAGACAGATGTAACCCTAGCAGAGTGGCCCGGCTCAGGAGGGAGACCAGAATCCTGGGAACCTGAGTCAGAAGGGCCAGCGGTAGGGGTGACCGCCACTTCGGTGGACGAGGGGGAGACAACCCCGCTAAGTGTGATGGTGGGAGACGTGGAGGACCTGAGCTGGCAGACTTCAATGTCTCTGGGGATAATTTGGGTACAGCACGGTGTCATGAAGACTGGTGGATTCTCTCCTGTTAGGCAAAACTTGATATATTATCCCAATCATCGAGGAAAATTCACGGACAATCAATTTGCCAAGCCTTTTGTGACGGAGAACGTGTATTATTAAATCGTGTTTTAAGCAACACTTTATAAAGTTGAGAAATTTTAACCTTCTGTTTTGTCCCATATTCCCTATAAATGAATAGATGAAGCTCCACTCTGTGGTCTCCTCATAGTGCTGCCACCTCTGCAAGCTCTTGTTGTCGTGCCATTCTGTGGCCTCCTCATGCTGCTGCCACCTCCACACCATGTCACCTTGCCACTCTGGGGCCTCCTGATGCTGCCGCCACCTCCACACTATGTCACCTTGCTACTCTGTGGTCTCTTGATCCTGCCGACACCTCCACACTCGGTCATTGTGCCACTCTGTGGCCTCCTACTGATGCTGCTGCCACCTCCACACTCAGTCATTGTGCCACTCGGTGGCCTCCTCATGCTGCTGCCACCTCCACACTCGGTCATAGTGCCACTCTATAAATTCCTCCTGCTGCTGCCACCTACACACTCGGTCATTGTGCCACTCGGTGGCCTCCTCATACTGCTGCCAACTCCAGACTCTGTCATTGTGCCACTCGGTGGCCTTCTCCTGATGCTGCTACTGCTGCTGCCGCCACCTCCACACTGTAATTGTGCCACTCTGTGGTCTCCTCATGATGCCACAACCTCCAGACCCTGTCATTGGGCCACTCTCTGGTCTCTTCATTAGTGATTGACGAACATCGACTCGGACGTCAAATGCTCGCAAACAGCGTGTTCACGGAGGGCCCCATTCACTTTAATGGCAGGCGAAACTGAAAAACCTTCAGGTCATATTTTCAGCCACCAAATACTTACTAGAAGTGCAAAAATAGTCCCACAATATGGACAGCGACATATGTATTTTAATCAGGGGCCATTTTTATGCATCTTAAAGGGAAACTCTCAAAAATGTGCCGTGCTGAAGCCTAGAAATTTTTTATTTTAGGCCACGGGAGTACGGAATTAGGCATTCACCTGACAGAAAAGAACAAGTGATTATGTGGCTGGAGGTATATTAGGCAATCAGTGGATAACAATTTTACTGTATGCCAGTGGAGTACAGGCCCCAAAAATTATGCATTCATACAGAAAAGAACAAGTACAGAAAAGAACAAGTAATTATGAGGCTGGAGGTATATTAGACGGTCAGAGGATAACAATTTTACTGCAGGCCAGTGGAGTACAGGCCCCAAAAATTATGCATTCACCTGATAGAAAAGAACAAGTGATTATGTGCCTGGAGGTATATTATACGGTCAGTGGATAAAAATTTTACTGCAGGCCAGTGGAATACAGGCCCCAAACATTAGGCATTCACAGGACAGAAAAGGCCTTTTATGCCGCTGTATTTACATAAGAAAAGAACCATTGTTTGTTCTGGGTGGATATGTGTAGGCTGGCATGAGGAAATTCAATTAAACGTGGTCGTCAAAGGTGTTGAAATCCTCGTGAGCTAGGCGGGTGCGCTTATCGGTCACGATTACCCTGCTGCGCTGAACGTCCTTTCGGACAGGACACTCGACAAGGGGCAAACCAAGAGTTCCATAGGAAATTGTGCCAGCTCTGGCCACAGATTGAGCCTGCACACCCAGTACTGCAGGGGTTCCTCGCTTCTCAGAGCGTCCACATCGGCCGTTAACCCGATGTAGTCGGACACGTGTCGGTCTAGGTGTTCCCTGAGGCTGGATCAGGAGGGCGACTGTTGATGGGTTGGCTGCAAGAATGATCTCATATCCAAAGTGACTAACACATCTTCAAACCACCCTCTTCTGTGGGTGTAAATTCCTCTGCCAGCACCCGCAAAAGCAGAATGCAGCATCTCTCGCAGCAAGGCCTGGAAATGTTGCATTCTGACAGCCCCCTGTTATGCTGATAACATGTCCGCCATTTTGTGTTTGTATCGGGGGTCTAAGTACGTTGCCACCCAGTACTGGTCCTTTCCCTTTATGCTTTTTATACGGGGTCCCTCTTCAAACACTGGAGCATGAAGGCCCCCATTTGCACTAAGTTGGAAGCGGTGGAGCGCCCTGGCTCCTGCTCATGGCCCAGGAGAATGTCATTCTTGGTCTCCTCGCCCCAGCCACGGACAACACCAGGGATCCCTGAAAAGTTTAAAGTCTCCCTCAAAGCCTGCTCTTCTTGCTCCTCCTCCTCCCCCCAGCCACCATCCTTCTCTGACTCCTCTTCAGACTCCTGCTGACTTGTCTCAGATGGAGTAGCCCCCCTTGGGAATTCATTCAGCATTGCATCTTCCTCATCTTCCAGCTCCTGCTCCTCAACGGCTTGATCAATGACATGATGCAATGCATGCTACAGAAAGAAGGTGTAAGGTACGATGTCACTGATGGAGCCCTGGCTGCGACTGACCAGTTTGGTGATCTCATCAAATGGCCGCAGAAGTCTGCATGCGTCGCACATGAGCAAGAAACCAGCAGGTATATAGAACCCCTATATGGAAGCAGGTATATAGAACCCCTTAATCAATAGTTTGTAGAAGCAGGCCTATCGCACCCCTCAATCAGTATTTTGTTGAAACAGCCATATAGGACACCTGAATCAATATTTGGTGGAAGCAGGTATATTGTACCCTTCAATCAGTATTTTGTAGAATCTGGTGTATCGCAGGCCTCAATCAATTTTAGTGGAAGCAGGTATATTGCACCCCTCAATCAGTATTTTGTGGAAGCAGGTATATAGAACGCCTTAATCAATATTTTATAGAAGCAGATATATCGCACCCCTCAATTAGTATTTTGTGGAGGTAGGTATATCAAACCCCTTATTCAGTATTTTGTGGAAGCAGGTATATCGCACCACTCAATCTGTATTTTGTGGAATCTGGTGTATCGCGGGCCTCAATCAATATTTGGTGAAGGCAGGCATATCGCAACCCTCAATCAGTATTTTGTGGAAGCGGGTATATAGAACCCCTTAATCAAAATTTCTGGAAGCAGGTATATCGCACCCCTATATCAGTATTTTGTGGAAGCCGGTGTATCGCAGGCCTCAATCAATTTTAATGGAAGCAGGTATATTGCACCCCACAATCAGTATTTAGTGCAAACAGGTATATAGAACCCCTGAATCAAAATTTCTGGAAGCAGGTATATCGCACCCCTCAATCAGTATTTTGTGGAAGGAGGTATATCAAACCCCTTAATCAGTATTTTGTGAAAACAGTTATATCAAATCACTTAATCATTATTTTGTAGAAGCATGCATATCGCACCCCTCAATCTGTATTTAGTGAAAGCAGGTATATAGTACTCCTTAATCAATATTTGGTGGAAGCAGGTATATACTTTTTACATTTAGTCCTAGACTTCTGATTGCCTCATCTTGCCATGTGTTTTTTTATTCGAATAAGATAAAACGTAACTTTTATTAGTTCTTTGATTTTACTAATCTTATCCAACCTAAATTGTTAAAACTTTTATCAGGTGTTCCCTTATTGCAATGCTATTCTCTCCTGACCAAATTGTCAAATACTATTGGTCAGAACAGGAAAAAGCCAAACAATAGGAGGTATTAAATTGATCTCGCCACGCCAACTCATTGCACACTGCCTGATCCCCTGAAGACGCCAGATAGCTGGCAAAACATGTCGGGGGGCAGTGCATGAGAAGATTTTAAGAATTTAGGTGAACCCATTGAGTGCAATACAAAGAAGGCACAAATAGATGTCAGGCAAAGTCTGGAGCTAGCGCGCAGCTACCAGATCGGTGACTAATATTAACAATATAGCATCGCAATAAGGGAACACCTGATAAAAGTTTTAACAATTTAGGTTAGATAAGATTAGTAAAATCAAAGAACTAATAAAAGTTAAGTTTTATCTTATTCAAATAAAAAAACACATGGCAAGATGAGGCAATCAGTAGTCTAGGACTAAATGTAAAAAGTATATTTAAGCCTCTACATGTGTAGGGTATATATGTAAAGCGAGAAGCAGGTCTATGGCACCTCTCAATCAGTTTTTTGTGGAAGCCGAGGTATCGCAGGCCTCAATCAATATTTGTTGGAAGCAGGTATATCACGCCCCTCACTTAGTATTTTGTGGAAACAGGTATATGCAACCCCTGAATCAATATTTGGTAGAATCAGGTATATCGCACCCCTCAATCAGTATTTTGTGGACGCCGGTGTATTGCAGGCCTCAATCAATATTTGGTGGAAGCAGGTATATTGCACCCCTTAATCAGTATTTTGAGGAAGCAGGTATATAGAACCCCTTAATCGGTATTTTGTGGAAACAGGTATATAGAACACCTGAATCAATATTTGGTAGAAGCAGGTATATCGCACCCCTCAATCAGTATTTTGCTGAAGCAGTTATATCAAACTCCTCAATCAGTATTTTGTGGAAACAGGCATATCGCACCCCTCAATCAGTATTTTGTGGAAACAGGTTTATAGAACCCCTCTATCAGTATTTTGTGGATAACGGGGTATCGCAGGCCTCAATCAATATTTGGTGGAAGCAGGTATATTGCACCACTCAATCAGTATTTTGTGGAAGCAGGAATATAGAACGCCATAATCAGTATTTTGTAGAAGCAGATATTTCACAACCATTAATCAGTATTTTGTGGAAACAGGTATATTGAGCACCTGAATCAATATTTGGTGGAAGCAGGTATATCAAACCGCTCAATCAGTATTTTGTCAAAGTAGATATATCCAACCTCTTAATCAGTATTTTGTGAAAACAGGCATATAGAACCCCTTAATCAATATTTGGTGGAAGCAGGTATATGGCACCTCTCAATCAGTATTTTGTGGAAGCCGGGGTATTGCAGGCCTCAATCAATATTTGTTGGAAGCAGGTATATTGCGCCCCCCAATCAGTTTTTGTGGAAACAGGTATATAGAACCCCTGAATCAATATTTGGTGGAATCAGGTATATCGCACCCCTCAATCAGTATTTTGTGGAAGCCGGTGAATTGCAGGCCTCAATCAATCCTCCTACTGGTAAGTGACAGATCATTAAGCAATGCGCCGCACAGACCTGTCACTTACCAACTTACCAGTAGAAGGAGCTCCCGGCCGGTCACAGACAGCGCAGCAGGTAAGTATTATGCTTCTAATATTGTAATATTGCTAAGTAACCATGGCAACCAGGCCTGCAGTAGCGTCCTGGTTGCCATGGTTACCGATCGGAGCCCCAGAGCGATTAAACTGGGACTCCGATCGGAATCTCCGCTGCCACCAATGATCGGGGGGGGGGGGGGGGGAGAGGGGAGGCCGCACACTGGCCACCAATGAAATTACAATAGGGGGGTGAGGGGGGCCGATGGAGGCCGCACACTGGCCACCAATGAAATTACAATAGAGGGGGGAGGGGGGCCGATGGAGGCCGCACACTGGCCACCAATGATATTACAATAGAGGGGTGGGGGGGCCGGGGAGGGGCCGCACACTGGCCAACAATGATATTACAATAGAGGGGGGGCGGGGGGGCTTCACACTGAAGGGTTAATTGTGCTGATCACAGCCCCCTGTAAAAGATCGGGTGCTGCCAGGCAGCAGGGGGCAGTCATGTACACAGTTAGTAGTATATTCTAACTAGAAGCGTCCCCATCACTATGGGAACGCCTCTGTGTTAGAATATACTGTCGGATCTGAGTTTCACGATGTAACTCAAATCCGATGGTATATTCTAACATAGAGGCGTTCCCATGGTGATGGGGACGCTTCAAGTTAAAATATACCATCGGATTGGAGAAAACTCTGATCCTATGGTATATTAACTCCTGAATTTACATTGAAAGTCAATGGGGGACGGATCCGTTTGAAATTGCACCATATTGTGTCAACGTCAAACGGATCCGTCTCCATTGACTTGCATTGTAATTCAGGACGGATCCGTTTTTTCATGTCCGTGAATCCTCCAAAAATCAAGGAAGAAACATGGACGAAAAAACGGTCACGGATCACGGAAAAACGGAACCCATTTTTGCGGACCGCAAAAAAAAACGGTTGTGTGCATGAGGCCTTAAACTGTTGTTGCTGGACAGGAGTCAAGACTAATCACAGCCAGCCTCACACACAGTCTGTGTGGGAAATACCCCTAGGAGCTGCAAGAATCATTACACCAGAGGAGAGAAGCTGAACAGACATTCACTTCACTAAGAGCTGTGTTTTATGGAAGCAGAGAGGTCAAAATAGGTTTTTAAAACAGTTATATAATGTCCCTACTATTAATATAGTGATATAGAACTGTATATAGTGATGTCGCGAACATAAAATTTTCCATTCGCGAACGGCGAACGCAATTTTTCGCAAATGGTCGCGAACGGGCGAACCGCCATAGACTTCAATAGGCAGGCAAATTTTAAAACCCACAGGGACTCTTTCTGGCCACAATAGTGATGGAAAAGTTGTTTCAAGGGGACTAACACCTGGACTGTGGCATGCCGGAGGGGGATCCATGGCAAAACTCCCATGGAAAATTACATAGTTGACGCAGAGTCTGGTTTTAATCCATAAAGGGCATAAATCACCTAACATTCCTAAATTGTTTGGAATAACGTGCTTTAAAACATCAGGTATGATGTTGTATCGATCAGGTTGTCACGGCTGAGGATGGGGGAAATCCTCAGCCATGCGGTGCCAGATGATGTCCAGTCGCTACTCGCCAGGCACACAGAATCAGGGAGCAGGTCACTTCCTGTTGCGTCCCTAACGCTGACCCTGTCTCCTACCTGCATGGGCCGACCTTGATGGTAGGAGAACCCATGCGCAGGAACCTCAGATCCCTGACTTACCCTCCGACCGATCCCTGGGCTAAGGAGCAGGGTAAGACAACCCACTCCTCCTAGATACGGCGGAGCAGGAGTCTCACTGGCCAAGCAGCATGAAGAAGGGGGGGTACATAAACATAACTATGGACAAGACAGGTGAACCAAACAGTTCCAACCAAACCTGTCTCAGCCTTGCTGACTGGAACCCGTGCTTAGGAAAGGCTGTCCACACAGACAAAGGTAAACAGCACACACATGAAGACACACAGGGACCAGGACATCCATAGCTGCACAAAAACCAAAGACACAAGACATCAACAACACATCACGGTATTAGCACTTATGACCGGAAGGGTGGCCCTTACAAGAAGATGGAAATCACAGGAGGCTGCAACAGCAAAGCATGACTGAAGCAACCTACTGAGCCATGCCAAAGTGAGAGGCTTTATAGGCCTAAGAGGCCACACCCAACGGTCAGACACACCCAGTGACATCACACACACTGGGAAGGGAGTTAACCCTTCCAGCACCACAGGAAAGGGAAAAGACCAACTTAAAGGGAAAGTGTCCAACACAACAAACACACTGTGGTTGTTGCCGCAGGCAACGACATGGGTGGCAACCGTGTCCTGGGAGTCAGCCCCAAGGCCGGGACACTGCCACCACATGTACACAACGACAAACGTTGCCACGAGCAACCACAGTGCAGGAAAGGTGTCCGTGCACACCACACACTACACAGAGTGCACACAGACAAACGACAGTGCATACATACACGCACACAAACTCCAAAGGGACCGCACACATACCTGTTGTCCGCGGCAACCGCACTTGAGGCAAACTACATCAAGCCTCAAGCTGCAGTTGAAACAACAACCCAAACCGCGGGCAACTGTATGCGGCTCCCAAGGAGTCACGGCCAAAACCGCGGCCGTGACACAGGTAGTGTAAGGGTTACGCCCGCTTCACAGTAACAGACCAAACTCCACCGTTTAACGCACCGCAAACAACCGCAAACAGTCCATTTGCACAACCGCAAACTCCCCATTTGCACAAGGTTGGATACCAAGCTAGCCATGTCCCGTTCCTTGTCCTCACTGATGTCATTGAAGGTCTCTTCCTCCACCCAGCCGCGTACAACACCAAGGGTCCCCGAAAGGTGACAACAAGCCCCCTGGGACGCCTGCTGTGTTTGGTCTTCCACCTCCTCAAAGCCACCTTCCTCCTCTGACTCCTCTTCAGACTCCTCTCTCTGCATTGCCTCTCTCTGCGTTATTATAAGGTGTGTTAAGTAGTACTATTCCTATCAGTTTAATCCCTGTTACGTCCCCTATCAGGGGACGTGTATATGGCATCGATTTTAGGAATGGAAAGATGGAAAAAGATGCTTGGTCGGTCCTCCTACTTCAAATTTGGGGCACTGCGCGTGCAATCTAATGTGCCACCAGATAGGAGTGGTGTGTTAAGTAGTTCTATTCTTATCAGTTTAATCCCTGTTACGTCCCCTATCAGGGGACGTGTATGGAATAGATTTTAGACAACCGCAAAGAGTTGTCAATAGTTGACACACTCTTGACATAAATTTTATACCTCTATGCGTCAATCTTGGTGTAGTTATGACTGTGCTTGTGCGCACGTTTGGGAGATTGCAGGTGATGGGGGTTTTACAAAGCCTATGGTCGTGCTGAGGTAGTTCAGTGACAGTTAAGTGACCCAGAAAACAATGATTCTGCAGTGTGGGCCCATTGTTGGCCTAGTAGGCTTTAATGATCACCTTAGATCACCTTTTTCCTTTGAATCCAGAGGGGAAAAAAAGCCGTCTAGTTAAAGAGCTGCAGAATGCGCGAGTAGCGGCATGACGTAGGTGTGCCGCGCTCCTCCTCTGGCTGCCCTCTCCTCTCGCTCCCTGCCTCACCTCGCCTCACCTCGCCTCACCTCACCTCGCTCCTTGATGCGGATGCGGATCCTGATTCCAACGAATGCCGCTTCCTGGCCAGGCCAGGCTAGCCGAGCCCAGACGGTCTAGATGGGAGCTGAATCTATTCTAACCTGCCGCTTGCTGCCTATGGTGATTCTCTGCACGCCGACTGTTCTAACCTGGTTCCTTCGGCCGGCTGCCTGCTGTGACTTGCTGTGACCAGCTGTATGGCGTTGCGTTGGTTTTGAGGTGCTTGGTGCTGGATTCTGGAGCTGGTAACGCACTTGGTATACTTCGGCTATCGCTTTACCCTGCCACTTGCTGTTTGTTGGTACCTGGCTGCTTGCTCTACACTGCTCTACACTGCCGGCTCTGACCTGTTTGACCCGTCACCCGATACCCGTTCCTGGCTGTGATCCGCTGCATGCTGTCTGGCTGCCAGTGGCGTCGCCAGGGGGGGGCCAGAGGGGGCCACGGCCCCCCCTACATCATGCTGTGCCCCCCCATGTGCCCCCCCAACTAAAATGCCCCCCCAAGTGAGCCGCCGCCGCCGGGCACAGGGAGATGAGCGCTTCCATTGAGCTCATCTCCTTAGTAATCTGCCTGTGCCAGCGGAGGTGCAGGGGAGGGAGAGGCGTGTCCCTTCCCCTTCCTCTGATAGGCTGCAGGCACTAGGCCGGCAGCCTATCAGAGACCGGCGCAAGCGGGGCGATGACGTCATCGCGCCGGCTGAGCCTTACAGCGCGCGACACAGGAAGAGTCTGCATCGCATCGCTGACACTGAGGTAAGTATAAGTGTTTGTTTTTTGTTTTTTTTACAATAGTGTTACTGGCTTATTACAATGGGGGGGGGCTTATTACAATGAGGGGGCTTATTACAATGGCGGGCTTATTACAATGGGGGGGCTTATTACAATGGGGGGGCTTATTACAATGGTGGGGGCTTATTACAATGGGGGGGCTTAATACTGGCACGTAATGGGGGGCTTATTACTAGCACGTAATGGGGGGGCTTATTACTGGCACGTAATGGGGGGCTTATTACTAGCACGTAATGGGGGGGCTTATTACTGGCACGTAATGGGGGGCTTATTATTAGCATGTAATGGGGGGCTTATTACTGGCATGTGATGGGGGGCTTATTACTAGCACGTAATGGGGGGGCTTATTACTGGCACGTAATGGGGGGCTTATTACTAGCACATAATGGGGGGGCTTATTACTGGCACGTAATGGGAGGCTTATTACTGGCACATTGTGGGGCTTATTACTGGCACGTAATGGGGGGCTTAATACTAGCACGTAATGGGGGGCTTATTACTGGCACGTGATGGGGGGGCTTATTACTAGCACGTAATGGGGGGCTTATTACTGGCACATGATGGGGGGCTTATTACTGGCACATGATGGGGGGCTTATTACTGGCACATTGGGGGGCTTATTACTGGCACGTAATGGGGGGCTTATTATTGGCACGTGATGGGGGGCTTATTACTGGCACGTGATGGGGGGCTTATTACTGGCACATGATGGGGGCTTATTACTGGCACGTAATGGGGGGTTTATTACTAGCACGTAATGGGGGGGCTTATTACTGGCACGTGATGGGGGGCTTATTACTGGCACATTGGGGGGCTTATTACTGGCACGTGATGGGGGGCTTATCACTGGCACGTGATGGGGGGCTTATTACTGGCACGTGATGGGGGGCTTATTACTGGCACGTGATGGGGGGCTTATTACTAGCACGTGATGGGGCTCTTGTTACTGGCACGTGATGGGGGGCTTATTACTGGCACGTGATGGGGGGCTTATTACTAGCATGTGATGGGGGCTCTTGTTTCTGGCACGTGATGGGTGCTTATTACTGGCACATTGGGGGGCTCTTGTTACTGGCAGTGGCACGTTATTGAGGGCACTTATTACTGGCACATTATTGGTGGGCACTATAGGGGCATCTACTGAGACCACAAAGAAGGCTCTGTACAGTAGCATTTTATACTGGGACACATTATGGTGGGTACTATGGAGAAGGGGAGACAGGAGTACTCTGGAGTCATCTACGGGGGGCACTAAGAAGGGGTATTTTATACTTGCAAATTATGGGGGACACTGAGGGCATCTACTGGGGCACGATATATGGGGCATTTTATACTGGTACATTATGGGGGGCACTAGCAGGAAGGGCGGAGAGGAGCACTATGGGGGCATTTACTGGGGCACTATATAGGGGTATTTTATACTGGCACATTATGGGGGACATTAGCTCAACTGGGGGCATAAGGGGGTATGTTTTGCACATTATAAAGATAATTATTTCTACTGGGGGGCATTATGGTGGGCTTTATTACTGCCCCATGGTATGACCCCCTAGTAGCAGCACCAGCCTCTCCCTGCTCTGCTATCCCTCTGCCCCTTCTCCAAATCCTTATTATGAAATCTTTCTCATTAGGATAAAACACAACATCAGCTCCGCCGAGCCCCCGGCCAAGTGTTGAAGTGGCGTCCGAGATCCCCAAGGGCCAAGCCAAGTAACTGTAAGTGTTCATGTGAAATATGTTTATTTTATATATGTACACTCCTGTGAGAGGCGGGGAGGGAGATCTGTGGATGCCACTGTTATGGAGGGGGAAATGGGGATGACACTGTTATGGAGGGGGAAATGGGGATGACACTGTCATGGGGTGGATCTGTGGATGACACATATAGCATAAGATGCTATATACGGTATGTGGCATCCACAGATCCCCCCCATAGCAGTGTCATCCACAGATCCCCCTCTCTATAAAAGTGTCATCCACAGACAGCTGGACTTTTCTTCCCTGTTGCGGTTTTAGGTATTGGGTAAAGTATTGTAGCATTTCTAAGCGTACTTGTGTAAATGTATCATTGTTATAGCTGCCCCCCCTACTTTTGTCCTGGCCCCCAGTGTGCCCCCCCCAAAATTTGAAAGCTAGAAACGCCACTGCTGGCTGCCTGCGAGGTGCTGGTAAGATACCAGATAAATTGAGGTCCGGCTCCTGTGGATGAAGTAGGGGTTCGGTGCCAGACGCCATGTGGGTGAATTGGGTGTTTTAACACACTGTTTGTGAATCTGCTGCCATTTTTTGTGTCTGTTGGCGGGCACCTGCGAGCCCTGGGGCTACCATCTGTGCGAGTTTGCTGCGGTCACTGGAGTCTGAGGTTGTGACCTCAGGTGAACTGCCCCCCCCTTGCTGTGCAAAGTACAGATGGAAAATTAAGGTCAATAAAGACTCTCCTTGTTCTACAGTTTTCTGGACCCTGCCTTTTTCCTCCTTGGATGGACTGGCCCTCCTGATAACTTTACTTGCTAGTTGGAAGATTCGTGGGGCGCTCCGATATTGTATTTGTGCGGCTGAAAAGCCAAATTTTGGTGTCCGCAGATTGATCCTCAGAGGGTGCGCCCATTGGCTATACTGTTTTTGCACTTTGTTTATGGAATATATAATGTAACGTTGTGCTTTAACAATCTGTTAAGAGCTCAATAGGGTATGTCCACTCATATCTATATGGGCGTTATATAACTGCTGGCAAGTATATCTTATTCTTCATCTGGGGAGAGTAACCAGTTAGTCTGGATTTACCCTGGGTTGCTGCTATTTATATCTGATTCAGCGCTTACCTGTTTGTCCGTTGTGTATAGCTAACTAGCATCGTTCCCCTTTTTCTAACTGGTTTTGCTAGTATTGATGGGTGGGGCTCTGTATTTATATATATGAGGTATTGCTGTGTGGGAACCCTGTATGCAGATATAGTATACTGACTTATATAAAAATGCCGCCAAAATACCGTAAATCAGGTGGCCTGACCTCTCCAAAAAGTGGATCAGGGGGGGGCCCTCAGGCTCGACTAGATAAATTTTTTAAGTCACCACCACCCAAAACTAGAGGAGGGGTACAGAGATCTGTCCCTCAGGTTGAGTCAGGATCAGAGAACACGGACCGGTTAGAACAGGGTTTATTAAAGACCAGTTCCTCCCACAGTGAAGGCTTTGAGAGCATTAATAATAAACTACAGGACATACTGGGAGTGGTAAATGCTACTAGCACTTCGGTTGCAGAATTGGCCTCATCCCTCGCAGTAGTACAAGGGGACGTTACTGTAATAAGAGACGAAGTGATGAAGCTGAGGTTAAAGGTAGGGTTGTCCCGATACCACTTTTTTAGGACCGAGTACAAGTACCGATACTTTTTTTTCAAGTAGTCACCGATACCGAATACCGATACTTTTTTTAAATGTCATGTGACCGTTTTGGGGGATCTGTGGATCTGTGGATGACGCACTGTCATGTGGGGGATCTGTGGATGGCACTGTTATGGGGGACCTGTGGATGGCACTGTTATGGGGGATCTGTGGATGGCACTGTTATGGGGATCTGTGGATGGCACTGTTATGGGGGATCTGTGGATGGCACTGTTATGGGGGATCTGTGGATGGCACTGTTATGGGGATCTGTGGATGGCACTGTTATGGGGGATCTGTGGATGGCACTGTTATGGGGGATCTGTGGATGGCGCTGTTATGGGGATCTGTGGATGGTGCTGTTATGGGGGATCTGTGGATGGCACTGTTATGGGGATCTGTGGATGGCACTGTTATGGGGATCTGTGGATGGCACTGTTATGGGGGATCTGTGGATGGCACTGTTATGGGGGATCTGTGGATGGCACTGTTATGGGGATCTGTGGATGGTGCTGTTATGGGGGATCTGTGGATGGCACTGTTATGGGGATCTGTGGATGGCACTGTTATGGGGGATCTGTGGATGGCACTGTTATGGGGATCTGTGGATGGCACTGTTATGGGGGATCTGTGGATGGCACTGTTATGGGGATCTGTGGATGGCACTGTTATGGGATATCTGTGGATGGCATTGTTATGGGGTGGGGGGATCTGAGGATGGCATTGTTATTTGGTGGGGGATCTGTGGATGGAACTGTTATGGGGAGGATCTGTGGATGACACTGCTATATGTCATCCACAGATCCCCCTCATAACAGTGTCCCCCAATACACCGGGCCCCGCCGCTCACCGAAGTATTTATAAACGTGAATCCTTATCCTGTTGTTAAGTTGAACTAACGCTGCGCTCTCCCATGTTCCCATGTCCCCCCTGTATCCCCACAGCACTTACTTAAGCTTCCATAGCAGGCAGAGCGGACGGCACCAGTAACGTCACTCACTGACGTCGCGCGCCTGCTCCGCCTGCTTCACTCATAAAGTGGGCGGAGCAGGCGCTCTACGTCAGTGAGTGACGTTACTGCTGCCGTCTGCTCTGCCTGCTATGGAAGCTTAAGTAAGTGCTGTGGGGATACAGGGGAACATGGGAGAGGGCAGCGTTAGTTCAACTTAACAACAGGATAAGGATTCACGTTTATAAATACTTCGGTGAGCGGCGGGGCCCGGTGTAAGAGTACAGTGACTGCACCGGGCCCCGCCCATAGTTACGCCCATAGTATTCTATTTATGTATCGGGGCGGGGTATCGGCGGCTGAGTACCGCCGAGAAAACTCGGAATCGGTCCCGATACCGATACTAGTATCGGTATCGGGACAACCCTAGTTAAAGGTTAAGGAATTGGAAACCGTAGTCAATTCTGTTACTGTAGAGAACGGGATATTAAAGAACAGATTAGAAGAGGTAGATGAAGATCGCTCTTGGTTAAGAAAGAAAGTGGTAGAGCTGGAGGATAGGTCTCGTAGATATAATTTGCGATTAGTTGGCTTCCCAGAAGGGGTAGAACAGGATAATCCCCCGAAATTTATACAGAAGTGGTTGGTAGAAAGTTTGGGTCCAGATTATGATGTATCTTCCTTCTGTGTGGAAAGGGCACACAGAATTCCATTCAAAAAACCTCCTCCAGGAGCCCCCCCCTAGGGCAATTTTAGCAAGATTTGTTTGTTCAAAAGACCGGGATTGGGTTCTTAGACGCAAAAGAGAAGTATCAGAAATATATTTTGATAGTAGCCTGATATCAATATTCCCTGACTTCTCTCGAGAGACTCAAAATAAAAGAAGATCCTTTTTTGAGGTTAAAAAAAGATTGATTTCAGCTAAGATCCAGTATTCAATGTTATATCCTGCTAAATCAAGAGTGGTATACAACGATTCTGTGCGCTTTTTCATCACACAGGCGGAGGCGGTGCAATGGCTGGATTCTAGGGGTTTATGAAATAGTATGAAGAGGTGGTGAGGTGGGAGGTTAATGAGGGGAGGTGGCGGGGGGGAGGTTTGGTGGAAGGAGAGAGGTTGATGGGTATTGTAAAATGCCTTGTCTACCATGCAGGGGGGTTTTTGGGGGTGGGTTTTAGGGTGGGATTGGCTGCCGTTCTCTGTTTCGTGGTTGTGCGTGCCTCTCAGCTGAGATTGGGGATTTTACTACTCATGTGATATGCCGTGTAACATCTTATGTTGGAATGTGAGAGGGTTGGGAGACAGAGTGAAGAGGACGGTGGTATTTGACCTTGTGGTTCGTCATCTCCCTGCGATTGTGGCACTACTGGAGACCCATGCAACAGTAGATAGGATTTATACATTGAAAAGGAAATGGGCTTCTCTGGAGTACCACTCCTGTTACTCTTCTTATGCAAGAGGTGTTAGTGTATACATTCATCGAGGGATGGAGTTCCAACCGCTAGACAGTTCCATCGATAAAGAAGGGCGATATGTATTTCTCCATGGGTTTTGGAAGGGGCAGGAGGTGATACTGGCCTTTATTTATATTCCCCCTCCATTCAAATCAATAGTTTTCTCACATTTAGCGCAATATATATCTACTAAAAATCATTGCGCCTTATTGGTGGCAGGGGATTTTAATGCGGTTCTAGACCCTGAGTTGGATCGTTTCTCTTCACTTTCTGGGCGCGGTCGCAGTGGGTCCCCTTTGACTGCTGTGTGCCAGGAGCTGGCGCTGGTTGATATCTGGCGCCACCTCTATGGCAATAAAAAAATCTTTTCATGTTTTAGCCAGTCATACGGGTCCATGTCCCGTATTGATCTGGCCTTTGCAAGTCGGGATCTGTGCGGTCGCGTCCTGAAGATGAAGTATGAACCTCATGGAATTTCGGATCACTCCCCAGTTTTGATTGTGTTTGTGGAGGCTCCAAGAAGAACTTTTAAATTGAACTCGCATTGGTTTGAGGTGATAGGGGAGCAATCCCGAGTAGACCAGGATATTCAGGAATTTTGGGGCTTCAACGTAGGTTCTACACACATTCATTATGTGTGGGATGCGTTGAAGGCCCATATTAGGGGTCTGTACTTTAATAAAATCCATAGATTCAGAAAGGAATCACGACGAAGGGAAAGACAACTGACAGACTCAATAAGGAGTTTGCGTGCCGCATTGATTGATTATCACAAGGAGCAACTTGTCACTCAATTAGGGGAGGCTAATTCTCAGCTTAAGACACTTTTATATAAAAAAGCACAACACAAATTGCTATTTCAAGGCCAGAATCGTTTTTGTGAGTCGGGTAAAACGGGTAGGTTTTTGGCTCGTTTGGTGGCTAACCAAAGAGAGGATACTAGTATAAAAGAAATCAGGAATTCACAGGGAATTGGAGTGAGATCTGCAGAGGAGATTAGAGAGGAATTTGTGAAATACTATTCTACCCTTTATAAATCTGAGCCTATGGTTGATCGTGCTGACATGGATCAATACCTTCAACAATTGGCGCTCCCCCAGGTATCTATCCAAGATAGAGAAATGCTGGACTCTCCCATTCTTTTGGAGGAACTCCAAGCGATTCTCCCGTCCCTAAAGTATAGTTCATCTCCCGGCCCAGATGGATTGCCGTTCGAAATCTATAGGTACCATGCCAAGTCCCCTCCTCCCGATCCTGCTTCGGGTCTTTAATGAATCCTGCGCACTCGGCTCTTTACCACCATCATTTAGAGAGGCAGTGATTGTCTTGGTCTTGAAGAAAGATAAGGATCCATGCGATGTGGGGTCATATAGACCTATATCGCTCCTAAATACGGACTATAAGATCTTTGCAAAAATTCTGGCTGGTCGCCTGAAGAGGGTCATAGCTGATCTGGTACACCCTGACCAGACGGGCTTTATCCCGGGCCGCCAGTTACAGTTGAGTATATATAGGGTCTATCTGAATTTGTCTGTTGGGGGTAGTGTGGACCACTCCATCCTGTCATTAGACGCCGCAAAGGCGTTTGACACGATGGAGTGGACTTTTTTGTGGGCAACGATGTCGCATTTTGGCCTTGGTAAATCTTTTTTGGAAAGGACTCAAATGCTATATGAACACCCGGTAGCATATATTGATATCAATGGTACTGGTACTTCTCCTGTTACGATGCGGAGAGGGATGAGACAGGGTTGTCCCCTGTCTCCTCTCCTCTTCGCGCTCTTTATAGAACCGTTGGCTTGTCGGATCCGTTTAGAGAATAGTATAGATGGTTTCGGGGTGGCGGGAGTGAGTGATAAAATTAGCCTATATGCAGACGATGTGATTCTGTTTCTGGACCAGGGTTGGAAAATCCTCCCCTACGTTATAGAGGTAATAGAACATTATGGTAAATTATCAGGCTATTTGATCAATTGGGCAAAGTCATCGCTCCTCCCGCTGAACCGGAAAGCTGTAGATGTGGGGAACCGAGTCCGTGTTTTGGCTCCTGACGATACCTTAGATTACTTGGGGGTGTTAAGATCGGGGGTTCCTATAAGTAGGTTTTATGACCTCAATTTGGCCCCAGTTTTGGATAAAGTCAGGACCAAAGTCGGTGCTTGCCGGAAATTGATACTGGCACAGGACAGACCGAATTGCACTGATCAGGATGATTATTTTGCCTATGGTTCTGTTTCCGATCTGTGCTTCCCCTGTCTGGATCGATGATATCTTCTTTCATAGATTGGAGACCTTGATTAATGACCTAATTTGGGGTAGGAATAGGGTGCGTATAAAGCAGAGATATCTATGGTTGTCGGAGGTAGATGGTGGACTGTCACTACCCTTTTTTTCAAGGATATTATTTTTGTGCACAGATTCAGCGGTGTTGTAATTGGAAAGAGAGTTTACTTTCACGGTATTTGAATAAACTTATTGATACACCAATAGGGAATAATTTTTCATGTTTGGAAACTGGATCTATGGGAATGAGGAAATCCTTGTTGATCCCTTTTTCAATACAGAGGGTGTGGAATAGGCTGAAGGAGTTTCTTAAAGTCCCCGGCCCGTTTGTTTTCACCCCACTGTGGGGGAACAGGGTGCTGGAGGAATTTTTTCAAAATTACAGAATTTGGTTATTGGTCACGTAATGGTATCAATAGGGTGTCTCATCTATTTCACTTAGGTCATTTTAAATCACTTTCGGAATTTGGTTTCACTGATACTTCACCATTAGATTTATTTATGTATACACGTTTGAAACATTTATTTGAAGCTTCTAGGAATAGGGGCCGTATTTTTCCACAAGAGAATATATTTTTTGATTACTGTGACGCTCAGAAGGACCAGAAGGTGAAAATATCTAGATTATATGCTAAACTCCGAATGGCACTGGCTACTGTCACACCTTTTAAAAGCCCAAGAAAATGGGAGCAAGAGTTGAATTGCCCCCCTTTACAGTGGCCCACTATCTATAGGAATGTGAGAAAGGCGACAGTTTCCAGTGCACACAGACTAATCCATTTTAAAGATCCTTCATAGACTGTATTATACGCCCAAAAACCCAAGGAAAATTCCTCAAAATAGGGACCGGGACTGTTGTTGTCCTAAAAGTGGATATGTGAATGCGAGCTATGTCCATTTGCTTTGGAGCTGTAGTAAAATAAGACAATACTGGGATGAGGTTTTCTCTGCCCTACAAAGGAATCCTTAATGAACTATAACCCGGGGATCTTGATAGTGATCTTTGGAGATTATGGTTCAGAAACGGAAGTCCCCCCTCAGGTCAGACGGATCTGGATGAGAGGATTGATGGTCGCAAAAGCTATATTGGTCAGGCACTGGGGCTCTGCCTCCCAGCCCTCGTCAAGGGAGTGGGGTTTATACCTTCAACAAATTAAAATATATGAGGATATGGAAAGGAATCGGAGAGTTGCAAGCAGAACCACGTAGAAATAAATAGCTAATGTTTTTTTCTTTGAATGAACTGAGGGGAACGACAGCCAATGGGGGGGGGGGGGGGTTATAATGATGTCTATGATTCCTATATTATATACATGGATGTGATGGTTATGTTATATATTGTTATATTATATACACTAAAGTAATTGACATTGGTCTATGTACTAATTTTATGTGTTTTCTAAATTAAAATAAAGATAAATAAAATAAAAAAAAATAAAAAAAATGATCACCCTTAGATGATCACAAGGAAAATTCATGTTTTTTCTATGCAAAATTATCCAGCCGATCGCTTTTGGTCTGTTCCCAATGAAGCAACGACCTTATCATCTGGGGTGTGCCAACATTGCCATTGCCAACACACTCATAGAGGTGGTCGCTTCATTGTGATACGCAAGCCCCTTCATTACCACAAGGTAACGATCACGAAGGGGAATTGACACATGTATGTGCCTTTTTTTTTGTTTGGTTTTTGAAGCCACAATGCAGCACCAGAGGCCAGAAAAATTAGGCATGTACACATGCCTGAAAAATTTGGTATTGTTGCAGGAAAAAAAAAGCTGACTGATTATTACAGTCATAAAAGTTAAGCAAGCTATTGTGACACCAGATATGAGTGGTGGCACTGGGCAAGTGGGCACGGTATACGCTGTGAGCCTGACACACACGCTGGCAGGCAACTGCAATTAGATTACACAGAAAAAAAAAAAAAAAAAGCAGACTGATGTTCTAGCCCTAAAAAAGGGCTTTTTGGGGTGCTGTCCTTACAGCAGAGATCAGATGAGTCCTTCAGGACTGTAGTGGACACTGAATACACTAGCCTAGCTATCGATTTCCCTATTAAATCAGCAGCAGATATACTGTCCCTCCTCTCACTAAGAATGCAGCTTCCGAATGAATCTAAAAATGGATGCTGTCCAGGAGGTGGGAGGGGTCTGGGAGGGAGGGTCTGCTGCTGATTGGCTGGAATGTGTCTGCTGACTGTGAGGTACAGGATCAAATTTTACTCAATGATGATGTATAGGGGGCAGACTGAACATCGCATATGTTCGCGCTCGCCGCGGGCCAACGTGAACAAGCTATGTTCGCCGGGACTATTCGGGCCCGGGCGAACTATTCGGGACAATCTCTAACTGTATACTGAACTAGTTATATATATACAGTACAGACCAAAAGTTTGGACACACCATCTCATTCAGAGAGTTTTCTTTATTTTCATGACTATGAAAGGCATCAAAACTATGATTTAACACATGTGGAATTATATACATAAACAAACAAGTGTGAAACAACTGAAAGTATGTCATATTCTAGGTTCTTCAAAGTAGCCACCTTTTGCTTTGATTACTGCTTTGCACACTCTTGGCATTCTCTGATGAGCTTCAAGAGGTAGGTCCCTGAAATGGTCTTCCAACAGTCTTGGAGGAGTTCCCAGAGATGCTTAGCACTTGTTGGCCCTTTTGCCTTCACTCTGCGGTCCAGCTCACCTGAAACATCTCGATTGGGTCAGGTCCAGGACTGGTGGAGGCCAGGTCATCTGGCGCAGCACCCCATCACTCTCCTTCATGATCAAATAGCCCTTACTTTCAAAAGTTTTCCCAATTTTTCGGCAGACTGACTGACCTTCATTTCTTAAAGTAATGATGGCCACTCGTTTTTCTTTACTTAGCTGCTTTTTTTTCTTGCCAAAAAACAAATTCTAACAGTCTATTCAGTAGGACTATCAGCTGTGTATCCACCTGACTTCTCCTCAACGCAACTGATGGTCCCCAACCCCATTTATAAGGCAAGAAATCCACTTATTAAACCTGACAGGGCACACCTATGAAGTGAAAACCATTTCAGGGGACTACCTCTTGAAGCTTATCAGAGAATGCCAAGAGTGTGCAAAGCAGTAATTAAAGCAAAAGGTGGGCTACTTTGAAGAACCTAGAATATGACATATTTTCAGTTGTTTCACACTTGTTTGTTATGTATATAATTCCACATGTGTTAATTCATAGTTTTGATGCCTTCAGTGTGAATCTACAATTTTCATAGTCATGAAAATAAAGAAAACTCTTTGAATGAGAAGGTGTGTCCAAACCTTTGGTCTGTACTGTATGTTTACTTACAGTTCCACCAATCGCATACAAGCGAACTACTGAGCCATACAATCATACAATTGCAAACTACAAAGTTCACAATTGCAAATTCAAATTCCATATTGCAATCCAAATTGCATACAACCATACCAGACCATACTCAACCAATCTGCAAATAGTTACTGCTAGCTGCATACTGCAAATTGTGAACAAATTCAGCAAGTGAACTTATAGTTAGACCTCAGATATACCTCTCAGAGAGATCATAAAGTGCTTAAAATAACTTAAAGTGAGAGTACAGATACAGAAGATGAGAAATATATCCACCATTTAATGTTGAATGACAAGATTGAACAGTTGAACCACCATCTTATGCATACCGCCATTTTGTGATATCTTTTCAACAGATGTTTTGTACATAGAATATCTGCTTGCGGAGGCGCAGTGTTATAAAAGAAAAGTTGAAGTTAATAAAGTAGTTTTTTTCAAAGCATTTGGTGTGCTCTTTAAACCTATGTTTCCCTAGAACGGCACTAGAGGAATACAGACTAATAGACAGACAGTCTGGTTAGACTTAAAGTCAGAGATATCAAAATTCTTCTAAAGCCATTGTGCAAAAGGCACTTCATAGTGCTGCGCCTGCCACACGGACTGTCTGAGATCATCATTTGTTTGACCCTTCTTCTGATCTGTCAGAAGGAAGGAAAAATGAGACGCACAAAGGATCCTGTCTGTGTAGCAGCTCTAAGGCCTGTATGGTCCCATCAGAATTGGCTTATGATTTGGTAGCCAAAAGCAGGAGTGGGTATAAAACATAGATGACATGCAAATATTCAGTTCAAGTGGCATCTCTTGTTTTTTTTGGCATTAGCAATACTGATGGATTTTTGAGCAAATGCTGACAGAGTGAAGGCAGATGCTCCACAGACAGGTTCCATTTTTTGTAGGTTATTTTTCTGACGGATCAGAGGAAGGACAAATTAATCAGTGACGTCAACACAAACTTACTGCTGACACCCTCTCCACTCTGTCGGGGGGGGGGGGGGGGGGTTCTACTTGTATAAGCGTTTAATAGAACAGGTTCTGTTTATATCTATGTGGAATCAGCTGTTGACTGTGTAAAAGGAGTGCGCTTCTTCTTGACGCTAACATCGACCTGTAAGGCTGAGTTCATACTTGAGTTATTTTGTCGGTTTTGGCCCTGTGATTGCCCAAATAAGTGAAGTGTGCAGTGATATCATACTGAGTCATACAGACTCACAGTATTATTTCACTACCACAGCAGACTCCCTATGTGTGTTACTGCAAGGCACAGTGTTCTACACCACTATAAAGGCTCTCTGCAGCCCGGAAATAGCTGTTTTAAACACATTTCGCTGCAAAAAATTCGGATCGAAGCAAATCTCTTATGAAAAAGTTGGCGAACCGGCCAAATCGAATTTTGGAGAAATTCGTTTCATCTCTAATAATAAACACAGTGATGTCACAGTACAGATATAATAAACAGAGTGATGTCTCAGTACAGGAATGTGGCGAAACCAACCTCGCCACTGGGTTCGGAGGGGCCTGGCTACCAGCCTCTTGCCTCAGGATTATGGCCCATACTAACTTAAAGGAGAAGACAGACCGGCCGCACAGCTTAAATCCTGTCTTTGGAATTGTATTTTATATTATGTGAGGGTACCCAGATAGCTAATTTTATTGTATTCATGTTGTCTGAGTGCCATTCATCTAATAATATGCACTCAGATTTGAGCTATCTGGGGATAGTGTTAAATGTCTGTGTTTACTGTAGGGGTTGTGACATTGCATGTTTAAATGGTGATTTCTGAGTCCTGTGTCCCCTCAATGTGTATTGTTGATTTCCCTTGTCTTGAGAGATAATTGAATTACTCCTCGGGTGTCTCCAGGGCAGAGAGGAGGAAACCATGATGCATTGTGGGGATGTATTGTGTCCTGTGTATCCTGAATTGCTGCATATCTGTCCTGTGTCACAGTCTTCCTTCTGGTCCCCTAGGGGCGTGTCCACCAGATGGGGACCTGCATAAATACGGGCAGGTAGCCCTCAATAAAGAGTTCCTGTTTTACCCTTCATCATGTTGAGGCTGGTGTTTGGGTAACTGATCAACACTAGGGGATTGCTATACGCTGAAGATTTGCTATACTCCCCTGGCTTTACTACTAGCTCTTGTAAGAGCTGTTCCTGCTCTCTAGTTTTAGGAGAGGTTCACCCACTGGAGCCTGTAGCCTTGTCGTAGGTCCAGGGTGGGTAGGAGACGGTGAGACCTCAACCAAGCTTCGGAGGTTCGTGGGGTCTGCAGTGCGTACGGTGTCAAGTGGAGTGCTTGGAGTCCTCAGAAAGCACTAGGAGCATCTATCAACGGAGGTACCCGGTCGGGGTGCCAGGAGATCTGTTACAAGGAATAATACACACAGTGATGCCACAGTACAGAGAAAATAAACACAGTGATGTCACAGTACATAGATAATAAACACAGTGATGTCACAGTACAGAGATGGTAAACACAGTGATGTGACAGTACAGGGATAAAAAACACAATTATGTCACAGTACAGAGATAATAAACAAACTGATGTCACAGTACAGGGATAATAAGTACAGTGATGTCACAGTACAGAGATAATAAACACAGTGATGTCACAGTACAGAGATAATAAAACAACGTTGTCACAGTACAGGAATAATAAGCATAGTGATGTCAAAGTACATAGATAATAAACACAGTAATGTCACATTATATAGATGATAAACAAGGGGATGTCACAGTACAGGATAATAAAACAGTGATGTCACAGTACAGAGATAATAAACAGTTAATGTCACAGTACAAGGATAATAAACACAGTGATGTCACAGTATAGAGAGAATAAACACAGTGATGTCACAGTACATAGATAAAAACACAGTGATGTCACAGTACAGAGATAATAAACACAGTGGTTGTCACAGTACAGACACAATAAACACAGTGATATCATAGCACAGGAATTAATAACACAGTGATGTCAACAGTATACGAGAGAATAAACACAGTGATGTCACAGAACAGAGATAATAAACACAGTGATGTCACAGTACAGAATAATAAACACAGTGATGTCACAGTACAGAAATAATAAACACAGTGATGTCACAGTACGGATATATAAACACAGTGATGTTTACAGCACAGATATAATAAACATAGTGATGTCAAAGCACAGAGATAATAAACACAGTGATGTCACAGTACAGAGATAATAAACACAGTGATGTCCACAGTACAGACATAATAAACACAGGATGTCACAATATAGAGATAATAAACACATTGATGTTCCATTATAGTGATAATAAACACAGTGTTGTCACAGGTACAGACATGATAAACACAGTGATATCATAGCACAGGAATAATAAACACAGTGATGTCCACGAGTATAGAGAGAATAAACACGGTGATGTCAAAGAACAGAGATAATAACACAGTGATGTCACAGTACAGAATAATAAACACAGTGATGTTACAGCACAGATATAATAAACATAGTGATGTCAAAGGCACAGAGATAATAAACACAGTGATGTCACAGTACAGAGATAATAACACAATGATGTCACAGTACAGAGATAATAAACACAGTGATATCACATTACAGGGATAATAAACACAGTTCACTGTAATAGATAAATGAACCCAGTGATGTCGCATTACACAGATAAGAAACACAGTGATGTCCACATTACACAGGTAGAAACACAGTGATGTCACAGTATTGTCACGATCAGTGTGGGTGGGGGGGGAAGTTTGGGACTCCACACTGAACACAGGAGGGAAGGGGGAACAGTAACTGGGCCTGGAAACTAGGGAAGAAACAGGTCACCTCCTAGACAACCCTAATCCGGGCCCGTGACTACCTATCAATAGAAAAATTACCTTGAAGGTAGGATATTCATAAGCAGTATAGCTAGGCCCTGATTTCCCTATAAGACCCTGGAATAAGTATAGCACCAGAGACAACCCATTCCTCCCTAATAGACGAATGGAAGTCTCTGTCTCAAGCCCAGATACAACAACAGGGAATATAACAAATACAAACAAGCGCGACACTTAACTTCTGTAGAGATGGAAGAACAGGAACACCAGAGACTACTCACACCAGCTCAGCCAAACCCAAATGAAGCTATCAACCGCATAGTCAGAAGGGTGGGGTGAGACTATAAAGGGTAGAAGTGATGACCACTGAGCAAGGTAATGACCAGCTGAGAAAAGGGAAGTGGTCATTAACCCTATCAACACTGAATCAAGAGAAATCAAGGAGGCTGTTAGATTCCTCCAGGCTCAGCTAATTCCCTTGATTTCCTGACCTCAGTCACCTGAGGGACCGTGACAAGTACAGAGATAATAAACACAGTGATGTCACAGTACAGAGATAGCGACTCTTATGGCGGCCACCCAAGTCTTTACATCTATGTTTACTAAACCAATATATTTGTCTCCAAAGCAGTTTGGGGAGCCGCTATTTTGAGGTGGAATAACCGTGAAGTCCTACTTTACTGTAGACATGAAGCACCCCTCATGTATCAGTATAATGGCAGGTTTCTTCCCCTCCACTGGTCACAATTGCTTTAGACCAAGCCTTGTTTAGTGCTTTGTAGTTTCGGATTGCTCTATACATTGTAATGGCAGATCATTTCTCCAAGTTATCATATTGATTTTCACCTGTCACAGGCTTTGCCTTCTTGACGGATTCATATATAAATATACTTTATGCCATAGTCATTGTCTGTGTATGTATTTTATCAAACACAGAAGCTTTCATAATGTCTGACCCCCATTTTCCTCCCGCGCCCCATAAAATAGCCTAAGGAAGATTCACTGAGTGTATTACCTATATAGAAACATTGATAAAGTCTTCGCTAGATAGAAGGTCCTCTCCAAACCAAATTGCATAGCTTTTTATTTAAGGGGAAAAAAACAACAACAAACAACAATGCTTTGGCTAGATTAGACCATTCTTCAGCTTATGTCTCCTGCCTGGAGCCCTGTGGGACGTTGATGTCCTTGAAAGAATGGTACAGAGAAATGCAGAGGGCACGAGCTGATATTATCATTCACATATCAATTTGTTACACCACTTTATCGGTCCCACCGGGAAAGCAATTATAGTGCAGTTCAATTTTACGCTCAAACGGTTAACTGGGGATCAAAGTCAGTTTTTTTTTTCTTTTTTCCCTGTTGGAAAAGCGTTAAACCTTTTTATTAGTTATTTATAAAAAACAAAGCAACAGCACCCGCATCAGTCCTATACTTTATACATGTGCTCCTCAAATAGACCAAGTCAAGGGTCCAAATGTTTAGAATTAATTTATATGGAGATGACCAAGGTTTCTTGTAGGTAAAATAGGCATAAAAAGCTTTTCATACTGTTTTTGTTTTAGGAAATTTGAATAAATTTTACCTAGAATGTCCATTTTTGTTTTCTTATGGACAAAGTAAGGTCAATGGAATTTTTAAAGAGGTTGTCTCCTGTTTTGGACATTATTAACTTTTCACTAGCAGAATGTTCTATCTGTTGAAAAATATAACACTCCCCTGCTCCCGCCGATCCATTGTGTAGATGCAAATTTTGAAATATCTACTGTAATGCTCAAGGAGTTTGGGCATGTATTTTTGGAAATCTCCCCGCAATGCCATTCTGGCTCCTTGGCTCCATTCATCGATTTTCAAGCCCCCGTCCACTTCTGAATGCTGCTGCAGCCAGTGACTGTTCTCAGTGGTAATGTGTCCCAAAATGGCATGTCACTGCTGGGTGAGGGTCACTTGCTGCTTGGGAACAGCAGAGGCCAGTCATTAACTATAGAAGCGCACATGACCCCGTCCATACAGAAGTTTACAAGACTGGGAATGCGAAGACCACTGAACGGAGAGACAAAACAGAGTGGTACATTAGTATAATTTTTTTCAACAGGTAGAGCAAAGTGCTAGTGAAAGTTAAAAAAAATTCCAAAAAGAAGGATAACCCCATAATGGGGTTGTTCACTTTTATTATTTATTTTTACACACCCCACAGTGTGGCCGGACACATGGTAGTGATCATACTTGATCCCCACCGTTGGATTGCAGCTCCATCCTTGCTCAGCTGGATTTGCAGGTTCCTGATCACCCTACATCAATATCTGGTTTCCAGAAAGATACAGTCGTGGCCAAAAGTTTTGAGAATGACAAAAATATTGGAAATTGGAAAAGTTGCTGCTTAAGTTTTTATAATAGCAATTTGCATATACTCCAGAATGTTATGAAGAGTGATCAGATGAATTGCATAGTCCTTCTTTGCCATGAAAATTAACTTAATCCCAAAAAAACCTTTCCACTGCATTTCATTGCTGTCATTAAAGGACCTGCTGAGATCATTTCAGTAATCGTCTTGTTAACTCAGGTGAGAATGTTGACGAGCACAAGGCTGGAGATCATTATGTCAGGCTGATTGGGTTAAAATGGCAGACTTGACATGTTAAAAGGAGGGTGATGCTTGAAATCATTGTTCTTCCATTGTTAACCATGGTGACCTGCAAAGAAACGCGTGCAGCCATCATTGCGTTGCATAAAAATGGCTTCACAGGCAATGATAATGTGGCTACTAAGATTGCACCTCAATCAACAATTTATAGGATCACAAGAACTTCAAGGAAAGAGGTTCAATTCTTGGTAAGAAGGCTTCAGGGCGTCCAAGAAAGTCCAGCAAGCGCCAGGATCGTCTCCTAAAGAGGATTCAGCTGTGGGATCGGAGTGCCACCAGTGCAGAGCTTGCTCAGGAATGGCAGCAGGCAGGTGTGAGGCGCATCTGCACGCACAGTGAGGCGAAGACTTTTGGAAGATGGCCTGGTGTCAAGAAGGGCAGCGGAAAGAAGCCACTTCTCTCCAAAAAAAACAGCAGGGACAGATTGATCCTCTGCAGAAAGTACGGTGAATGGACTGCTGAGGACTGGGGCAAAGTCATATACTCTGATGAAGCCTCTTTCCGATTGTTTGGGGCATCTGGAAAAAGGCTTGTCCGGAGAAGAAAAGGTGAGCGCTACCATCAGTCCTGTGTCATGCCAACAGTAAAGCATCCTGAGACCATTCATGTGTGGGGTTGCTTCTCATCCAAGGGAGTGGGCTCACTCACAATTTTGCCCAAAAACACAGCCATGAATAAAGAATGGTACCAAAACACCCTCCAACAGCAACTTCTTCCAACAATCCAACAACAGTTTGGTGAAGAACAATGCATTTTCCAGTACGATGGAGCACCGTGTCATAAGACAAAAGTGATAACTAAGTGGCTCGGGGACCAAAACGTTGACATTTTGGGTCCATGGCCTGGAAACTCCCCAGATCTTAATCCCATTGAGAACTTGTGGTCAATCCTCAAGAGGCGGGTGGACAAACAAAAACCCACTAATTCTGACAAACTCCAAGAAGTGATTATGAAAGAATGGGTTGCTATCAATCAAGAATTGGCCCAGAAGTTGATTGAGAGCATGCCCAGTCGAATTGCAGAGGTCCTGAAAAAGAAGGGCCAACACTGCAAATACTGACTCTTTGCATAAATGTCGTGTAATTGTCGATAAAAGCCTTTGAAACGTATGAAGTGCGTGTAATTATATTTCACTACATCACAGAAACAACTGAAACAAAGATCTAAAAGCAGTTTAGCAGCAAACTTTGTGAAAACTAATATTTGTGTCATTCTCAAAACTTTTGGCCACGACTGTACATGACTGTTACATCCAATGACTCATCGTAGCGGTCACATGTCATCCATGCGGCACTTCGCCGGGTGAAGTGCTGCACAAGTGACACATCACCACTGCTGACAGTGACTGGCTGTAGCAGTCACATGCCCCACGTAAAACTAAATGTTGATGTGAGGAGACCCAGGACTTACAAAGACGGCAGGCCAGTGATGAAGCCAGAATCCAATGGCAGGGATCAGGTAAGTACAATCACCACTGCGAGTCCAGCCACACACTGGGCATCTGTAAAAAAAAAAAGGTGAACAACTCCTTTAAGCCTAAACCTGGTGAAAGACTTGAAGGGGCAGGATCTGACACAAGTATTCCAAGAACACATGCCCAACTCCCTTAACCCCTTCACTAGGTATATTATCAGTTTTATTTTGTAGGAGGAAGTGACCTAAATTATTTTTTAATTTTGGCTTCAAGAATGAAATGTATGAAATGTAAATTTGATCTTAGGTATTCTTTAGTTATTGCTTTTACATCTAATAAACATCAGAGTTCACAGAGCTTGGCTATAATAAAGGCACATAGGGCTTTTGATCAGGGGCTTCACAACACATTGGGGACCTAGATGGCTCCCACTGTCAAACCTCTCTCAGGGTCATCCTTTCCAGCCATAAAGAGGTAATACCGTATGGACTAAGGGAATCTTCAGTGGTGAAGGCCTTGTGCATGATTGACCACTTCTCTTATAGACTGTTGTCAAATTCAAAATAACCACTGACACCATTTGTCAAAAACAAACACACGTAAAAACTACACACTGGACAAGATCACAGAAGAAATTACATTCACAACTTTTTCAAAACCACACTATCTAAAAAAAATAGCTGCGCTAACACAAAATTGCACAACTGAAGACACACTCAACACCCTTAGCACAGCACTATTATAGACAGCAGACACAGTCGCACCAATATGTAGAGCAACCACCCGTAAAAATAATTCAGGTTGGTTCAACGACTACCTTACTTCACTGAAACAAGAACGCAGAAGAGCTGAAGGAGCCTGGAGAAGGAACCCAACAATGGAATACCACACAAACTACAAATCACTTACCAAAAAATACCACAAAGCCATCTTCACAGCAAAAAAAGAATATTTTTTCCAACACCATTTCAAAAGCCATAAACCGCCCCCGCAAACTCTTCAAACTAGTTGCTCAGACTATGAACCCTAACTGTCTAGAGCCTCCAGCACACGAAACACAAGAATTCTGCAATGAGCTATCTGACTTTTTTATTGACAAAATCACAAACATTCGAGAAATAATCCAACAGAACATAGCAAGCAACCCCATTCGGCCAAGGCAAGAAGATAAAAACCACACAAATACTTCACAATCACCGAGATTTACTCTGGTCCCAATTACCATTGACAACACTACACTGCGTGCAGAATTATTAGGCAAATGAGTATTTTGACCACATCATCCTCTTTATGCATGTTGTCTTACTCCAAGCTGTATAGGCTCGAAAGCCTACTACCAATTAAGCATATTAGGTGATGTGCATCTCTGTAATGAGAAGGGGTGTGGTCTAATGACATCAACACCCTATATTAGGTGTGCATAATTATTAGGCAACTTCATTTCCTTTGGCAAAATGGGTCAAAAGAAGGACTTGACAGGCTCAGAAAAGTCAAAAATAGTGAGATATCTTGCAGAGGGATGCAGCACTCTTAAAATTGCAAAGCTTCTGAAGCGTGATCATCGAACAATAAAGCGTTTCATTCAAAATAGTCAACAGGGTCGCAAGAAGCGTGTGGAAAAACCAAGGCGCAAAATAACTGCCCATGAACTGAGAAAAGTCAAGCGTGCAGCTGCCAAGATGCCACTTGCCACCAGTTTGGCCATATTTCAGAGCTGCAACATCACTGGAGTGCCCAAAAGCACAAGGTGTGCAATACTCAGAGACATGGCCAAGGTAAGAAAGGCTGAAAGACGACCACCACTGAACAAGACACACAAGCTGAAACGTCAAGACTGGGCCAAGAAATATCTCAAGACTGATTTTTCTAAGGTTTTATGGACTGATGAAATGAGAGTGAGTCTTGATGGGCCAGATGGATGGGCCCGTGGCTGGATTGGTAAAGGGCCGAGAGCTCCAGTCCGACTCAGACGCCAGCAAGGTGGAGGTGGAGTACTGGTTTGGGCTGGTATCATCAAAGATGAGCTTGTGGGGCCTTTTCGGGTTGAGGATGGAGTCAAGCTCAACTCCCAGTCCTACTGCCAGTTTCTGGAAGACACCTTCTTCAAGCAGTGGTACAGGAAGAAGTCTGCATCCTTCAAGAAAAACATGATTTTCATGCAGGACAATGCTCCATCACACGCGTCCAAGTACTCCACAGCGTGGCTGGCAAGAAAGGGTATAAAAGAAGAAAATCTAATGACATGGCCTCCTTGTTCACCTGATCTGAACCCCATTGTGAACCTGTGGTCCATCATCAAATGTGAGATTTACAAGGAGGGAAAACAGTACACCTCTCTGAACAGTGTCTGGGAGGCTGTGGTTGCTGCTGCACGCAATGTTGATGGTGAACAGATCAAAACACTGACAGAATCCATGGATGGCAGGCTTTTGAGTGTCCTTGCAAAGAAAGGTGGCTATATTGGTCACTGATTTGTTTTTGTTTTGTTTTTGAATGTCAGAAATGTATATTTGTGAATGTTGAGATGTTATATTGGTTTCACTGGTAAAAATAAATAATTGAAATGGGTATATATTAGTTTTTTGTTAAGTTGCCTAATAATTATGCACAGTAATAGTCACCTGCACACACAGATATCCCCCTAAAATAGCTAAAACTAAAAACAAACTAAAAACTACTTCCAAAAATATTCAGCTTTGATATTAATGAGTTTTTTGGGTTCATTGAGAACATGGTTGTTGTTCAATAATAAAATTAATCCTCAAAAATACAACTTGCCTAATAATTCTGCACTCCCTGTAAAACCATCATCAGAAGCCTCCGAGACAGCACATCCCCAAATGACATTATTCCCACAAAACTTCTGAAAGAATGAACCGACATTCTGGCACCCACCATAACACACCTCATAAACCAGTCATTCAAAGAAGGAATAGTCCCGATCGCCCTCAAGCAAGGCATTATCAAACCCCTCCTAAAGAAGCCCAATCACGACCCCAAAGACCCAAATTACCGCAGACCGGTTACAAGCCTCAACACCATCTCCAAGATAATCGAGAAAGCAGTAGTACAACAGCTACAACCCCATATGGACACCCACAAACTCTTGGACCCACTTCAATCTGGATTCCGCCCTGGCCACGGGACAGAAACGGCGCTGCTCAAAATCTGGGATGATGCCCTCGAAGCAGCAGATGAAGGAGAATCATGCCTCCTGGTGCTGCTGGACCTCAGCGCAGCTTTCGATACAGTAAATCATCAAACCCTGCTCACTCGTCTCACAAAAGTAGCCGGAGTCGCAGACTCGGATCTACCCTGGTTCGTATCCTTCTTGGAGAACCGATCCCAGAAAGTGAAACTAGGAGCATTCACCTCAGAAGCACGTAAAATCACATGCAGAGTCCCTCAAGGATCACCCCTGTCGCCCGTGCTCTTCAACATCTACCTCCGACCACTCCTCAAAATCATCAGCAACCAGGACCTGCTCTATCATTCCTATGCTGATGACACCCAACTTTACCTACGCATTACCAACAAAAAAGACCAATACCACGCCCTGGAAATCTGCCTCTCATTGATCGATGAGTGGATGACTGAGAGCTCTCTCAAACTCAATGGTGTCATGGTCTTACCTTCTTGCTGTTCTCCTTCGTTTGACATGTGCTGGCGGCCATCTTGGTTTCTGGGTTTCTTGTAGCCTCCCACCCTGCGGCTCCTCCTTCCCACTGGGAGGAGCTGGATGCCTAGCACATATATATAGGAGGTCTGTGGCTTCAGTTCCTTGCTTGGTCCTCCTGTGTTCACATGCTTCTAGACTGCTGCTGCTTCTGGTTCCTGATCCTGGTTTCGTCCGACTACCCTGCTGGTTCCTGATCCTGGTCTCGTCCGACTACCCTGCTGGTTCCTGATCCTGGCTTCGTCTGACTACCCTGCTGGTTCCTGATCCTGGCTTCGTCTGACTACCCTTCTGGTTCCTGACCTCTGGCTTCGCAAAGACTCTCTTCGGTTTCGCCATCCGTTTGGACTTTTGCTTTACAGCTTTATTTTCAAAAAAGCCTTCTTATTTTCACTTATCCCTTGTTGTACGTCTGGTTCATGGTTCCGTGACATTAGGACCAAGCCATGAATTCTGACGGTACAGGGCCATCCTCGCTACCCACGCTGGTTGCCAGACTTGATCAGCAGGATCACCTGTTTGGGTCGGTTCGCTGTGGCGTTGCAAACCCTGCTTGAACGCATCGGCTCATTTCGCTCCCGTTGCCGATGGGTCGGTGTCGCTCCTGGGCCCGCTCCTACTGCCGCTCCGGTTGTTGCGCCAGAGTCTACCCCGACACCTGTTGTTGCATCCTGCGTGTTTCGGGGTATGACCGGTCTGCCCCTCTTCCACAGCGCTTTGGGGGAGAGCCAACTCAGTGCCGAGGGTTTCCTTAACCAGGTGGGCATTTATTTTGAGTTGCTGCCACATGCCTTTCCCACTGAGAGATCAAAGGTGGGCTTCTTGATCTCGCTGCTCTCGGACAAGGCCTTGGCCTGGGCCAGCCCTTTATGGGAGAACAACAATCCGGTGGTTGCCGAGTTTTCCGGTTTTGTTGCTTCTCTTCGAAGGTATTCGATGTGCCGGCTCGTGCTGCCTCTGCTGCGAAGCTCCTTAATGTCCATCAGACAGGGTTCACGATCCGTAGCTGAATACGCATTGAGTTTCGTACCCTGGCAGCAGAGGTGGGCTGGAATAATGAGGCCTTGGGTCGCTGCTTTCTCTCATGGTCTCTCGGATGCCTTGAAGGATAGGTTGCAGCTAAGGGACCTACCAGTGGAGCTCGAGTCTCTTATTTCTTTCCTGATTTTGATTGACACCAGACTCAGGGAGAGACCTTCCTTTAAGGAGAGAGCCTGCGGAGGTTTTCTAACAGATTGGCGCCTACGTTGCTGTCCCACCCGGGCCTCCCTCTCCTCCCACGCCTCCTGGGGATGACTTGTCTGGGGGTGAACCCATGCAGCTGGGGTTTGCTCGCCTGTCCGAGGGGGAGAGGGTACTCCGGAGACGCGAGGGCCGATGCATGTACTGTGGTCTCGGTGGGCATTTTCGGTTGGCATGTCGCGATACCGTCCGGGAAACGCTCGCACCTGAGATCCTGTCGGGGGCAGATCTTGGGTGGAGTCTCCTCGTCCCGGTTTCCCGTGTTGACAAACCACTGATCACTGTTGTCCTCTCCTGGGTCGGGGGCTCGGTGACACCCAGGCGTTGGTGGACTCTGGTGCTGGTGGTTTGTTCATTGATAATGTGTTCGCTGCCGCCAATTTCCATTCCTCTGCAGGCTCGAGGTTCCCCACTGGCTCTTGAGGCGATAGACGCAGACCCCTTCTGCCGCCAACACGTGACTCATGAGACCCTTCCAGTGGGGATAGCCATTGGTGCCGTTCACAGAGAGTCGGTCTGCCTCCAGGTTATTTCGTCTCCGCACTACTCGTGGTCTTGGGGTACCCCTGGCTCCGGAAGCATAATCCGACTTTCGATTGGAGATCGGCCGAGATCCTCTCGTGGTCACCGCAGTGTGGGCTAGTTGCATCCATGGTCTGTCAAGTTGCTGTGTACTTCCTCGGACTCTCTGTTGCCTCCTGAATACGAGGATACCGGGATGTATTCGATAAGGTGCGCGCGGTTGCCCTACCTCCGCACCGCCCATACGATTGTGCCATAGAGTTACAATCTGGTGCCGTTCCTCCTCGTGGCAAAGTCTATCCACTGTCGGTAGCGGAGAATGAGGCCAAGGAGGAGTACGTGAGGGAGGCGCTTTCACGCGGACACATTCGCAAATCCTCGTCCCCGGCAGGGGCTGGATTTTTCTTTGTGAAAAAGAAGGGCGGTGAGTTGAGGCCTTGCATCGATTACAGGGGCCTCAATCGCATCACGATCAAGAACGCTTACCCGATACCCTTGATTTCCGAGCTGTTCGATCGCCTTAAAGGGGCCACGGTCTTTACCAAACTCGACCTGAGGGCGGCATATAACCTGGTAAGGATCAAGGCGGGCGATGAGTGGAAGACCGCGTTTAACACCAGGACCGGTCATTATGAATCCTTGGTTATGCCCTTTGGGTTGTGCAATGCGCCCGCAGTCTTTCAGGAATTCATCAACGATGTTTTCCGTGACCTGTTGCAGCAGTGTGTGGTGGTCTATTTGGATGACATCTTGGTATATTCTGAATCCATGGAGGCCCACATTCTGGATGTCAGACGAGTGTTGCAACGGTTACGAGAGAACAAGCTGTTCGGTAAGCTTGAGAAATGCGAATTTCACCGATCCCAGGTAACCTTCTTAGGTTACATCATTTCCGCTGAGGGGTTCTCCATGGATCCTGAGAAGGTTTCGGCTGTCTTACAGTGGCCCCAGCCCAGTGGTCTTCGTTCCCTGCAGCGCTTTTTGGGCTTCGCCAATTATTATCGGAAGTTCATCAGGGACTTTTCCATGCTAGCCAAGCCTCTCACGGATCTGACCAGGAAGGGCAGTAATTCCCAGGTCTGGCCGCTCGAGGCCATCCGAGCTTTTGAGGCTCTAAAGTCCGCCTTTGTGTCGGCTCCCATTCTGTCGCATCCCAACCCTGGGTTGCCCTTTGTCCTCGAGGTGGACGCGTCTGAGACGGGAGTAGGCGCCCTTCTGTCTCAGCGTAGAACACCAGAGGGTCCTCTGCTTCCTTGTGGGTTTTACTCCCGGAAACTGTCTTCCGCGGAGTGCAACTATCAGATTGGTGACAGGGAGTTATTGGCCATCGTGCAGGCCCTTAAAGAATGGAGGCACTTGCTCGAGGGTTCGGTGGTTCCGGTCCTCATCCTGACGGACCACAAGAATCTGACCTACCTTTCTGAGGCCAAAAGATTGACACCACGTCAGGCCAGATGGGCTCTGTTCTTGTCACGTTTTAATTACGTGGTCTCCTACCTACCCGGTTCCAAGAACATCAGGGCGGATGCCTTATCACGGCAGTACTCCGAGCTGTCCAGGGAGGAGTCAATTCCGACTTCGGTCATACCTCCGAATCAGATCTTGGCCGCCATTCGCACCAGCCTGACCTCTCCCCTGGGTGAGCAGATTTTGGCGGCTCAATCTAGTGCTCCCTCTGGGAGACCCAACGGCAGATGTTTTGTGCCTGAGGAGTTGCGCACTCGGTTGTTGCGAACCTACCATAACTCCAAGACCGCGGGGCATCCTGGAAAGAATCAGCTGTCCTGGGCTGTTTCACGTCTGTTCTGGTGGCCTTCCCTACGTTCCGACATCACCGCATATGTAGCAGCATGCTCCGTTTGTGCCCAGAGTAAGTCCCCTCGGCACCTTCCGTTGGGTCTTCTGCAACCCATAGCCACCGGGGAGCGCCCATGGTCACACCTGGGGATGGATTTCATTGTGGACCTCCCTGCATCCCGAGGCCATACGGTCATTCTCATGATTGTGGATCGGTTTTCCAAAATGTGCCACTGTGTTCCTCTCAAGAAGTTACCCTCTGCACAAGAGTTGGCCACGATTTTTGCCAGGGAGGTCTTCCGGTTGCACGGTTTGCCCAAGGAGATTGTGTCGGATCGGGGGAGTCAGTTTGTGTCCAGGTTCTGGCGCGCCTTTTGCTCCCAGTTGGGGATTCATCTCTCCTTCTCCTCGGCCTACCACCCTCAGTCCAATGGGGCCGCAGAACGATCCAATCAGGCCTTGGAGCAATTCCTTCGTTGCTATGTCTCCGATCACCAAGACAATTGGGTTGACCTCCTGCCTTGGGCTGAGTTTGCCAGGAACACGGCGGTGAACTCTTCCTCTGGGACGTCTCCCTTCATGGCCAATTATGGGTTCCAACCTGCCGTGTTACCGGAGGTATTCTCATCCCAGGATATTCCGGCTGTTTAGGATCACCTTTCCGTCCTACGTGCTTCTTGGGTACTGATCCAGAAGTCCCTTGAGGTCTCTGCGCAGCGCCAGAGACTCCAGGCTGATCGCAGACGAGCGCCTGCTCCTTCCTACCAGGTCGGAGACCGTGTATGGTTGTCCACCCGCAACCTCAACCTTCGAGTGCTCACTCCCAAGCTGGCGCCTCGCTTTGTTGGTCCCTTCCGAGTGCTTCGCAGGGTAAACCCGGTAGCCTATGCCCTTGCGCTTCCTCCTGGCATGCGGATCTCCAACGTGTTTCATGTCTCCCTGTTGAAGCCACTGGTGTGTAATCGTTTCACTTCCTCGGTTCCTCGGCCTCGTCCGGTCCAAGTGGGTAATCGTGAGGAGTATGAGGTGAGCAATATCCTGGACTCACGCCTGGTCCGCGGTCGGGTGCAGTTTTTGGTCCATTGGCGTGGTTATGGTCCAGAGGAGCGTTCCTGGGTTCCCTCCGCAGATGTCCATGCTCCTGCCTTGCTCCGAGCCTTCCACGCACGCTTCCCTCAGAAACCGTTCTTTACTCCGTGGAGGAGGGGCCCTTGAGGGGGAGGTACTGTCATGGTCTTACCTTCTTGCTGTTCTCCTTCGTTTGACATGTGCTGGCGGCCATCTTGGTTTCTGGGTTTCTTGTAGCCTCCCACCCTGCGGCTCCTCCTTCCCACTGGGAGGAGCTGGATGCCTAGCTCATATATATAGGAGGTCTGTGGCTTCAGTTCCTTGCTTGGTCCTCCTGTGTTCACATGCTTCTAGACTGCTGCTGCTTCTGGTTCCTGATCCTGGTTTCGTCCGACTACCCTGCTGGTTCCTGATCCTGGTCTCGTCCGACTACCCTGCTGGTTCCTGATCCTGGCTTCGTCTGACTACCCTGCTGGTTCCTGATCCTGGCTTCGTCTGACTACCCTTCTGGTTCCTGACCTCTGGCTTCGCAAAGACTCTGCTTCGGTTTCGCCATCCGTTTGGACTTTTGCTTTACAGCTTTATTTTCAATAAAGCCTTCTTATTTTCACTTATCCCTTGTTGTACATCTGGTTCATGGTTCCGTGACAAATGGTTCCAAAACAGAACTCCTCTTCCTCCATGCAAACCGAAACAAAAACTCTAGCACGACACGCACGCCACCCACCATCCTCGGACAAACCATCACTCCCAGCACCAAAGTCAAAAGCCTCTGAGTCATCTTTGACTCAGACATGACAATGGATGCACAAATAGGATCAGTAGTCAGCGGATCCCACCATCTTCTTCGCCTGCTGTGCAGACTCATTCCCTTCATCCATGAAGGAGACACAGCAGCAGTAGTTGGAACAACCATCAATTCCCGACTTGACTACGCAAACTCCCTCTATCTAGGACTTCCCAAATACCAAATTTCAAGTTTACAAGTTGTCACAGCCGCCAGACTGATAACTGAAAAAAAAGAAATGGGAATCTATCACTTGATCCCTGAAGACCCTCCATTGGCTACCTGTGAAGGATCAGATTACATTCAAGACCCTCTGCCTCACCCACAAATGTACACAAGGGAAAGCACCCCAATACCTCTGCGACAAAATAAAGCACTACACCCCAGGTCGCCCCCTCTGGTCAGCTAACCAGAACCTCCTCCATATCCCCAAGACCCGCTACAAATTAAAAGGCGAACGAAGGACTCCGGCTATGGAACACTGTACCTGCGGAGATCAGAAGAAAACCATCTGGCGATCAGGAAGAAGCTCAAGACCCACCTCTTCTGAAGGCACAGGCAGTCAAGGGCTGCAAAAGCACCTTGAGGCGATTTAGTTCGCAATTTTTGCGCTTTATAAGTTACTCATTCATTCATTCATTCAGAGGTCAGGCAGGGTCCTAGAGTAGAGATAGGTGCCTCTATGAACCCTAATTTGGCTCTGGGTGATAGCATCAGTGAAGATCCATGGGCTTTGCCCCCATGACATCCAAGAACATTGATTCTATATTGTAAAAGTTATTGGTTCCTCTAAAATGTTAAAGGATTCTTTGATTCCTTCAATCATGAGGGATGTTGGGCCCCTTACCAAGTTTAGTGTGCACTTTTGTCTTAGTAATGAACGAGGACTCCAGTTCATAACGGCACACTTCACCATGGTCTGAGGGAAGTCAGTCCAACATCTATGCATGTGGTCAGCTTGATAATGATTCATTTAAAGACTCCACATGTCAAACAGTGTCTTTGGTGACCACTGTCACCCCACCAATGTCAAGAATGAAGGAGTAGCAGTAATATTCCCATTTATCTTCCATCTCCGGGATCTACAGATCTCTGAGTTTGGTCAACCACAACAAAGGTTCCTGCAAAGCTTGTATCAACATGGATAAATCCACGCAATTTACAGATTCTGATAAAGCAAGAACGTTTGATATCAGAGAGTACATCTCCTGTACATCGACTGGGATTATATACTATGCGGTATGTCCTTGTGATAAAATTTATATTGGCTTAACAACTAGAGAATTTCGAAAAAGAATACGGGAGCACGTTAGAAAAGGCGAAAGACATAGAAAAGGCAAAAGACATAGAAGAACTCATTGATTTGAAGACCATACCTAAACATTTTAAGCTTCATCTTCAGAGTAATCCTAATGGATTACGATTCAGGGGCATTGACCGTGTACATTTAGGGATTAGAGGGGGCAATTACAGTAAAATCCTGGCACAGATAGAAAGCAAATGGATATTTAGGCTTAAGACCCTGACCCCTAAGGGACTGAAAGAAAGTCTTGGCTTTGGCTCCTTTCTTTAAACAGTGGCATCATTTTAGGGGTATATGGGGTTATATGTAGTTTTAAGGCTTTTTTATTTTTTATTTTTTAAGATACAGTAGTATTGCCTTATGACTAACACATACATATTACTGTCATTCTTATTTTTAGTTTGCCTACTTACTATGAACTTGATTATTTTCATGAATGTCCGTCTTTGGAGGTGAAGCCAATTGTACAACTGGATGAAACCTTTTTTGGGTTTTAGAAAATGTCATTAATCCTATATTGGCAGTGAACAACACAAATTTTTAATTTTTTATTAATTCTGTATTTATTTGTGTTTTTGGCACTTGGTGTAGTGATATTGTACTGTATGCATAATTGGTACTCTGTCCAGTTTATGTGCAGGTATTAGGAACACAGGGTGTTTAGTATTTTATAGTACTCGTACATGACTATATGATTCAATTATTAATTAATTTATGTATCACGATAATATGAATTGGTATAATGGTACTTATTTATGTATTTACACATCACAACTGTATCAATTGTTGTTATTGCGTTATTATTAATGTATATATGTTTTGTAATCACGGATGTATGATTAAATAATGTAGCACGTTTGATAATTAATAGGCACATCTTAGCACTTACGCACTTTCACTAATCATGTAATGTTTATAATTCATGTATATAGGATATGACGTAATTTTCTCTGACTTTTCTGGTCTGAATATGATTTTTTTAGCCGCTTTTTTGTCATTTAAGGATATGCCCCATTCTTAATACACCTAATTTAACAATCTAATATATTTCTCTTGGCTTTCCTTACTTCTGATCCTAATCGCTGCTTTCAACATGGACGTCACTTGTGCGCATGACTGTTCTGCCTGCATGTCTGCTTCCGCCCATTCTCCGCCTGGATGCGATGGTGGCGACGGCGATCCACGTCATTACGGTGTGACTGCCCTCTCCTCCACCGGCCTCAGCGGAAGGGCGGAAGCTGCATGACATGGCGGGTGTTGATAGGTCATGCGCCGCTTGTGTGACGAGGACACCTGTGAGTTATCACATGCTTATGGCTCTGTTCATCCATAGGTAGGCTTGTCTTTTTAAACCTGTCATTTTCCCCTGACCTTTCACTCCTTCTGAGGAAGCGATCACACGCGAAAAGCGCGTCGAGGAGCGCCACCACCCTGTCTTTGCCTCTCTTCTCATTGGTATGTGCAGCGTCCCACTACGTGTGTGTGGGCACTGCTTAAAAGCACTTTTTATATTATTGAGAATACTAGGTTGTCATGTATAACTTTGCATTTATGTATCTGCAAAATCCCTGTTAACAGGCCAATTAGGTGCAATTTGTACATCCCACCACTAGATGGGGATAAAGTTCAGGTCCTATATATATCCAGGTCAGGCCTAGTGAGACAGAGGAGTTGAGACCAGGAGGGAGTTGAGGTTAGACAGTTGAAAATGTAGTCTGAAAAGAGCAGATCTGAAGTAGTCAGATCAGATTAGTGGGAGGAAAGATAGACAGAGGACTTCGCAACACAGATTAGTGAGTGGAGCCAACTTTGCTAGGAGGTGATACTCAGATGTGAGGCGCAAAAGAGCGTTTTCCTTCTGTGGCCGGACTATAGACTTGCATCCCTGACCAGTAGGAGAAGAGTTTGCCTCCCTGGAAAAGAAACAAGCATTCCTAGGAATTCATCGGTGTAGCCAATATTGAGGGCCACAGACACCTTTGCATGGTGGAGGTTTTATAGCTTCAGGCAGCCACACCAAACTTCTGAGAGACAGTTGAGTTTTCCTGTCTAAAATATTTAGCTTGTAGGGAAAGACAAGGAATAGGATCCAAAGCATCTAAAGGAACCAGGTACACCAAACCCACTGCTCCAAAACCAAGAAACCTAAACAGCCTAAAACTGTGGATTTGCAGAATTAACTCTGTACCATCTAGAGACTGCATATTTGTACAGCTGCAACCAAGAGACATCCAAAGTAAAAGTAGCGAGTTACATCTTACCACTGTCTACCTCATTATTACTACCTATGGTTGTACCACCATTAACGGTACTGGCGTCACGACAAAAACCATCAAGGGACTCAGCCGCAACAAGCACCCTAAGCACCACTAACATCAAGGGCACCTCAACCACCATCTTGGCTGATGCTTCCTACCACAGAGCGTTCCCCGGAGGATTTCGTGCTGTCCACCTCAACACTGTGCTGCCAGCCCAGGGAGGCTTTCTGCTAACCGTGAGTAAACTGATGAACTGTGTGTTATTATTTTGCCCCTCATCGGTCCACCGTGCACCTCACGTGTTGCCCCTGCGTCTGGCTGGCTGCATATGTTGCCATTCATGTCGCATTTGTAGTTTAGCGAGCATACATGTTTGTTACTTCGCTGCTCTTTATATGCACTAGTCACTTTTTGGCACATCTTTATATGCATATGCACTTTATATAAACTCGACCGCTCTACCCTGCATTGGGATCGGTTATTAACCTCCTCACGTCCGCCCATAGGATATAAACGTCCTATGGGTGGACGTCTATTTCTGACAGGACGTTTTAAAACGTGCTGTCAGAAATAGCAGCTGCACGCTAATCGTGCAGCTGCTGATCGGGTTGCCCGCTGTCAGTGACAGCAGGGCAACCCTAAGACAAGGCAGGGACAGTGCCCAGGTGTCCCTGCCTTCACGATCGCTGCAGACACAGCGCTCACCGAGCGCTGTGTCTGCAGAGCAGGAAGCGCTGTGCGCTTCCTGTTCCGGCCCGGCGGTCATGTGACCGCCGTGACCGGAGTGTGCAGGAGCTGTGTGAGGTCTCTCAGAGACCTCGATCAGCCCTGCTGTGAGGCTGTACAGCGCTGGATTGCTGCTGTACAGCCTCTCTAGGGGTGCATTTGTCCTGTAACTGGGGCTACTATCTCAGCCCCAGTTACACGAGAAATCAACTGTGAAAAAAAAAAGAAAAAGTGAAGCAAATGTCCCCCAGAGGTCTTGTATGACCTTATGGGGGACGAAAAGTGTAAAAAAAAATAAAAAAAATAAAGGGTTGAAAAAATAAAATAAAATAAAGTTTCACATGTAAAAAAAAAAAAAGTTCCCAAGTTAGGAATAAAAAAAAAAATTAAAAATAGAAAAAATAAAATAGACATATTTAGTATTGCCACGTCCGTAAAAACCAGCTCTATAAAAATATCACATGACCTAACCCCTCGGATGAACACCGTAAAAAATAAATAAAAAAAACTGTGTCAAAACAAGCAATTTTTGTCACCTTGCATCACAAAAGGTGCAACGCCAAGTGATCAAAAACGCGTATGTCCCACAAAATGGTACCAATAAAACCATCACCTCATCCCGCAAAAAATGAGCCCCTACATAAGAAAATCTCTCAAAAAATAAAAAAACTATAGCTCTTAGAACATGGAGACACTAAAACATCATTTTTTTGGTTTCAAAAATGCTATTATTGTGTTAAAGTGAAACAAATAAAAAAAAGTATACATATTAGGTATTTCCGCGTCCGTAAAAACCAGCTCTATAAAAATATCCCATGACCTAACCCCTCGGGTGAACACCGTAAAAAAAAAAAAAAAAAAAACTGTGTCAAAACAAGCAATTTTTGTCACCTTGCATCACAAAAGGTGCAACACCAAGTGATCAAAAATGCGTATGTCCCACAAAATGGTACCAATAAAACCATCACCTCATCCCGCAAAAAATGAGCCCCTACATAAGAAAATCTCTCAAAGAATAAAAAAAACTATAGCTCTCAGAACATGGACACATTAAAACATAATTTTTTGGTTTCAAAAATGCTATTATTGTGTAAAACTTTAATAAATGAGAAAAAGTATACATATTAGGTATCGCCACGTCCGTAACAATCTGCTCTATAAAAATGTCACTTGACTGAACCCCTAAGGTGAACGCTGTAAAAATAAATAAATAGAAACTGTGCTAAAACAACCAATTTTTTGGTCACCTTGCCCCATAAAGTGTTATATTGAATGATCAAAAAATCATATGTACCCAAAAATAGTAATAATAAAACTGGCACCTTATCCCCTAGTTTCCAAAATGGGGTCACTTCTTGGGAGTTTCTACTGTAAGGGTGCATCAGGGGGCTTCAAATGGGACATGGCATCTAAAAACCATGTGGAGTTCCTTTCCTTCTGCGCCCTGCCGTGTGCCCATACAGCAGTTTACGACCACATGTGGGGTGTTTCTGTAAACCGCAGAATCTGGGTAATAAATATTGAGTTTTGTTTGGCTGTTAACCATCGATGTGTTAGAGAAAAAAATTGATTAAAATGGAAAATCTGCCAAAAAAGTGAAATTTAAAAATTTGATCTCCATTTTCCTTTAATTCTTGTGGAACGCCTAAAGGGTTAACAAAGTTTGTAAAATCGGTTTTGAATACCTTGAGGGGTGTAGTTTCTACAATGGGGTCATTTATGGGGGTATCCACTATGTAGGCCCCACAAAGTGACTTCAGACCTGAACTGGTCCTTATAAAGTGGGTTTTGGCAATTTTCTTAAAAATTTGAAGAATTGCTTCTAAACTTCTAAGCCTTCTAACGTCCTAAAAAAAAAAAATGACATTTCCAAAATGATGCCAACATAAAGTAGACATATGGGGAATGTTAAATAATAAATATTTTATGAGGTATCACTTTCTGTTTTAAAAGCAGAGAAATTGAAATTTAGAAAATTGCGAATTTTTCAAATTTTTGGGTAAATTTGGGATTTTTTCATAAATAAAGGTGAAATATTTTGACTCAAATTTATGACTATCATGAAGTACAATGTGTCACGAGAAAACAATCTCTGAATGACGGATAAATAAAGGCGTTCCAAAGTTATTACCACATAAAGTGAGATATGTCAGTTTTGCAAAATTTGGCCTGGTCAGGAAGGGGGCAAAGGGCCCAGATGGGAAGTGGTTAACATCCTTAGCGGTCGCTCACATTGCTGCAACTTGTTATAGCTGAGAGTCCACAATTGAGGTGGTGTGCAACTGTGTTTTTGTCCCTGCTCATTCACAAGCTAGCATTGTGAAAATCATTTTTAACTATTGTTATTAATAAATATGACATTTTATGATTCATTAATGGTGTGTTTTGCACTCTTTTTTTGTGGTTGATCTAAGTATTGGGAGTGTACCGTTTATCTGAGACCGTATGGTGATTTAGAGTTTGTCATTGGAAATCTAGAATGGGAAAGTAATATGTATGTGATCCTTTCATTCTACCAATAACTGTGATCACTAGTGACAGACTCCCACATCTTCTGATATCTCAGTGGCATATTAGAAGATAATCAAAGGTGAATCTTCTGCTTAAGCAACATGTAACATTAGACAAATCAAACCTGTGGTGGAAACTGAGTGGTCATTCAGTAATCTTATCTCATAACTTATGTAGAGATATGTTCTCAAACCTAAAAGATCTCATGGCAACTCGTTGCTACCTAATACTTGGCCTTAGTAACAACCCTAATTTTAGGATCTATGAAAACGATAACTTGAACCCCAATCTCTTTAAAGTCTAGCAGTCCAGGTAAAGCTGATTCTTGATCATTATTAAGATTAATCAGCTCTGCAATCTTAAGAGTATAGTTTAACCATTTCTGGTTATGTACTATAAGGTAGAACATGCATGTATGGCACTGTTACAAATTAAGATGATTTATGAAATATTTTAGGAAAAAGAGGGGTTTCCATCTAACACTCATTGATCGAAGATTAAAAAGCAAACATTTATTGTGACTTCATTAAAAACATAGGTGCTATGCACAACCCATAGAACCATTTACATATTTCAAAACCCAAAAGTTTCTTAATCATAGCCTGGAGTACAACACAGGATATGGTCATATTTGATTTACAGAAGCGTTTTAAGCTTCATAGACATGGCTGTTTTACAGATATCTGTTGTACTGACTGATAATATGGAGCCAATAGCCTACTGTGAGCCCACACAGTACCTCCACGATCCTCTAATTTCATACACAGAGCCCATGAGAACGTAAATTGCATACTGTGTTATGGAAAGGCACCATGTGCCAGCCAAAATAAGGACTTATAGGCACTCCATGTGCCATTGTATGGGATCCTTACATGCACCGACTCAATATACATGGAGTAATAGCATAGGTTTCTTTAACTCCTTAAGCATTGCCACCATACATGTACAGCAGAAGTGCAGGGTTTAGGAATGTGGCCCACTCGCAGGCGCACCGGGTGCCATATCCATCCAGTTTCTTCTGTTTAAGACAGCAAACACCCAGGGTTAACATCTGTGATCATCGCTAACGCCGATCGAAGACATTTAATCCCTCATCAACCTAGCAGCAATTGGGGAGCCATTCATTCCCTGTGGCAGGCTCGGTTCCACTGAAGGATCTGAGGCCTGCCACAGCTATGTTCCTATGGAAGCCTGTATGGAGAACATTGCACATTTATCATAGACTTCAATGCTAATGCATTGGAATCTATGAGAGAAGTAATCTGATGACAGCATGTTCAAGTTCCTAGGGATACAAGTGAAAAAAAAAAGAATAAAAAAGTTTTAAAAAATATAAGAAAAATCCCCATAATAAAAATTGCAGATAAATAAACAGTTAAAAAATAAACATTATAGGTATCACTGCGTCCTAAAATGCCCGTAATTTTAAAATATAAAAATATTTATCCCATTGACATAATGGAAAAAATAAATATGTAAATGGCCGAGTAACTGTTTTATCATAGCCCAACCTCCTCAAATAAATTGAATAAAAATTGATCAAAAAGTTATATACACCCAGAATGTTATCAAGGTTTTAAGGATTAAAACGCAAAAAATCCTCCCCCACCCTGAAAATGACTGCTACCCGGCCACAATAGATGATATCAGACTCCAGATTAAGTAGAGATTTGATGTCCCTTTTCATAAGAAACAATCCAATGTTATTTTTTTGACCTGTCTTCATGCGGCAGTGGAAGCGCTAAAATGACCACATTGAGCCACTTATTAAGAGCTTCATTGTGTAATTGGCACCAGATGCTTTTTTCATACAATTTACATGCTTGGGCGAGGTTATTAGAAACCTGAGCCAGGGGAGGTCATTGTAGGTAGAGAAAGCTGGTCATTTATATTAGGGTCAAATGTGGAGCAAAAAAATTAGCATTTGTGTAAAAAATTTACCCTCCTCCATTCAAGATTGTTATAGTCTTTGACGTAGACATGAGGCTTGGACTGCACATGATCAAAAATGTACCGTCATCTCTTCAAAATCTATTACTTCTCATTTCTCCAGCAATGAACCTGCACATCCTTTCTTGTCCCATTCACTTGAGTGTCATAATTATGTTGTGCCATCTCTACAAAGGAGACAACATGCAGGTAATTTTGAAAAGGAAGTAACACTCAAATGAGTGCCGCTAACAGCTAATCAGTGGGGGGATGCAGGGAGTTGGCCCCCTGCTGATCTGATATAGATAACTTATCCTGAGCATAGGTCATCAATATTAAGCCACTGCACATCCCTTTGACTAGGCTAAGCTGCTGACAACACTAGATAGGTGCTGTAGGGTCCTGGGAGAGCAAGACAAGCAGTGGCGTCTCTAGCTTTCAAATTTTGGGGGGGGGCACACTGGGGGCCAGGACAAAAGTAGGGGGGGCAGCTATAACAATGATACATTTACACAAGTATGCTTAGAAATGCTGCAATACTTTACCCAATACCTAAAACCGCAACAGGGAAGAAAAGTCCAGGTGTCTGTGGATGACACTTTTATAGAGAGGGGGATCTGTGGATGACACTGCTATGGGGGGGGATTTGTGGATGCCACATACCGTATATAGCATCTTATGCTATATGTGTCATCCACAGATCCACCCCATGACAGTGTCATCCCCATTTCCCCCTCCATAACAGTGTCATCCACAGATCTCCCTCCCCACCTCTCACAGGAGTGTACATATATAAAATAAACATATTTCACATGAACACTTACAGTTACTTGGCTTGGCCCTTGGGGATCTCGGACGCCACTTCAACACTTGGTCGGGGGCTTTGCGGAGCTGATGTTGAGTTTTATCCTAATGAGAAATATTTCATAATAAGGATTTGGAGAAGGGGCAGAGGGATAGCAGAGTAGGGAGAGGCTGGTGCTGCTACTAGGGGGTCATACCATGGGGGAGTAATAAAGCCCACCATAATGCCCCCCCAGTAGAAATAATTCTCCTTATAATGTGCAAAACATACCCCCTTATGCCCCCAGTTGAGCTAATGTCCCCCATAATGTGCCAGTATAAAATACCCCTATATAGTGCCCCAGTAAATGCCTCCATAGTGCTCCTCTCCCCCTTCCTGCTAGTGCCCCCATAATGTACCAGTATAAAATGCCCCATATATCGTGCCCCAGTAGATGCCCTCAGTGTCCCATAATTTGCAAGTATAAAATACCCCTTCTTAGTGCCCCCCCGTAGATGACTCCATAGTACTCCTGTCTCCCCTTCTCCATAGTTCCCACCATAATGTGTTCCATATAAAATGCTACTGTACAGAGCCCCCCATATAAAACACCCCTTCTTTGTGGCCTCAGTAGATGCCTCTATAGTGCCCACCAATAATGTGCCAGTAATAAGTGCCCTCAATAACGTGCCAGTAACAAGAGCCCCCCAATGTGCCAGTAATAAGCCCTCCATCACGTGCCAGTAATAAGCCCCCATCACGTGCCAGTAATAAGCCCCCCCATTGTAATAAGCCCCATCACGTGCCAGTAATAAGCCCCCCTTTACGTGCCAGTATTAAGCCCCCCCATCACTTGCCAGTATTAAGCCCCCCCATCATGTGCAGTATTAAGCCCCCCATCATGTGCCAGTATTAAGTCCCCCCCATCATGTGCAGTATTAAGTCCCCCCCCATCATCATGTGCCAGTATTAAGTCCCCCCCCATCATGTTCAATATTAAGTCCCCCCCATCATCATGTGCCCAGTATTAAGTCCCCCATCATCATGTGCCAGTATTAAGTCCCCCCCATCATCATGTGCAGTCTTAAGTCCCCCCATCATGTGCCAGTAATAAGTCCCCCAATCATCATGTGCCAGTATTAAGTCCCCCGTCACCGTTAATCATGGTCAAAACTGCTGACAGATTCCTTCATATACACATCAGAATTATAGATAAAAAATGGTAGGAAGGTGGCTATGTACAGATTACAGGGATAAGTAGCTTTGCAGGTTTCAATAGTTGATTTATAGAACTTTTGTAAAATAAAAATACATAAGAGAAGACTGAGTAAGTAAAATGCCCCAGTAATCTATTACTATTGTTTCCACCAACATGGAATACATTTTTCTTTTATGCCTAAAAGAAAAGGTTTATTAAAAAGTGAGAAGAGAAAACAGGAGTGAACAAGACGTCATTCTGGTCATCTGCTAATCCTACAATAAATCCCCACCACCTGTCATTATCCTAGACTAGAAGAAAAGTAATTAAACAATAATGTATAATGTAGTTTGTAGACTACACCAGTGCTGGATTCACATATACCCATATGTATACATAACCTCACTGTGTTTTATATCGTAATATACCAGAGTGAGACATGATGAAAGCAGGGGTCATGTTATCTGTGATGGATATTGTACAATTGATTGGCTAAGTTTTTGTTTTGTTTTCTTCATTTTCAAGAACGTAGGTGAAGAGGTCATTGACTTAATTCGCAAAGGTCCTCATTGAATGTTTACTATAGGAAATTTAACCAATGAATTTCAGACTCCACAACAACATCAGCTGCCGAAAACCAAGAGGCAATTTATCTCCTGCATGAATACCCAATTATGCCCTGAAGACACGATTTTGCATTTTGATTTTTGAAGTGAATTCTCGTGAACTTGGTAAATTCACTTGGGATAATATTGGAGTTTACAAAGACTATAAAGTTTTGCAAATCTATCAATTAAAAGATCGTATTGTGTTCATAATTTATAACAATATATATCTGTGTTAATGATCTGCTCACCTCTCCCGGTGCCCAGACACGTTCCCACTGTATCCTTTTTCTTAATGGCTCCGACCACCACCTTGCTTTGTCCCTCCACAAGGCTGGCAAGGCCTATATCCTCCTTTATCTGTAGCGCATGAGCACAGTCCTTCTGGCTCTTAGAGGGTCGGCGTGCACACCCTAATCTTCACTAGCCAATGGCTAGCAAATCTAGGGTGCTTGTGGGAAGGTACCTAAGAAATTATTCATTGCTTTCTACATTTATGTGAAGGTGTGCTGGTCTCTGATATCTGCCCATGTGCTTACTTTCTGCTCGTACATTAGATTCTGACTTTCTGCTGCCTGACCTGACCTGTGCCTGACCCCCATATTGCTCCTTTGCTGCCTCCCCCTGACCCTGGACCATTTACCATATTGCACATACTTTGCCTTGCCTGACTATGATTTGCCTAAACACCTGGTTTCTCTGCATCGGTGTCCTTTTCTTCTTCTGTGTCTTCTACATTGTTTTTTTTGTCAAAGCTAGAGATGAGCAAAGTATTTAAAAATTTGATTTGTCTTCTTTGTAAGTAGTGGGTGCAATAATTGCGCGCTCCCCATCATTGTACCCCTCAGATGCCACATTCGTAGCTGATTCGGCACCTGACAGTAATATTGAAGTGTAAAATAAAAAAAATAATAATAAAATCATACTTACCTCATTCATTTGATCGCGAAGAGTCGGCCGCTGACACTTTGATGGAAGATCTGGAGCCAAATCTTGTGCGGCTCATGATGACATCATCAGTCAGCCGGCGTGGTGACGTCACTGCACGCAGGAATTTTGTGCAAGATATTCAATCAAGATGGCAGCGGCCAGCTCTTCGCACTCAACGGATGAGGGTACTCGTAAGTATGATTTTTTTAATTTATTTTTTTATCGCCATTCAGGGAAAATCGATTCTCTACCACGAAACACAAGAAAATTCGGCTTCTCGGCGAATCAAATTTTCCCGGAAATTCCAATCGAAGTCCACTTTCTGGACTTAACTCAACACTAGACATAGCACATCCACATTTTCTATAAAAAAAAGAAGACAACTGGAAAAAAATCACAGCAAAAAATTGTCAGAGTGAAGACACATTAGGCAGATTTACTAATCGTATAGATGGCATAAACTTAGACCGGCTGTCTAGACCAGCACCAGATCTCTCACAGGCGCTCAGGCTGGATGATGTGCAGGGATACACACTTTTCTTTGACTCTATACCAACTTTTGGCTGGCTTACTTTGAGACAGAAATTACGCCACAATTGTGGCACAATTTAGGTGCAAAAGTCAAACATAGGCCACGCCCATTTTCCGCTACGTAACGTCCCTTTGTGCTACACTCCCATTTTCGAGCAAGTAGAAAAAATTGGACAAACCCTAGATTCTAGGTGAGTTATCGAGTTTTTGCAAAAATACAGTGCTCATAATATTTAGATAATCCTCTAAAAATGTTCTTCTGAGGCGAAAGGTCTTGATAATATGACACTGGATGAAAAAGGCACAAAATGCAAAGAAAAAAAAAGCTCTCTGAATATAAGTCGATGGGTGCCCTCTTGTGATTCTGTACAATTTGGTTAATTGTTTGGAGCCGTAATACGTCAGGAGCCCTTAGGGGAACGAAAATCAACTCCTACATATAGCTTTTAAAAGAAAAAATTGTAGCAAAATTGAAGGAGCCTAATATTATCAACAATAAAGCTATACGACACTGACAGCCCTAAGTTTCCGCAAGGTGTATATAAACTACAGCAGGATAATTATGCAAAAATTGTAATTATGGAATCTTAATTATATACCACTTGCAAATGTTTTTGTTTCTTACTATGTAACTGGAGTTTAATGGAGAACATTTGGCAAAGGTTACGTTATATAATAAAAAAAAACAGGAAGATTTAAGTAGTGAGGCATATATAGGAAAAAAAGTGAACTCAGCATTCTACAAAATGAGGAAACATCTGCAGAAGTCACAACCGGTTCAAAAGTTAACTAATGGCTCTCCTCAAAAACTTCTACTGCCGATAACCATATGTGGACGTCTAAACTGTTTCTAAGTGTTTTCCTTTTTTTTCTTTATGTCAGGTTTTTCATGATTGATGTAGCTTGTGTATAAGACATGTTTGATTTTGGAGTGTGAGAAACAGGCCAAAGAAAGCCACACGAACAGATCAAAAGATAGATAGAATATAGATTATAGATAGATAGAGAGATAGATAGATGAGGCACTTGGCATCTACTTTATATTTTAATTTTGGCTTCTTCTGGATCAACACTGTAGGATTATAGGCTGGACACGGCGGACCTGTGTATACATCACGCGCACTGCAACTGTCACATATTAGTTAAAGGCAATGAAAAGTACTACAAAAATCAAGGTGTGGCCCCAGCCTTAAACTTACTAAATAAAGTAACATTAACCAGAACTATGGTGTGCGAGATAATCTCACTGCCCGGACAGTGAAGAACCCTAGTCTTCTTTTCCATATAATGTTTAAAAAAAACAAAACACAAAACAGAAAATCTTCTAAACATTATCATGACTATAAAATGACTGAACAAATGGTAATACTCCCCCCCATTAAAAAAAATCCCAATTAAATATTTGAATAATTTAATCATCTCTCATTTCTCTCATCAATCAGACTGGAACAGATTTTGCCAATTTATTGTATATAACTGCATCTAATCTTTCCCCATATTTTATTACCTGTATCCTCTCTATCAAATCGTCAAATTTAAGAACAGATGTCTTCCATTTCCCTCGCCAGGTATGTTTTACTAGCTGCAGTACATGCTGTATATTAGAGCCCTACAATCATACCTTTTTCCCGTCGGGTCCCACACATATAACTTTTCCAGCCGTGTTTCCGAGCTTTCCCTCTTTCAAAAATCTTTTCTACAAAACCCCAAATCTGCACTAACCTAATAAACTCATGAAACCCCATTCTTAGGCTCCATTCACACGTCTGCAATTGCAGACAAGAATAGGCATTTTCTATTAAGTGCCGGCGATGTGCGGTCCACAAAATGCAGAACGCACATTGCCAGTGTCCGTGTTTTGCGGATCCATGGATCAGTGGATCCGCAAAATACACACGGATGTGTGAATGGAGCCTTTAAGGGGTTATCCGAGCTGGGAAATGCCCCCCCCCCATCATATGCCTGGGCCCTCACACACAATGTACTTACCTCACTCCCCGCTCATGAGCCGCTCCTGGTCCCTGCACGGACACCGCTGCTTCTCCACATGTGCGGATGAAAGCATCCAGTGACAGTGGGGAAGCCAATGGTAGGCGGTGACGGGGATGAGCCTCTATAGCATCGTGGGTGATGCTAGGAAGGCTCGTTCCCATCACCACCTACCATTGGCTTCCTCTCCGACACCGGATGTTATCATCCACGCACGGGGAGAAGCAGCGCGGCCCGTGCAAATGGGGGAATTTCCAGGCTCGGATAACCCTTTTACAAGATATGGTGAACCTTCTATCCTCCTGATGTTGTTGATGTCCTCTTGTCATGATTCTACAGATAAAACCATATCTGTACTGTCCCATCATCTTTCTGTATAGTAATGAAGTTATCTTATTCTGTATTTTCTGTAAAATTAAACATCTCTGACACTTCTTCAGCTCTGCTGTATCTTTCTTACACTCAGCTCACCTAAAAGTGTATAAAGTATTTAATGTGTGAGTTGATTAAAGATGCTCATGTTTCAGCATCTACATCTAGACTTTTTTTATGGCATTGACATATTTAGAAGCTTTGGCAGCAGCTGCCGACGCTGATCTCTCTAAAGTTCATTTCATCATTAAGGACAGTCCCACTTTTCTATGGTGATGTTTGCTCTCCCATAACCTGAGGAGCATAACCTTACACTTTATCTATGTTCTTAGGTTTTCTGAGCGGCTTCAATCAATCAATGGCCACTGGCCCAGGGAGACAAGCACAGGTGTAGTTTTTTTTAAATTTTTATATAGATTACTTATGGGTTTACATATTAAAAACAGCAATATGCAGCGGCTTTACAGTCCTTTGATGTGTCCTGTTAGACATCTTCCATTTATCCCCTTGGAATGACAAGATAATACATGGACAGGTGTCTATCTTCTCCATTTATTATTCTCTTGTCTGGGATCACTCACTTCTCTTTTCTTCTTTGAAATTGGAGCAAATATGTACCATTTTTAATGATTCAAGCTGCTGTTCTAGTGTGACATGTCATTGCCTGAGGAGCAAGGGGCTATGACGATGACCTCAGATGACTCTCATTGTCTCAAGGTGTTTAAGTAAGATGGAATGCCATACTTTACATATGTCTATACCTGCTATCACATGCAACCAGAGAGAAGAAAAGAGCGGATCTATATGAATAATTGAAGAATTTTTTATTTCTAGGTACAGATACAGTAGATAGAAAGATGAACACGTAGATAGATAGATAGCTAGATAGATAGATAGATAGATTGGTGGTCATGGTCATGCTGCAGTTGCGCAAAGTGTTGAGACTTTTGGGGCTCTCAGACACCGCTTGCCACTTTACAAAGTAGTGAGTGGTGTGCAGCCAGTGCAGGTAAACTGGCATGGATTATAGGGGAAAATCTACACCAGCTTACTTGCTGGTGTAGATCTGCATTTCGGCGCACAGAGCTCCACAGATACAACCCAAATATTAAGGCATGTTACTCTTAAAGGGTTATTCCCATCACAGACAATGGGGGCATATTGCTAGGATATATGGTAGGATATATTGCCGCACCTACATCGAGAACGGAGCAGGGAAGGTGGCGGATGGCGCACTGCGCATGCACAGCCGCACTCCATTCATTTCTATGGGGCCGTGGAAATGAATGGAAGCGGTGGCTGTGCAAGCGCGGTGTGCTCCTATTCACTTGTATGGGGAAAGAGCTTGGCAGTGGCCGGACCGCGGGAAACCTGGGTTCCTCCAGCCACCACTCTCCCTGCTCCGTTCTTGGCGTAGGTGCAGGTCCCAGAGATCGGACCAGCACCTATCAGACAATGGGTGCAAATCTTAGTGATATGCCCCCATTGTCTTTGATGGGAATACTCCTTTAATAATTGTGTCACATCAGATGCCAGAGGAGAAAGATTAGGACCCAGCGTGTAAAACATGTAAATGCATTTCACCCTTATGTCTTTCACTACAGAATTTGGAGCGCTACCTAATTTTTTTGGAACGTAACTAACAGGACATTAATTGGACTTGAGTCCTGAAGAGATAGCACCCACCAACTGTTCAGCTTTCTTCTGATGCAAAAGGTGGGACCATACCTATCTGATATTTGTGGCATGTCCTAGTGATATGCCATATACAGTATATATGTTAAGATGGGACAACCCTTTTAATGATAGGTCCTGTGTGTACAATGGTTAGAACAAAGATTATTATGCAAATATAAGCAGACATGCATATGTCCCGTCCTGGAGGGTAGATCTCAGAATCAACTCCACTGGTGGGCCGGCCTAAGGAGCCCCAGTCCAGTCCTGGAGGGTGGATCTCAGAATCTTCTCCACTGGAGGGACCCAGGAGCCCCAGTTCAGTCCTCAAGGGTGAACCTCAGAAAAATCTCCCAAGGGTGGGCCAAGGAACCCAAGTCCACTCCAGTGTGCAAACACTATACTGGCTCCTAAGAGTACGGTTCAGCAGAGTCTTGATATGAATGTTTTCAAATTTATGCTGCCTGTAAGCACATTATGCTTTTATAAATTATGACAATGTACATTATGAAAGAAAAATGAAGACTACAAGGCAAAATGGTTAAAACGAAGCAAAAAAGAGATGCAGCATAAGCATATTAAGAGAATAGGAGCCATACCGTGGTGGCACAATAGTGAAGGGAGTGGCTCGATTACGACAGCCTGCCTTCACAAGGTGATGACCTCAAATGAACACCAGTTGTTGTAGTTCCAGGTCAAGTCATGGTGTCTGCAGGTCAGAAACATGAAAAGGCAATTTATATATAGAAAATCTGGCGTGATCTGTGATTTTGATGGATGAGTCTGCATTATTAGTATGAATTACGACATTGTGTTCTGCCTTGTGTTGTAAACTCCATAACAACCCATGATCTATACTACTAGATCATCTCTGGGAGGATGACCAAACTTTTCTTCTCTCCAAATCAACAATCTAAGTTTCTCATTGTTTTCTACTGTTAGTACCTTGGCCCCTTTCATGTGCACTGCACCTAGACCCACAGAAGAAAAAAGAAGTCCCTTGACCTGTTCGGTTTACCATTTTACCAATCAGATACCCGAGGCAATGGTAGAATAGTTGTGATATCCGTGACCATGATGGCACTTTTAGCATGAGGAGCGCTCACTTGCCTTGAAAGGTTTGTTTAGTTTTTTTTTTTATTGTATGCCTTGAATCTCTTAATGATTCATACAAACTTTTCTAATCTTCTAGTGCAACAGGCGGCCACGCCGCAGGGCCCTTAATGTCGCATCCCAGGTGTAGGAAATCCCGAGTTGTAGTTTGTGGCCTAAAATGTCTCTTTATGTGTGTCACGGTGCTCCTACCTGGATAAGGCTGGACCCCAGGCTTTGACTCTGAAGCAATAAATAGGGGGAATAATTGAGGGATTTTAACAAATAACTTGAGTCCAGACCTTGAGATGAAGTTCAATGGCAGCTTTACTTGAATAAATGTTTCTCCAAACAGTTTCAGGCTTTGTCTTGGTTCCAGCAGGCTTTAGCATTCAACTGGCAGGCAAACTCAACTCTGCTATATCTTTCTCTTACTCTGCTGTACTGACAGGCTGGCTGTATAACTCAGCTTTTTCTCTATGCTGCACTTCTTCTCTGTAGTCTGACTCTAGGTTATGCCAGGGAACTTTCCTCCTGGCTCCTGAAGCTTTAGGCTTCTGCCTCCATGGCCAGCAGAGCTTATGGTGCTCTGGCTGGCGTGGGCACTTCCAGCAGAGACATGCCCCATTCTACCTAAGTACAGCTCTTCTGTGTTTGCTGCCTTATGCTGGTGAACCAGGCATATTACATGAACATAATTTGGTATAGAATTGTCTGCCCCCTGCCTGTTGGAATAAAGTACCCACTTGAATTTCATCACACTGGTGAGTGCCGCTGTTCATTCATCCTCCGCTACTTCATTTGTGACAGTCTCCCTGCTATCACAGCTGAGCACCGCCGCGAGTGTGCAGATCCTGAAGCAGCCCACTACCTCCTCCATGCTGTGTGATTAGGACTGTTTGCGTTACTGTGCCGCCCCTGCTTCTCTTCTTGTGATATTACATGAACATAACACTTGCAAACAGATTAGGAATGCACAGTGTATTGGACCTGAACAACAATACATAGGATGACATTTTGTTAGCCCAATAAACAGTAGCAGGGTGCAGTAGTGGTAACACCACTCTGGGGTGTTACATTAGCCATAAGTTAGTTTCTGTAGGAGGGGGTGGGGGCAATGTTACTGGTTCTTTGGAGGAGCAGTCCAACTGGCTTGAGTGTGGAACACTTTGGTCGACTCTTGAGAAGCATGCACTATTGTTTTAACTTTATGCCACAATCACTCTTCTAGCTCTGGCTCCAAAGGTCTACTATACCCTGGGTTGGAGCCAAATTATGGGGGTTTATTACAGAGAATATTTCTGTTCTTGTATGATGAAACTTTTTGCAAAAGTGTATCAGTTTGTATATTAGTTTTTTTCTATATGAGTTGACCATTTGAAATCTCAGCAACGTCCAGTATACATTCTCACTCTGTATTGCCAATAAAAAGTGTCTATCGGTCCTTTACCAAGAATATTGTTAAAAACTGATGACCAATGAAGTTATTCGGGTGGCGTCAGTTCTCGGCTCAGGGGTTGGCTGGGGCGCCACTGTGCAGAGAGAATAATGAATGGGCCACAGTGCTGGATCAACTGGTTGGATTCCTACCCATCACAAGGTTCTGGCATGCTCAATTGATTTGCCATCACTTTATCAGGTCAGGATGACCCTTTAGCTACAATGGATGGAAGCTGCAGGAGGACAGATATCATATCCCATGCAAAAATCTAGAATATCTGATAATCTGGCAAGTGTCAAGAAATTAAAACTGGCTATTCATGACAAACATGCCCACTTTTCCTGATACCCAAAGGTTATGTAAATCTTTGCAATCATTTTTTAAATTGTCCCAATAAATCTAAAATGACTGTGAAGCAACTTTGCACGCGCCATATTTTTTTGCATAGCGCCGAACTTTGACCCATGACACATCCGTCAGGTGGGACAGGACAGCCAATTGAGACGTTTCAGCACATGGACACACTGCCTACCCTATAAATAAACCTGATCTGGCAGCCATTTTACATTCTGTTATTTGTCAGTGTAGAGAGAGGTTGCTGTGTGGAACAGGGACAGACTGTTAGTGACACCAAATGCTAGCTAATAGGGCCACAAAAGTCCTTTTAAGGACTGGTATAGGTGTGCTATCGATAGGTATGGTATACTAAGGGGATGTGGTATGCATTTGTATTGTGCAGCAGTTGTGTGAGGTTCTGCTGAGATACCGCAGCTATATAGAGGGACAAACCCTATTCGAATAACTAATTGAAAAAGGTGTGATATACCTGTTGCCCCCAAAAAACTGATTAAGGGGTGCGATATACCTGCTTCCAAAAAATACTGATTGTGGGGTGTGATACACCGGCTTCCACCAAATATTGATTAAGGGGTTTGATATACCAGCTTCCAGCAAATAATCATTATTGGGTTCTATATACCTATTTCCACAAAATACTGATAGAGGCCTGCGATATACCTGCTTCCACAAATACTGCTCTTCTCTACAGACTTTGTCACAGTGTCATTTTGAAAATGACAGGAAGAGGAAGAGGCAGGCCATTCCGCAGGGGTGGTAGGGGTCGGGCAGGTGCACCAGGCCGAAGCCTAAGTGGGAAGTTGGAGAAGGTGCGTGCGATTAAGTCAACGGACACACCAGAGTTGGTTGAGTGGCTCACTCAGCCTTCCGCTTCTGCACCCTCCTCATCCTCTATATCAGCACCCTCCTCACTCTCTGCTGTGTGCACCCCTAAAGACACCACCACCATAGCCCCTCCACTCGAGTCAGAGGAATTATTTTCCCATCCATTCCCAGACCTTACCGATGCGCAGCCATTCTTGGCATCGGATGTGGAAGAGGAGGTAGCAACGGCCACCACCCAGCAGTCTAACGACAGTACCCAGATCAGCCCAAGGAGGGTGGTCCCCGATGTTGCTGCCTACTCCGAGATCTCTAATGTCAGTGGTGGTAAAGGTGATGATTAGAGTTGAGCGAACCCGAACTGTAAAGTTCGGGTTCGTACCAAACTTTAGGGTTTTCGGCACCCGGACCAGAACCCGAACATTTGCGTAAAAGTTTGGGTTCAGGTTCGGTGTTCGGCGATTCTTATGGCGCTTTTTGAAAGGCTGCACAGCTGCCAATCAACAAGCGTCATACTACTTGGCCCAAAAGGCCATCACAGCCATGCCTACTATTGGCATGGCTGTGATTGGCCAACTGCAGCATGTGACCCAGCCTCTATTTAAGCTGGAGTCACGTAGCGCCGCCCGTCACTCTGCTCGGATTAGTGTAGGGAGAGGCTGCAGCTGCTGTGAGGGAGAGATCAGGGAGAAATCTTATCAAGAACAGTTTTTTGTACTCAGCGATCTACAGCAAATGTGTTTTGTGGGTGCAGTGCACAATTTTTTTAAGCCTGCCCTGAGCCAACTACTGCTGAAAACAAACTTTTTTTTCTTCAGTTAGTCAATATCAATACATGATCGGCAGCCATTTTATGCAACCAAAGTGCACCAGCACAGGCTATCTGCATGTCTGGAAATCCAGAAATCCAGCTTTTTGCTTACTGGGGTTAAAAAAATACATTTGTTAAATATAGTGCACATCTGGGATTACACGTGCATAGGTGACTGTCACATTTTGGCCACAAATACGGCTATTAGGATACTATGGTGAAAAAATTTCATTTTTTCATATACTGCACATCTGTGATTATACGTGCATAGGTGACTGTCACATTTAGGCCACAAATACCGCTGTCATTTAGAGTTAAAAAAAATAAATTTGTGCAATACCCTACATCAGTTTTTTTTTTGGCGGTTAATTATTTTTAACAGACTTAACCACTTTTTACTTTGCTTTGTGAACGCTAACTATGAGACAAACCTCTAATAAGGGACGCGGTCATGGTGGTGGTGGTGGTGTTGGTGGAGCCTCTGGTGCAGGGAGAGGACGTGGCCGTTCTGCCACAGCTACACGTCCTACTGAACCCACTACCTCAGGTCCCAGTAGCCGCCAGAATCTACAGCGATATTTGGTTTGGCCTAATGCCGTTCTAAGGATGGTAAGGCTTGAGCAAGTACAGGTGCTAGTCCATTGGGTGGCAGACAGTGGATCCAGCACGTTCACATTATCTCCCACCCATTCTTCTGCAGAAAGCACACAGGTGGCGCCTGAAACCCATGCTCATCAGTCTGTCACATCACCCCCGTGCATATCGGGGAACCTGTCTGAGCCTCAAGTCATGCAGCAGTCTCTTATGCTGTTTGAAGACTCTGCTGGCAGGGTTTCTCAAGGGCATCCACCTAGCCCTTCCCCAGGGGTGGAAGACATAGAATGCACTGACGTACAACCACTTATGTTTCCTGATGAGGACATGGGAATACCACCTCAGCACGTCTCTGATGATGACGAAACACAGGTGCCAACTGCTGCGTCTTTCTGCAGTGTGCAGACCAAAAAGGTCTGGGAGGAAGACTGGGTGAAAGACGATGCAGGGGACGATGAGGTCCTAGACCCCACATGGAATGAAGGTCATGCCACTGACTTTCAGAGTTCGGAGGAACAGGCAGTGGTGAGACCGAGCCAACAGCGTAGCAAAAGCGGGAGCAGGGTGCAAAAGCAGAGCAGCCGTCGCCAAAACAGTTCGCCTGCTACTGGCCACCGTCAACAAGGACCGAGCACACCAAAGGCAGCTTCAAGGAGTTCCCTGGCATGGCACTTCTTCACACAATGTGCTGATGACAAGACCCGAGTGGTTTGCACGCTGTGCCATCAGAGCCTGGAGCGAGGCATTAACGTTCTGAACCTTAGCACAACCTGCATGACCAGGCATCTACATGCGAGACACGGGCTGCAGTGGAGTAAGCGCCTTCAAAACCAAGAAAGGGTTCAGGCCCCTCCTGCTTCCTCTTCTGCTGCTGCCTCGGCCTCTTACTCCGCCTCCGGACGAACGTTGGCACTTGCCGTTCAGCAAACAGAGGATGTGCCACCAACAACACCACCACCTCCATCACCAAGAATTTCCACCATGTCACACGGAAGCGTTCAGCTCTCCATCTCACAAACCTTTGATAGAAAGCGTAAATTCCCACCTAGCCACCCTCGATCCCTGGCCTGAATGCCAGCATTTCTAAACTGCTGGCCTTTTAAATGCTGTCATTCAGGCTGGTGGAGAAGGACAGCTTCAAACAGCTCATGTCACTTGCTGTCCCACAGTACGTCATTCCCAGCCGCCACTACTTCTCCAGGAGAGCCGTGCCCTCCCTGCACAACCAAGTATCGGATAAAATCAAGTGTGCACTGCGCAACACCATCTGTGGCAAGGTCCACCTAACCACAGATACGTGGACCAGTAAGCACTGCCAGGGACGCTATATCTACCTAACTGCACACTGGGTAAATGTATTGGCGGCTGGGCTCCAGACGGAGAGCTGTTTGGCGCACGTCCTTCCGCCGCCAAGGATCGCAGGGCATCATTCTTTGCCTCCTGTTGCCTCCTCTTCCTACTCGGCTTCCTCCTCCTCTTCTACCACCTCCTCATCCGGTCAGCGACAGACCTTCACCACCAACTTCCGCACAGCCAGGGGTAAACGTCAGCAGGACGTTCTGAAACTGATGTGTTTGGTGGACAGGCCCCACACCGCGCAGGAGTTGTGGTGGGGTATAGAACAACAGACCGATGAGTGGTTGCTGCCAGTGAGCCTCAAACCCGGCCTGGTGGTGTGCGATAATGGGCGAAATCTCGTTGCAGCTCTGGGACTAGCCGGTTTGACGCACATCCCTTGCCTGGCGCATGTGCTGAATTTGGTGGTGCAGAAATTCATTCACAACTACCCTGACATGTCTGAGCTGCTGCATAAAGTGCGGGCCGTCTGTGCACGCTTCCGGCGTTCTCATCCTGCCGCCGCTCGGCTGTCTGCTCTACAGCGTAACTTCGGCCTTCCCGCTCACTGCCTCATATGCAACGTGCCCACCAGGTGGAACTCCACCTTGCACAATCTAGAGAGACTGTGCGAGCAGCAGGCCATAGTGGAGTTTCAGCTGCACGCACGGGTCAGTCGCACTGCGGAACAGCACCACTTCACCACCAATGACTGGGCCTCCATGCAAGACCTGTGTGCCCTGTTGCGCTGTTTCGAGTACTCCACCAACGTGGCCAGTGGCGATGACGCCATTATCAGCGTTACAATACCACTTCTATGTCTCCTTGAGAAAACATTTAGGGCGATGATGGAAGAGGATGTGTCCCAGGACGAGGAGGAGGAAGAGGGGTCATCTCTAACACTTTCAGGCCAGTCTTTTAGAAGTGGCTCAGAGGGAGTTTTTTTGCAACAGCAGAGGCCAGGTACAAATTTGGCCAGCCAAAGCCCACTACTGGAGGACGAGGAGGAGGAGGAGGAGGATGGGGATGAAGCATGTTCACAGCGGGCCCATCACTGGTGCGTTCCTGGGGGGGCTACGGAGGATGCAGACGATATGCCTCCCACAGAGGACAACTTGTCCTTACCTCTGGGCAGCCTGGCACACATGAGAGACTACATGCTTCAGTGCCTGCGCAACGACTGCAGAGTTGCCCACATTTTAACGTGTTCTGACTACTGGGTGGCCACCCTGCTGGATCCCCGTTACAAAGACAATGTGCCGTCCTTAATTCCCTCACTGGAGCGTGATCGGAAGATGCACGACTACAGGCGCACGCTGGTAGACGCGCTCCTGAGAGCATTCCCGACTGACGCAGGGGAACAAGTGGAAGCACAAGGCGAAGGCAGGGGAGGAGAAAGAGGTCGCCAACGCAGCTGTGTCAGCGCCAGCACCTCAGAAGGCAGGGTTAGCATGGCCGACATGTGGAAAAGCTTTGTCACCTCGCCGCAACAACCGGCTTCAACTGCTGATATGGAGCATGTTAGCAGTAGGCAGCATTTGAACAACATGGTGGAACAGTACCTGTGCACACGACTACACGTACTGACTGATGGTTCTGCCACTTTCAACTTCTGGGTCTCCAAATTGTCCACATGGCCAGAGCTTGCCCTGTATGCCTTGGAGGTGCTGGCCTGCCCTGCGGCCAGTGTACTCTCTGAACGTGTATTTAGCACGGCAGGAGGCGTCATTACAGACAGATGCAGCCGCCTGTCCACAGCCAACGTGGACAAGCTCACGTTCATTTAAAATTAACCAGGCTTGCATCCCACAAGATTTGTCTTTACCTTGTGCAGAATAGACATTTACAGTATACCACTATCAAACATACATTCTTGTACACAAGTCAAGTGCAATGATTCTTTGTTTTCTTTTTTTTTATTTGTCCCAATATTTTGGGGGCTACCTACCCCAATAAATTTTTTTTAAAAAAACTTGTTGGCTATCTCCTCCTCCTCCATTGCTGCCTCCACCTACAACACCACATTCACCGCCTCCTCAACCTCCGACTCCATATCCACCTCCTTCTCTGAGTTGCAGGTTAATAATTTTAAATTTTTAGTTATTTTATTTCATTTTAAGTTATTTCCCTATCCACATTTGTTTGCAGAGCAGTTTGCCATGCACATTTTACTGCCTTTTACATCCCTCTAGCCTTTTCAAGGACTATTTTAGAGCCATTTTAATAAAAAAAAAAGTGCCAATTTTAGTACCCTAAATTGGAAAAAATCTTATTTTCAATTGTCGGGTGACATTTTACCATTTTTGGTGTATACAAACCCCTGCTGTGCCTGGGTGACATGGGCCTAAATCTCTCAAAATCCTCTGTTCTATTGCTGGGTGACAAGATCCCCCTTTTTCCGTGAATTAACCCCTGCTGTGCCTGGGTGACAGGGGCCTAAATCTCTCAAAATCGTCTGTTCTATTCCTGGGTGACATGAACCCCCTTTTGCTGTGAATGAACCCCTGCTGTGCCTGGGTGACAGGGGCCTAAATCTCTCAAAATCCTCTGTTCTATTGCTGGGTGACAAGATCCCCCTTTTGCCGTGAATTAACCCTGCTGTGCCTGGGTGACAGGGGCCTAAATCTCTCAAAATCCTCTGTTGTATTGCTGGGTGACATGAACCTCCTTTTGCCTTGAATGAACCCCTGCTTTGCATTGCTGACAGGGAACTAAATTTAGTAAAAACATCTGTTACTGATCAGAAGATGCGCGACTACAAGCGCACGCTGCTGATAGCATTCCCACCTGACAGCGGGGGCACAGTTGAAGCACAAGGCGAAGGCAGAGGAGGAGGAAGAGGTCGCCAACCCAGCTGGGGCACCGCCAGCACCTGAGAAGGCAGGGTTAGCATGGCCCAAATGTGGAAAAGCTTTGTCAGCCTTGGAGGTGCTGACCTGCCCTGCAGCCAGTGTATAGTGTGAACGTGTGTTTAGCACGGCAGAGAACATTATCACAGGCCGCAGCCAATGTGGGACAAGCTTACGTTTATTAAAATGAACCAGGCATGTATCCCACAGGACTTGTCCGTACCTTGTGCTTCCACCTACACCGCCACATCTACCTACACCGCCACATCCACCCATCCACCGCCTCCTCAACCTCCTACTCCTAGATCCAGATTGTTATTTTTAATTTTTCTGTATTTTATGTTATTTTAAGTCATTTCCCTATCCACATTTGTTTGCAGAACAGTTGCCATGCTCTTAAGCACATTTTGATGCCTTTTGCAGCCCTCTAGCCCTTTCCAGGACTATTTTAGAGCAATTTTAGTGCCAAAAAGTTCGGGTCCCTATTGACTTCAATGGGGTTCGGTTTCGGGGTCAAGTTCGGGTCCCAAACCTGAACTTTCTTTTCAAGTTCGGCCGAACCTGCTGAACCCGAACATCCAGGTGTCCGCTCAACTCTAGTGATGATGATGACGTGTCGATGGATGTCACATGGGTGCCCACAAGAGAGGAAGAGGAGGGGAGTTCAGAGGGAGAGACAGAGCAGCAGATAGGGAGGAGAAGGAGGAAAAGCAGGCAAAACTTGCAGTGCACAGGAGGCAAAAAGCAGACTGCAAATGTATATGGAGCAAGCCATACACTATGCACAGTCGCATCTTGCACTCCCAGGACACCGGCACATGGCTCCGCAGTTTGGACTTTTTTTTTAACGTGTCAGCTGCTGACAATAGTGTTGCCATCTGCAGCCAGCCTGTGCTGTAAATGCATAAGTTGCTGTAAGCCCAACACTCACCTAGGGACGACCACCTTAAGAAGGCACCTGGCCTCCCATCACCGAGCCCAGTGGGAGCAACACCGTCAGAACCCACAAAGCCACACTCCCAGCGCTCCACATTCTGCCTCTTCTCCTCTCTCCTCCCATTTGTCCTCCGCTCCACCTTCCACTGTTCATCTGGCAAAAAGGCAGTCTTCCGTGGCCCAAATGTTTGAACATAAAAAGTTGATGACGCCGGATAACCCTCTTACCCAATGGCTGACCGCCGGCTTGTCGGAACTGCTAGCCCACCAACTACTGCCATATAAACTGGTGGACTCGAAGGCCTTCAGAAAATTTGTTGCCCTTGGCACACCGCAATAGAAGTTCCCCAGAAGGAAATGTTTCTCCCAGAAGGGCATCCCAGAGCTATATGGCCATGTTCAGCGGCAGGTGAATGTATCTCTGGCACACAGTGTTGGTGCCAAGATACATCTGACCGCAGACACGTGGTCTAGCAAACACGGGCAGGGAAGGTACATAACTTTTACTGCCCACTGGGTGAACCTTCTGACGGCTATCAAGCATGCAACCCGTGGCACCCATGTGGATTTGGTGTTACCGCCACAGATTGCATGCAGGCCTGCCTATTCTTCTCCTCCTCCTACTCCATCCTCTGTCTCCTCCTCGGCTGACTCCTCCTTTTCCACTGCTATCGCCTCTTCCGCTGCACCCCCTCAGCTCCCCAGAACCTATTCGACATGCCAGGTGAGACGTTGCCATGTTGTGCTGCGGCTGTTGTGCCTGGAAGCCAAGAGCCACACCGGTCCTGCACTCCTTTTAGCTCTGCGGTCACAGGCCGATCAGTGGGTAACCACGCTCAATTTGACAGTTGGTAAAGTGGTGCCAATCTGCTAAGCGTGCTGCAACAGGGCAAAATGACACACGTGCCATGCATGGCTCACGTCGTGCAGCGATTCATTGCCAAATATCCCGGGGTTCAGGACGTCTAGCGGCAGGCCAGGAAAATCTCTGCCCATTTTAGAAGATCTTACACGGCCATGGCTCGCCTTGCTGATGTTCAGTTGCGACACCACTTGCCCGTCAGACGTCTTATTTGTGACTGCCTGACACGCTGGAACTCCACCTTGTATATGCTTGATAGGCTGCTCCACCTGTACGAACTCTGCGGCAGGACAGGTTCTGGGAGCTTGTTTTTTTTCACCATGCGCGGCGCATGCAGACTTCTGCGGCCATTTGATGAGATCACCAAACTCGTCAGTCGCAGCCAGGGCTCCATCAATGACATCGTATTTTACGCCTTCTTTTTGGAGCGCGCATTGCGTCGTGTCATTGACCAAGCCGCCGAGGAGCAGGAAGATGAGGAAGTTGCAATGCTGAATGAATTCCCAGGGGGGCTACTCCATCTGAGACAAGTCAGCAGGAGTCTGAAGAGGAGTCAGAGGAGGATAGTGCCTGGGGGGAGGAGGAGGAGGAGGAGGAGGAGGAGGAGGAGGAGCAATAAGAGCAGGCTTTAAACTTTTCTGGGATTGCTGGTGTTGTCCGTCTCTGGGGGGAGGAGACAGAGGACGACATTCTCCTGGGCAATGAGCAGGAGCCAGGCTGCTCTACCGCTTCCAATTTAGTGCAAATAGGGGCCTTCATGATCCAGTGTTTGAAGAGGGACCCATATAAAAAGCATAAAGGGCAAGGGCCATTACTGGGTGGCAATGTATTTAGACCCCCGGTACAAACTCAAAATGGCGGACATGTTACCCGCATTACAGAGGGCTGACAGAGTGCAGCATTTCCAGGCCTTGCTTCAATAGATGCTGCATTCTGCTGTTGCGGGCGCTGCCAGAGGAATTTACACCCATAGAGAAACAGTTGCGGGTACCAATCCTACAGCGCGTGCAAGAAAAGGGCGGTTTGAAGATGTGTTGGTCACTTCGGATATGAGATCATTCTTGCAGCCAACCCATCAACAGCCGCCCTCCGGATCCAGCCTCAGGGAATGCCTAGACCGACAGGTGTCCGACTACATCAGTTTAACGGCCGATGTGGACGCTCTGAGAAGTGAGGAACCCCTTGACTACAGGGTGTGCAGGCTTGACCTGTGGCCAGAACTGGCACAATTTGCCTTGGAACTCTTGTCTTGCCCCTCGTTGAGCGTCCTGTCCGAAAGGACGTTCAGCGCAGCAGGGGGGATCGTTACAAGCGCACTCGCCTAGTTATGACAGTGTGGACTACCTCAGATTTCTAAAAATGGATGAGGCATGGATCTTGGAGGAATTCAACACCTGTGATGACCACGTTTAATTGAATTTCCTCATGCCAGCCCACACATATCCGCAACTACCCAGAACAAATAATGGTTTATGTCTTATGTAAATGTCCAGTGAATGCCTAATGTTTGGGGCCACGGATAAATTTAACACCTGTGACGACCACGTGGGGCATTTCCTTTCCCTACTTCTTTTAAGGCCTCATACACATGACCGTAGTTTGGGTTAGTGTCTAATACGCATGTTTTGCAGATCGCATTACGCACTTCTATGGTGCTGCAAGAAATGCGGACAGCACATGGTGTCTGAATCCATGCAGCTGTTCCACAAATTATAGAACATGTCCTATGTTTCTAGGCATTTCTTTGATAGGAACCAAAGAAAGTGTAGGATGCACACGGCTGGTATCCCTATTTTGCTGTTTCGCGGTTTGCAGACCATAAAAGGCATACAGTCGTGTGCATGAAGCCTAAGACTTTTGCTTTGCTTGAGAAGGATTTGCACTAGACCCTCTTAGGGTAGCCCCGATCACACAAAGGGCCGTCACCGCTTCCTTTGTACGAAGCAGACGCTCTCTACATCCCATTTCTGGACGATTAAATAGTGACAAAATAATAAGCAATGAGCAGAGGCCTAAGAGACCGAGGAAGATGCCAGCTTCAGAAATGTGCCGTGCTAATGATGTGAAGGGGAAAATTCAAAGGACTGCGGTCGGCTTTTCATTTATTATGCAGCGATGTGTGCTGGAGAATTTAATTAGACCTAAAGCTAATTAAAATCATTCACACTTGATTAGACAAGTCGGAAATATATCTGGATATACAAAGGTGATCTAGTGCTGGGCAGATGAAGGGACTGTGCCCTAGAAGGTTCGGGACAATCCAGGGAGTAATGCACATGGACATCACATTACAGGAACAGGTGGCTGATTGGAGCATAGCCTAACTGCTAGAACAGTGATATGACTTTTAGATGTAGCAGTGCTGAATTTGTCTTCGGGTTATCATAATTAGTGTTGAGCGAATCGAAGTCCACAAGTCCATTAAAAAAATTATACTTACCTCATCCATTTTGAGCACGAATTGCCGGCCGATGCCATGTTGATTGAAGATCCTGCATGAAATCCCATGCGCAGTGACGAAAGACGTCACTGCGCCGGCCGACGTGATGGCATCATCACGGGCCCCTTAAGATTTCGTGCTAGATCTTCAATCAAGATAGTAGGAGCAGAAGGCTGAATGAGGGCGAAGCCTTCAACAGCTCTATACTATAGAACCAGAAGGACTCCCTGTGCCGCTATGCCATGCTTCCTCAAGTGCTGTATGTATGGAGCCAGACTACCGCGGCAGTGGAGAATAGATCCATAGATCCACCATCTGCATGAAATTGTTGGCATGAGGAAGTGCACTTCTCGCCCATAAGGAGTACAGTCCTATGGGCTTCTTTGGGTACCTTATTACAGTTCCGTACAAGACGACTGCATGCATGAGGCCTTATGCTGCATGATGAGCAAGTTGATCCACCGCGTTGGACGATCCACTCCACTGCCTCGCAACCTAATAAAACGCAAAGGACAAATGGATACAGGAAATTTTATTCCAGTTCAAATACATGTAAATATTGGGAGATCCACCGACTAATCAAAGCAACTCTTTCTTTAGAGCAGTGGTATGCAACCTGCGGCTTTCTAGAGGCTGTCAGGGCATGATGGGAGATGTCGTTTTGCAACAGCTGGAGAGCCACAGATTGGCGAAAATTGAATTATAGGATCAACTTCTCACAGGTCACATTATATTTCTGAGCTAGACACGTTAAAGAGCTTATCCCATCATTAATGTAACAAATGAAAATCATATAGTACATGACAGTCTCTTTCCAACAAAGCTAGAACCAGCCCTGAACCTCACATGGATCCAGAGATCTCCACATGCATGTCTCCAGTTACTTTCTTCAGGCTGTCCTCGGTAGGTTGTGTCCTTTCGGTTGCAGTTTAGGGGTGTTCTTTCTCAGGGTTAAATCCTTTCTCATTCAACTAAGGGACATGTCCTTTCTGCTGCAGCTATCTCCCTGTAACGGTCACAGGTTTAAACAGTAGGAGCAGTTGAAAGATGGAACTGAGTATGTGCGACCACAGTGAGGTGGACAGAGAAATAAGGTGAAAAGCAAACAGCAGGTGGCACTATACAGATTGATTTAATTGACTAACTCAGTGGCTATACTAAATTTTAACTGCATGCAATTACAAAAGTATTCAGACCCAGGTGTCTGTTTGGATTTCAAGGGACAACCCCTTTGGGTTCTTAAATAGGAAATCAAAGAAACAGCAAACATACCCAAAAACTAACTGTTAAACATTTACCTACTACATTGTGACTATATACGCTGGAAGTAAGGTCTTTAAAGATACTGCCCTCTCTGCAGAAGAGCGGTTGTCATGTCCACCAGGTTTCTGCTTCTTTAACGCCGATGGCAGAAGTGTAACATTCAGTTTGTGATCATGGCATCTGAATGATCGGGGAAGAGATTGGGGAAGCCGTTCCTTCTCTGACTGTCATAGCCTCTGTCTCTCTGAAGAATCTGAGACTATTAAAGCTATAGTTGTTTTGCAGGTCTGCAGGTACGTAGGAACGTAGCGAATGTCACATACACTGCAATGGTAATTCATTGCAGTGTATAGGAGAAGCAATCCGAAGATTGCATAGTCCCCTGCGCGGCCTTCTCTGTGACCAGGTCAAAGAAATAAGAAAAAAACTAACTGCAGCTGGCGCTATACTTATACATTTTATTAAGTAGCTCACTGGCTATGCTAAATTTTTAATTGCATGCAATTTCAAAAGTATTCATATCCAGGTGCTGGTTTGAAAACTGTAGAATATTTTTCGTGTGACAACCCCTTTAACTATAGAAAAGTTATGGGGCTCAGAATATGTTTTTCTGTTTTTTTTTAAGTATTGAAACACAAGAAAAACTACATAAATGTGGTATTGCAGTAATGGCACTTACCTGGAGAATTAAGGTAACAGGTCAGTTTTACCACATACTGTAGGGAACTCCATAAAAACTAAACCCATAAAACTGCATCAGAATTGCATTTTTTTAAAAATTCAAACCCATTTGGAATTTATTTTCAGCTCCGCGCTATAGTGTATGCATTATTAAATGGTGCCATTGGAAAGTACAATTTATCCCGCAAAAACAAGCCCTCATGCAGCTATGTGAATGGAAAAATGAAAAAAAAAATGAAAAAAGTTATGGCACAGAGAAGCCTGGGAGCTAAAAATGAAAATGCAAAAGCAGAAAATCTCCCTGGGCTAAAAGAGTTAAACAGGAAATCAGAAAAGTAGCAAAAAACACCCATAAAACGTAACTTTTAATGAACAATTTAATTGTTTATTGTAGACTTGTTCATTGTAGAAGGCTAGATTATGATCCAGATTTCCCTGACGCCATATTACTCACACAGGCAACACCTCTGAAGAAGGTCCACCTGGACCGAAACGTTCGGTGACTTACTGTGAAAAAATTATGATCAGAAATCCGTTTGATGTCTCTGTAAAGGACAATGAACTATATCTTTATTTGCAATGTAAACATTGGAGTGCAACCCTTGGCAATATTCTTGACTATAATAACATTCTATCAGTGCACCTGCTGACCTGGCAATCCAAAAAGGAGAGTCTACACCTTCTTGTGAAGGGTTACGGGTGAAGAAGGGTAAGATTTCGGCATGCAGATTTTGGCTCCTATTCTGCACTAAAATTTACATCAATAATTTCCCATGTGGGCATCAGCATTGCTGTTGATGGCCATGGATTCTTTATGTGGAAATCTGACTTCTGCATGAAGACGTAACTTTTCACTTCTTGATAAAGTTTTCTCATGAATAATGTGGTGGGTTAGTGGCATGTCGGTTAGCTCCATTGAATGGAATGGGAGTGCAAAGACTGGGCAGAAATCTGAGGCTGACCTTTCCGGTGGAAAATCTAACTTATGAACATACCCTTAGACTCCACACAACCCAAGTTGTGAATTTGTGAGAAAATAAGGGGCACATTTATTAAGACTAGCAGAACGCCAGTCTTAATAAATGTGCCCTTATTTTCTCACAAATTCAAAACTTGGGTTGTGTGGAGTCTAAGGGTATGTTCATAAGTTAGATTATCCACTGGAAAGGTCAGCCTCAGATCTTAATAAGCCCATGCGCTAGCACTGGATCGCCGAAGTTATGTAGAAGCATCAGCCTCTACATTACTTCGGCGTATCCAACGCCATTTCTAAATGTGAGACAGCTTCCTTGCTGTCTTACATTAAGACCATTGTCTACGCATAAGCCAAGTGTAGAAAATGATGCCATGCCCCCTTTTTTAGACATGGCGTGAGCAGGGGAAGAAGTTGCAGATTCTGCATGTGATAGAATCTTCTCTAGGCGTATATCTGTTTGTAAATGACCCGCAAAGAGTGTTTGACCAGATTTGTTAATGTTAAGGGTGGATGCATTTGTAGGTCTACAGTTTTTGCATAATTATTCCACAAAAGTCAAATAATTAGCGCACACTCTGGCTTCAGTTTTATGCAGATGTCACCATTTTTGACAGTATCGAAAAAAAAAATGACTTGTTGGACCCTATGATTCTATCTTGTCTCGAGACCAGAAAGCAAGGAGCCTTCTCCTGCTAATCTGAATTCAGATTAACAGAAGACCCTTGTTTGCTGGTCTCAAGACAAGATGGAATGATAGGGTCCAACAAGTCATTTATTTGCGATGCTGTCAAAAATGGTGACTGCATAAAATTATTGAACTACTGCGTGCGATATAATACAATTTTTATGCTCCAGTCATATGCATGCAAAATTTTACAGCAAATAATTGGTGAAATTTGTGCTGTATAATGCAAATTTTCAATGGATTATTTATGCCACCATTTCATTAAAGGGTGGTACATGTCGGGCAATCTCGTTTTACTAGAAGGTTTTTCCCAAAGATAAGCTGATCACATGGCGTCCTACTGCTGGGACCACCACTGATCAACTTTAACCTGTGGTGTAAACCGACAAGTGATCAGTTCCTTTACAGCACCACCACGGGACAAATTAATAATTACACAGTTCTTGCTGAACTGAATGGGACAGGTCAGGTCTTCCAGAGTAGGAGACACTCTTTGTAGCTGTTCTCCACTCTGTTTAATAGTCAAAGGACCTGAATGGAAACCTCTCCACTGCCATACCTCAAGATGATCAAAAAGGGCATTTAAAAATGTTTTTTCTAAACCTCCAAGAATTGTAGCTAGAGGTGAGCGAATCAATTCTACAGAAATCTAATTTGTTATGAACTTCTCGAAAGATTCAAATTTCGGTGGATCCAAAACTTTTTAATGGTTTTAATGCCATCTTGGCATTAAAAAGCTTGAAAGGGGTTGGACACAGTCCTAGTTGACCTCAGGTTGCCACAACTTTTCAGAACAATTGGGGCACTTTTTATTCCGATCAAATTTAGAATCTGATTCGACTGAATTGGACCCAAAACAAATTTTGGAAAAATACCTAGTTGTAGGTATTTGTGGAGAAGACCTATGATTGGTATTGAGTCATTTTCCTATCACACATTTTAACAGCCAAGCTCTAGGATTCTTCTACTGACCACAGAAAGCATTTTTTTTTGCATTAAATGAAAAATATCAAAAATACGAAAAAGCCAAGTTTATACATATATTTTTTTTTTCCATGGAAGGCGCAACATCTTTTTTTTTTCTTTTTTTTTGAACGACAGCCCTGAGGATACAGCAGTTGTCTTCAAATCTGTGACCATAAAAATCATTATCTCTGTGAAATACAGCAATTTGGGAGATAATCAAATAGTGACCACGGGGCAGAGCTGCCAATCTGAAGGATTATGCTCTGTGAACGTCTGATTCCGCCTGACCTTCCTCCGAGCCAGCTGTCAGCTTGGCGAAAACACACACAATTCGACTTCAGGCACATTCATTAGACGGTCTTGAGTGAAGAAAATCATTTGCATAAAACCCCAGCTTTCATAATTAGTACTTAGTTTCTCCCTTGACTTATTCAATGGCCAAGTTCAAAATTCTTTCACCTAGCTAAAGTCATGGTGAGGAGTGAGTAGAATATATGGAGTAGCTTGAAGAGCAGTTAGCTTGATCATCTTGGTATCTCAACGGGAACATGCCCTGGTGTGAATTAGTTTTCTGCTTGAGAAAAGAAAAAACCTGGTTCCATGAATCAATGTGACACAGTTGTTTTCTATGGCATTTACTTATTAATACATCAAAGCCTATTGTGAAATACAACCTTGTACATTGCTATCACTGGTGGCAAATCCAATCATTTAAGGCAATCAATTTCCCGTCACCTGCCTTCGTCTTCTCGAATGCTAAGAATACCTTACCGTGATGCTGCCCTGTATCGACACCTGCCTTAGTAAATCATAAGTAAGCTATTTTGTCCAAACACGTTTTTCTAGATGCAATTAAAATTCAGAACTTCACGTTGTAGAGAATGTGCTGGCCCTTCAAGTGTAGTCTTGACAGACTATAACCCTGGGAACAATAAAATGCACCCAGGCTGCAGGGCTTTCTTGCGTGTGTGACGACACATGGCATCTGAGGCATCGGAGATCAGTTGAATCTATAGGAATGTATCTCAGTGCTGGAGGCTCTCAAGTGCCTCAAAATGTTGTAGCTCAGCATTTCATCTTTCAAAGTCAAAAACATCTATCAGGGGGAAAAAGTGTAATGCAACTTAACTCATCTGAACAGAACTCTGAACTTAAAGTGGTCATAAAGTTTCCAAAAATTCATTTTCATAACCCTATTAGGAAAACCTGTATGAATAGAGGGGATTCTGTGGAGATTGGTTATAAAGAGTGTCTCTCAATTTGGAGGACCTGTCCTGTCCTGCATTACACAGAAAAACATTGATTTGAAAAAAACATTGTGCAATGCTTTGCTTCCCCTGTGGGAGAGCTGCAAGGTAATTGAACACTTACTGCCAGGTTTACCCACAAAAAACAGCTGACTGTTGTGGTGGAGCAACCACAAAGGGGGATGGCAAGATTTGTGCAATTAACCCCAAATTGGGTGGTTTTTGGGAGTTTCCAGGTGGTCTCAAGTGTTTACCTGCCCCAGTCTTCTGATTCCCAGTGGCATGGATCTGTCTTCTGCTCTTCCTGTCTTTATAGAGGGCCTGGCTGCCGGGGCTACTCTGTCCCTCCATGCAGGCTGCGGCCTGTTTTATGGCAAAGCCACTCCTCTGCCCATAGGTCGTGTGCGCATGTTCCCTCCAGCTCTTAAAGGGCCAGGGTGCGTGCACACTAACTTACACCAGCCAAGGGCTGGACACCTTGGGGTGCTTTAGGCACCTAACCCTATGGGAGGATTCCTGAGTAATAGGCAGTGATGGTCAGTTCGCAGTGTTCGCCAACAAACACATGCGGGCTGCCATCTTGACTCACCCATCCAGCGATGCACAGGTAAGCCCTTACCTGTGCCTGTGACGGGAGCCGGTCTGAAATCAAAAGAGGTCACCGGGAGCAGGCAGTTCTGAGAACAGCCGCCGGGGGCCTTCATCGGGCTGTTCTCGGAACTGCCTGCTCCCGGTGACCGCATTTGATTTCAGACCGGGCTTACCTGTGCATCACCGGATAGGTGAGTCAAGATGGCAGCCCGCATGTGTTTGTTGGCGAACACTGCAAACTGACCATCACTGCCTATTACTCAGGAATCCTCCCATAGGGTAAGGTGCCTAAAGCACCCCCAAGGTGTCCAGCCGTTGGCTGGTGTAAGTTACTGTGCATGCACCCTAGCCCTTTTTAAGAGCTGGAGGGAACATGCGCACACGACCTATGGGCAGAGGAGGAACTGACCATCACTGGTAATAGGTTCTCTAGGTCTCTAGTGTCCTGCTATGTGTGCTGATATATACTTATATGTATATACAGTATACCTGTCTGTGTAACATCTTCTGCCTGTTTTCCAGATTTGATTCTTCACTGCCTGTCCTTACCCCTGCCTGATCTGCATACTGACCCTGAACTACCTGCCCTGATATCAGCCTGTTTTTTGCCTGATCTCTCTGGTGCTCTGCACTGGTGTCTTTTTACCACTGCGGGACAGCTGTCAACCAAACAGAGACTAATCCAGGAGATAGTGGTCTGGTGGTGCCCCTGCAGCAAAATCCAAATCCCTGTACCGGGGTTAAAGGATACCAAGGGACTGCCAGTCTAATGCTTTTAGGAGTAGTCCCAAGCCATCTGTTTGACTGACACACTGGTTCCACACCTACTATGTGCCTATGCTGGCAACTATGCTATTGGGGGTTCCAGCTGGGGGGCACTTTGTGATGTTTATTGTTATTAGAGCTTTCTAACAGGCAGTGATTGTGCAAAAAAAGAGAACCCTTTAAAGGCTTTTTTTTTTTTGCACGTCTATGGGCCGTGCCTGGAACTGCACCTCATGACAATTCACGTGAACAGGTTGGAGCTGCAGTACCAGACACAACCTTTAGTTAAGAGTGTTGCTGTTTCAATAAACAATAAAATGTCTTCTCATCGTAGACAACTCCTTTAATGCAGTGAACAGGGTGTTTATCATATAACTGTATAGTTATTGGATGAGGCAGAAATAGAGAGGGATTCTGACGTTATATCTGCAGTGATATAATAGATTCAACCTCAAATAACAAATCCCACAAAAGACAAAAGATTCTATCATTACAAAATGGCTAATATAGGCAAAAAGAAGGTTGTAAAAGTCAAGTTATGAAATAAATTAGAATCGCATTGCATTTTTCAAATATTACTCTCCTCTTGGCCAAGGAGAGCACATTAGATATCACTACTACTTTGTTGCAACAGTTATTGGAATTGGAACATAAAAGAGGACCCGTCACCTCTCCTGACATGTCTGTTTTAATAACTACATGCATTTCCCAGCAATAAAGGTCCAACTGGGCGTTACCAGTTAGGGTGTGTTTCTACATAGCATGTCACTATCCAATCAGTGATACCATTTTCAGGATACACCTCCATCTGGTTAGACCCAAGTGGACCTTTATTGTATACTGCTTCTAACAAGAATAATATAGAAATGGTACAACATAGACTTGTATGCTATATACTCAGAAGAGGTGGCTGCAGCCCCAGGATGCAGTGCTTCAACAGAGCGATGGCCCCTTCTCAGAAATTATAGGTGTCCCAGAGACTGAACTTCCACCTATCACAAAATGATGAATAATCATAACAATATACAATTGTTTTATACAGTGATATTACCATTTAAGATTTAAGATACACAATAAAGCCAAAGATGACCACCAACCATTCACCTCCTATAATAGCTGCCTACATTGTGTCTATATACATTTTTTTATATTTCTTATTTTATTCTCATGGCAATCATTTGTTAAAAAAAATGGCTTGGATCCAATAATCGCAAGAAATTTGTTTCTTCTAGCAACTGTCCAGACTTCTGAGGCACATGCCCATCTTATGTCAACATAGGGAAAGGGCAATAGTTGAAAAAAATTGTTAAAAAGACAGAGACCACTTTGAAAAACATCAGTTTTTGCCAATATGGTGACAACATGGTGCCCTGTAAGGTAGAAATGATATTACCTCTATAGTTATAAAGGAATGCTCTTGTCTTAGTTGTATGTCTGGATTTTTAAAATATTTGTAAAAAAATGCATGCAAAGAAAAAAGAGAGCAAGCCATGGGCGCTTTGGCAGGACCGTGAGAGGATTAGTGATACCCTCCGGTTTGAGGGACGCTCCCCTTCTGCTGTTGTGCTGCGTGCACAACTGCCTGCAGTGCTGAGACAAGGAGTGTAACCCGCTGCTGCACGTTGCCCCTCCGGTCAGGAAAAGGCCAGGTAAATATGCAGGGCTCTATGCGGCGCTGCTGGGACAGAGGACTTTAGAAGTATCAAGAAAAAACTTTATTGGTGTGTATATACAACACCTTTTTGGGGTTAAACCTACTCTTTTGTCAGGTAAGGTACACATACGATCTTACATATCTTACCTAACAAAGTGGTTATTTCAATCCCAAAACTTCTGGAGTCATGTGTCCCATCAGAGCCACATACAGTTCTTTATCTGTTTCTGGCCTTTTCCCATCTTTGTAGTAAAGGTAGCGGATGATAATAAGTTGGATGGATACAACCAAAAACATTATGATCAAGTTATTGAGAAGTTTTAAGACTCAAACAGTTAATGGGATGTTATCAAGATAGCCTATGGTCAACAGGAGTCAATATAATCAATTGTATGCTGGTAAATAGATTAGAGAGTCAAAATGTGTCCCAAATATTTGAAAAAATTCTGATGTGGTAGAGTCAAAATGTCTTTGGATTTATATGGGTAGAATTTTTCCAGAGAGAGAGAGAATGAGTATATTTTCCAGGCATTTAAAACACGTTCAATTTGCCAAAACAAATTTTAGGAAATTTGCTCACCTTTAAAATAAATGCTACAATACATTTCCAGTGAGAGCCACAAGGGTCAGACTTGTCCACTAAAGAATCCTCTGGGAGTCCCAAGTTGGACCTCAAAAGTTCAGCAAAAGGCAACACAAATTAAAGTTGATTTGGAGTCATGTTTCTTAAATCAATGTTTTCTACAGTTGCATGGTAGAGCATCTGAATCATTTCCTCCAATAGTCCCAAGTTGCTCCAGTCACTGAGTACTTTATCACTGGTTGAGTCAATGCAATTGACCAAGAAGACCTTTAAAGTGGTTTGTCCACAAACAATGTCACCTAGTTACAAGTTTTGGTGATAAATGTCTGATCACTGGGGGTTCCCAAGTCCTGTGAAACCACCGGAAAAGCCATGTGAAGCACTTAGCTACCTCCGTCAGTCCTCCAGAAGTGAATGAAGTGGTGGTCACACTCACTCACTACCACTTTATTCACACTGATCGGAAGGGACCCAGTGGTTGGACACCAACAAACAGCCCCATTAAGAAATATTTTCAAATTATATCAATTAGATATTTTTACATATAGAAAATGAAATTTTTGCACTAGGAACAAAACCAGGAGAAAATGCCATGGCCTTTATATAAAGCCGCATTATGGTGGTTTTGTTTCATATGTATCAAGAGTATCCGCATGATTAAATAAAGAAATAGAGAAATGGGTTAACTAAGGTTCCAATAACAAGAAAATATGGTGTGAATAATCCTATTGAAAGATGTAGGGAATCTTAAGATATATAGAGCTTATGTGGGGATTTACATTTCAATGTGCAAATCTGTGTGATGGTTTTTGAGAAAATTCATGCATGCAACACTTACAAATTACTATGCTACATTCCTTCTTGTCTGATCTATTTCATGCTTGTTATAAGCTTTCTAAAGACTGTGAAGGGAATGTCGCAAGTCTTGAACCATTCTGAGCAAAACAATTCCGCAACTACATTAGCTATCCTGTAGATCCCAACTCTACGAGTGGCAAAGCAAGTGGAAGAAAAAGTTTGAGGTTCTTCCTTCAATGAGTACTTGGAAGTGAAATTACGCTAGACCATTAAAACAAATCTTTAGGTTTTATTGGAAATTCAACACCGTTTACTCTTAGTAAAGTTATTTCATGGTGAACTACGCCATAATGCCATAGAAGCACATACAATATGCCAAAAAGAGTCATTGTTGATGGTAGAATTTTTGAAAACCTCTGTCAAAGATGATATAAGTTCTGGAAATTTTGGATTGCTTCAAAGTGGTTCAGACAATTTATTGATTGCTCAGTCAAATGCTGAGTTAATTATTATCTGTTGAGACTCCAACTGGTTTCCATTGTTCTTATCCATGTCTCATGTTGTCCACTAAGAAGATAGATAAAAATTAGAATGTGTAAAACTTTTTGACATATCTTCTGATGGGGATGGTGGGTGTCATCCCCTTAACTTATATAGTTCAAATAGCCTAAGGCTACAAAACTCCTGTTTCTGGTCAGGTAAAACGTAACGTTTATTTCTATCAATAAAACTAATACAGAACAGGAGAAAAAGAAAAGAAAAGAAATGCTTATTTTAAAAGGTAAAGGTGCAATGATGATACTCGCGACAGTAGACTGGGATATGATTCCCATAAGCGCGTCCTAATTTACTTTGGGATAATTCCCTCTTAACGCCACTTAAGGTATAACTGCTGCCACATAGAGTGTCCAAGGATAACCTCATGTATATCACTTGGAATGATTCCCTATTAGCGCCACTCTAGGTGCAGCTGCTGCCGCTGGTGTGTCCAAGTGTGGTGAGTCTGCAGTTCTCACCACTCAGACACAGCATCTATCATACACCTATTTTAAAAGATCAAACTAGAGCTCCCCCAACATGTTTCGCCTCTAGATGTGGCTTCATCAGGGGATGGAGCTACTGTCAACACGAGTGCTTAGTACGTGGATGTTTATAACTGCTAGGGGTGGGCCATTAGTAATCCTCTGTCCAATCCCTGCTCAGAACTCGTGTGGCAGCATGATCATCCAATCCGGTACCTTAGAAGCTTCTGTTCCGTCATGTGTTCGCGTCGTCCCTTCAAGTGCGCATGCGTCAGAACTTAGAAGATTTTTCCTCCGTCATGTATTCGCGTCACCCCTTCAAGTGCGCATGCGTCAGAACTTAGAAGATTTTTCCTCCCTTATTCGTCCATATACCTTTTGCGCATGCGTCAATACTTCTATTCGCATCCTGTTCGGCAGCGGCTACTGCGCATGCCCCCATACTTAGAGATTTTTTCTCTTACTCTCCGGTGCTATTCCAGATGTCTATTGGGCATGCGCATGCGTCAATACTTCTTATTCGCATCCTGTTCGACAGCAGCTACTGCGCATGCCCCCATACTTAGAGATTTTTTCTCTTACTCTCCGGTACACTTTCAGATGTATATTGGGCATGCGTGAATACTTTACCTCCGGTTCTATTTCTTAGGTCCCTGCTGCGCATGTCTTGGGACTTAGATTATTAGCACTGCCTTTGCAGTTTGTCCCAGATTCTTTGACATACCCTCTCTATAGTATAAAGTTGCGCATGCTCTCTGCTTTTCAATCGAGGTAACGTCTCTACGCATGCGCCGGCACTTTGAAATTTATATCTCTTTTATATTGGCAGCAAAACTTTGCCTGGCAATTTGAGTTTTGCCACCCTGTTCATCTTCATATGTCCCTATCTATTTTAAAGGTGCACGGTCAAGGTGTAATTAGGCCTTTATATGCATCCTATTTATGATGTTCTTCATATATAGCTATACATCTGTATGTGGGTTATTATTAAAAATTAGATTCTACAACATTTCAAGAGCTAGATTAGGTCACAATTCACAAGTACCGCTATGTATGCTCCAAAGGCCTGTATTGATGTCTGGCTATGTCTAATAGTACCTCGATAGGGACACAATATTATGGCTTGTCTGCTGACTATATAGATATAGGGGCTTGGTTGTAACATATATTTAATTGTAAAATTTCATATCTTCTTATTATTCCTTTTCTCCTCATTTTTTAGAGGGAGAGGTAAGCGTTTTTTGCAAGATACCGGAAAGGATTGATTTCCTCCTTCATTTTCTCCAGGTAAGTTAACCTTATAGTTTAATTTTTCGTATTATTTAAATGTATATATCAATATTAATTCCAATATTTCTATATTCAAGAAATAGATTGGCCCTGTAGTTTCATTGGCTGATAGCATTATTATATTGACTACGGGATTAAAATGAGGTCTTTTATTGGTATATTCTTTCCTTTTTTCTGCTTTTGCAAAAAAAGGAGAAAAACATCTATTTCCTATTAATCAGATAAAAGCCGTGAAGGAGAACCCTTCATTTAGTCCTTGTGGACTCATTGTATCCAATCTATGTATCCATCTAGCCTCACTCTGCAACAGTTTTTTATCAAGGTTACCTCCTCTTGGTCCTAGGAATATTTTCTCTATACCCCAGAAACGCAGTACTGTGCTCTTGTTGTTATGAAAGTACTTAATGTGTCTGGCTATTGCTGTATCTTTACCTGTTTCTATGGTACTTAGGTGGCCCGATATTCGACGTCGCAACTCCTGTGTAGTCTTGCCCACATAAAGTTTTGGACATGGGCAGGAAGCTAGATAGATCACTCCTTGTGTTTTGCAGGTGATCAGTTGCCTTATCTCATACTCCTTTTTGTCCACAGGATTAACGTATTTTTTAATGCGTGGAACATACCTGCAAAAAGAACAGTCCCCGCATGGGGCTGATCCACGGTATTTCTCAGCTCTTCTGCCAGGATTGGCTCCTTCTTCCATGAGGTGGCTATGGACCAGTTGGTCCTTAAGATTGGGACCTCGTCTGTATGTAACTGACGGATTACTGGTAAGTACCATATTAAGGTCTCTATCTGATCTTATTATATGCCAATGTTTTTTAAGGATACTGTAGATTTCATTATTGTATCCATCAAAGGTCCCTATGCATCTGATGGTGTCATTTCTTTTAGATGGTGTGTCTTTTAAAAGGTCTTCTCTCTTTGTTTTATTAGCTCGATTGTATGCATTTTTCAAAGATCTCTTAGGGTAACCCCTTTTACTGAACCTTTGAAGCAGTTGTTGACTTTCCCGGGAGAAGGAAGCTTCGTCCGAGCAGTTACGACGTGCTCTCAGATATTGGCCTATAGGACTGGATGCCAACTGTTCCAATGCAGGTAACTGTTTGTCGATGTTGGTTTCCTAAAGACCTCTGTCACCAACTGACCTCCCTCTGTTTTTCTTATTTTTAAGTCCAGAAACACTATCTCATGATCTTGAATTTCATGTGTATATTTCATACCTATATTATTTCGGTTTAGCGTCTGGACAAATTCCTGAAAAAGTGTACGGTCACCATCCCAGAGGATCAAGATGTCGTCAATATATCTGCCCCAAAATATAATGTGGCAGACATACGACGACATCTCCTCTGTAAAGACGTGACAATTCTCCCACCACCCTAAAAATAAATTTGCGTAAGTGGGGGGCGCAAGACGTCCCCATCGCAGTGCCATTAATTTGTTTATAATATTGTCCTTGAAAGACAAAATAATTTTGCTCTAATATAAATTTAAGTGATAATAATACAAAATTATTGTGCCTATTAAAGTTTTGACTGCGGGTGCTCAAATAATATTCTGCTGCGTGTATCCCCAGTGAGTGTTGAATGTTGCTATAAAGTGATTCAACATCAAGACTTGCTAGAAAAGTACCTTCTGTGATTGTGATGTCGTTTATTTTAAGAAGGAGGTCTTTGGTATCTCTTATATAAGAGGGTAAGGTGGTAACAAAGGGTCGTAGGATTTGGTCAGTATATTCTCTTAAGGCTTGTGTTAAGTTATCATTGCCAGACACAATGGGTCCACCTGGTACTGGTTTTCTATTCTTGTGCACCTTTGGTAGTGCATAGAAGGTAGAGATCATAGGGTTTTTATTAAAAAGGTATTGGTATTCTTCCTTGGTTATTACATTAGTCTGGAGGGCTTCCTGTAATAGATTTTTCAAATCGTTCAAATATTCCCTTGTAGGGTCATTGGGCAGAAGTTGGTACGTCTGCTTATCTCCTAAGAGTTTTAACACCATATCTATATAGTCAATTCGGTCTTGAATAACTATATTGCCCCCTTTGTCACTGGGTTTGATTATGATCCTTTCATTTTTTTTTAGGGTTGCTAGGGCTTCTTGTTCCTGAGTATTCAAATTTGGTTCGATATGTTCCTTCCTCATCTGTAATGATTTGATGTCTTGCGTAACCAGCTGTACAAAAGTCTCTATTTCTTGGAATTGTGTAAATTGTGGTGTAATTTTTGATCTAGGTTTCAAAGTAGAGAAGGGGGGGTCAGGAATGATCTGATGACCTTCACTCTCCTTCTGTAATGCTTCCAACATTTCTACACATCTCCTTTCCTTCTCATATAATGTACGAGCATCATGTTCTTCTTTTTTGTGTACCTTATGTAGGGCCAGTTTCCGTGCGAAGAGGTTCACATCTTTAATCCAAAGGAATTTATCGCATTGGGGGACCGGAGCAAAGGTAAGGCCTTTGGATAGAAGTAATTTTTCTGATGATGTTAAAATATAACTAGACAGATTAATAATCTGTTTATCATCTTTTTCTTCATCTTGTGTCCTATCAACTATTTGTTGTAGCCCCATCTCTCTCGGTCCCTCAATTGAACCCCTGTTTGTCCTAAAAAAAGGGGGGCAATATTTGGGGTCCTCTCTCCCACATTGATTGGGGGAGGATGTACCTGGGTAGATACTTGTGATGTTTGTGTTTGAAACATATTCTGTCCCTGGCCCGGAATCCCAAATGAGAAGGGTTGAGCAGAGACAGATGGATAGGATAGAGTAGATGTGCCACTGGGATTTGTTGTTATAGTATTTCCATCCACTATACCCTGTTTTGCCATTGTTCCTCCTGGGCATAATTGAGATTGATCACGTCTCTCAAGAGATGATTTTCTGGGGGGATATTGTCTTTTTTTATTTTTGCGTTTAGTGCCCTTGGGGCGATTCCCCTGTCCAGTGGAACTATAGCCTGATCCCTCTGTTCCAGAGGATTCTGTTTCTGAGTTCTCCCTATATGTTCTACGTGGATTACGGTTATTGATCCTATTATTCCTCCAGATATATACCCGATTGCTTTCAAAGTCAGTACGGTCTCTTAGGTACTTCACGTGTTTCCTTTACTTTATTTCGTGTTGTAAGGTTTCTATGTTTTTCTTTATTTTTTGTTCAAGGTCAAGGAATTCCGGGTGTGGAGCAAACTCCTGTATTTCTCGGATCTCTTTCTCAAGCTGTTGGTCAATTTTATTAAAGAAACCCTTTTCGTATTCAGCCAGATATTTGATTAATCTGAGTGAACACTCCGTTAGGAGATCTTCCCAGCCCTTAATGAACTGGGTATCTTCCAGGTGTACGTTAGGTCTCAGAGGAATGCGTAGTCCTCTATATACCATACCTTGTTGCAAATATGTTTCAAGGCTTGCTATTTCCCACCACGACCGTATGTGCTGACTATAGGTTTTGTTTAGATTCCTAAAGGCAATGTTAATGTCCGTTTGCCCCAATGGAATATGTACATTGGAAAAAACCTGACTCGCTTCCAGGGTCAGATTTTCCAGACTCAATTTTTGTTTGAGAAAGCCTGCCATTGTATTTGGGGGCAGATATCCGTCCGGAGAACCCAACTCAGATACCGATTTTATTGCATTCTGTCTTATTAGTAGCCAAAAGGGTCTTGCTCCAAAGATGGCTCATAGATGCCATGCCAGACATTCCTGCTGTGATCTCTGAATTGAAAGTTCTTTTGGGATTCGAAAGGATTGAAGCGTCTAGGCACAAAGAAGGTTCAGCTTCCAAATTCTTTAATAAATGGCGCACTTTTATTACCGCACACTTTAGTCAGGTAGAGATTGGGGAATTGGTTAAACCCTTTCAGTACACCTCATGGTATCTTAGAGCATCTCTAGGTAATACCCTGAGACCCCTGGCAGTTTAGTCCTGCCTCCCCCCTCTTCCCTTTCTTTTCTTTATTATTTCTGTTCCTATTTACTTTTAAATTAAAATAAAAAATGCAGTCAGATTCATGTATACTAAACTCATGTTCCTTATGATACTGTATTTGACTCCCTGACTTCCTCTGGAGGCCATGTGGGGAAAGTATGTATAATGTATGATATGCGGGTAGATGACCCTTGCCTTGTTTTTTGTGAATATGCTCCAAATAAACAGAATAAAAAATAAAAAAAAAACTCCTGAGACAGTACAGCACCTAGACCTACTTCAGAAGCATCTGTCTGTACAATAAACTCCTTAATGAAGTTGGGTGCAACTAGGACCGAGATCCCACACAACACCGACTTCAACGACCTGAAGGCCTCCTCTGCCTGAACACTCCAGTGGACCATCACAGACTTCCGCCCTTTCAGGAGATCTGTTAACGGAGACGAGAATGTGGCAAAATTGGGAACAAACATCCGGTAATATCCTACTAACCCTAAAAAAGCTTTTACCTGCCTCGTCGTAAGAGGACTGGGCCAGTTCTGTATGGCTTCTATTTTATTTACCTGGGGTTTAATGACTCCCCATCCAATTACAAACCCCAGGTACCGAGCTTCTTCTAACCCTATTGTACATTTCTTCGGGTTGGCGGTCAATCCTGCTTTCCAAAGAGAGTCAACCACCGCCTAAACCTTGGGTAAGTGACTCTCCCAGTCCGTGCTAAACACTACGATATAATCGAGATAGGCCGAAGCATACTGACAATGGGGCCGGAAGATGATATCCATTAACCTTTGGAAAGTGGCCGGAGCGCCATGTAAGCCAAAGGGCAACACCTTATACTGAAACAGCCCTTCAGGGGGGACAAAGGCAGTTTTCTCTTTTGCAGCCTCCATTAAGTGCACCTGCCAGTACCCTTTTGTGAGGTCCAAGACCGAAAAGTATCGGGCTTGCCCTAGTCGTTCTATCTATTTATCGACCCGAAGCATGGGGTAGGCATCAAACTTTGATACTTCAGTGAGCTTCCGGAAGTCGTTACAGAACTGTAACGTTCCCTCTGGCTTTGGTATGAGGACTATTGAACTAGCCCACTCACTCTGAGACTTTAAATGACCCCTAGTCGTAGCATCGACTTCACCTCCTTAGAGATGACGTGTCTCCGAGCCTCAGGCACCCGATATGGCTTTAAGCGAACTTTGACCTGGGGCTCGGTGACAATGTCATGTCGGACTAAGGAGGTGCGTCCAGGAAGTGTCACCGCCAGTTCTGTGAGAAGGTCTGGCAGACGTTCTTTTCTACCTCTTGAATGACGTTCTTTGTTTTGGTTTCACTTTGTCATCTCCTTTCCTTCTCCCAGGTGTCACCTATTTAGACTAATTGTCTCCCTTTATATTCCCTCCCATACTGCCTCACTTTGCGGTTTATACTACTTCCTGAATGAGGTTTTCACTGCTGGAGGCTGCTGTTTGCTAAGATAAGTCTTTTTCTTTATTTGTGTTTCCTTGCTGGCTTGATTCTAGGTGACCCTGACTCCGTCCGTATTAAGTGCAGGGAGCCGGTGGTCGTGTCCCCTCACTATTATAGGGTCTTCAGGTGTCACACAGTCTTAGGTACGTGGGCATGCAATCGTCTACCATTCAGACCCTTGCATGGGCATAGCAGTCAGGGAGAGCTCTTAGGGTTTTATAGGGCTTGCCCATTTGCTCCTTAGTTTGGGATCAAGCCAGTCAGATGTTTATTTATAAGTTCCAGCTATCTGCAACATCATCCGTGACAGGAAGTTTGGAGAACACATCCCTATTCCGACTCACAATCTCTCTTGCCTCCTGAAACTGTTTAGTAGACAGGCCATCCGCTATCTTCACCGCGGAGGAGGCTTTCTCTGGGATCACTGGTGGCTCCGGAGCCTTCACCGCAGTCAAGACAGAGAGTGGGCTGTCCCTAAACAGACTCTCCAGGGCTTTAGTAAGTTAACATGGTATACCTGCTCTGGCTTTCGCCGACCTGGCTGGTATACCTTGTAATTCACTGGTCCTACTTTCTCCATCACTTCATATGGTCCCTGCCACCTAGCAAGGAATTTACTGTTGACCGTGGGCACAAGTACAGGTACCCGGTAGCCCTGGTTAAAAGTTCTTACCTGGGCGGCCCGGTTATTTACCCGGCTCTGGGCCAGTTACGCCGCCTCCATATGCTCCCAGACAATCGGCAGAAGTGTCCCTGTTCTTTCTTGCATTTTCTCTATGTGTTCGATAACACTCTTGTGTGGGGTGGGCTGTTGCTCCCATGCTTCTTTAGCTAAGTCAAGCAAGCCCTGGGGATGTCTGCCGTACAACAGTTCAAAGGGCGAGAACCCAGTAGAGGCCTGGGGCACTTCTCGTACAGCGAACAATACATATGGCAGCAAAAGATCCCAGTCCTTTCCATCTTTGGATACGGCTCTCTTGAGCATGGTCTTTAAAGTTTTGTTAAACCTTTCCACAAGTCCGTCTGTTTGGGTATGGTAAACAGACGTGTGTAAGTGTTTAACATTTAACAACCGGCAGAGTTCCTTCATGACCTTCGACATGAAGGGAGTCCCCTGGTCTGATAAGATCTCCTTAGGTATCCCTACCCGGGAAAACATGCCCATTAATTCTTTGGCTATAAGCTTAGCCGACGTATGGTGCAGTGGAACCTCCTCAGGATATCTGGTAGGTAATCTAAATCCACCAAGATATGCTGGTGACCTCTGGCTGACTTATTTATGGGGGCTACCAGATCCATGGCTATTCTTTCAAACGGTACCTCTATGATTGGCATAGGTATCAATGGACTACGGTAATGGGGCTGGGGGCTGGTTATCTCACACACAGGACAGGACTGACAGAACCTCTTAACCTCCTCATATATCCTGGGCCAAAAAACCTGCTGCAATATTTTCTCTTGGGTATTTTTCACCCCGAGATGACCTCCCAGTACATGCGTGTGGGCCAAGTCTAGCACCATCCGGAGGTCAGGCTGGGGTACTACCAGCTGCTCTATTACCTCTTGTTGCACCTTGTCGACCCTGTACAATAGTTCTTGGTTCAAAGCCAGGTGGGGAAACACAGATTCTGCTCCTGGGTGCTGAGCCACGCCATTGATTACTGTTACCCCTTCTCTCGCACGCACCAATGGAGGATTCTGGAGTTGGGCTGTCCCGAACATTTCTCAGGACACCTCCAGGTCCAGGATGGATGGGGTCTCTACCGTTTCACCATCCAACACCTCTAGGGAAAACCTATCGGGATTACACTCTATATTTGTGGGGGTGACCCCTATGGCTGGTACCCCAGCATTGAGGTCATCGGGTTCAGGGCCCAGACAGTTTTCCTCCCCAAGAGACTGCATACCGTTCTTCCACAGTGTCCAGAAAATGGGTAAGTCTCTTCCCAATATGGCGTCATAAGGGAGATGTCGCCCCACCCCGACGACATGTTGTACTTCCCTGCCTGACGCGGACAGGGTAACCCTTGTTGTGGGATACTCCCGGAGGTCTCCATGGATGCACACTTTGGCTATTTTCTGCTCTCCTGGTATTTCTTCTGAAACCAGTGACTCGTGCACAAGGGTTACCAGGCTCCCCGAATCCAACAGTGCCTTGACCGGGTACCCAGGTACCCATTAACGGAGACCTGGCACAAGGGAGGCGTATCAGCAGCCAGCAGAGGGTCAGCAACACACACAGGTCGGGCATAGAACGAGGACCGGTGAGCGAACCCGCAGTTCATGGGTTCCAAGGTCATAGGGCAGTTAGCCACAACATGTCCAGGGCCTTGGCAGTGCCAGCACCGAATCACAGTGGCCTCGCGGGTCCCAGGGACTCGCCTCCCAGGAGTTTGGGTAGCGTTTCCCCCCATAGAAGGCCGGGCCCTTGTTCCAGGCTTCCTAGGCTGGGAGGGGGGCTGGCGTGTCTCTCTCAACTGAGCAGAGTCCCGCATCAAGCCCTGGATCGCCATATACCGCTTGAGCAAGTTAACCAACTGATTAAGGTTGCCTGGGTCTCCTTGGCCTACCCAGCGCTGTATGACCCTCGGCAACGGGTGCACAAAACGGTCCACTACCACCCACTCAATCATTTGTGAGGGGCTCAAGGTCTCAAGGTCTCTGGCCACTTCTTCACCAGGTGCAGCAAGTCATATGCCTGAAACCTGGCGGGCCGGGTTGCTGAAAAAAAACACTGGTACACCCTTTGTGCCCGCACATACGTGTTAACCCCCATCTGAACCAAGACCTCACCTTTAAGTTTCTCATAGTCCTGGGTGTCTTCACGACTAAGGTCAAAATAGGCTTTCTGGGCGTCTCCTACCAGGAACGGTGCCACCACCTCAGCCCACTGTTCAGACAGCAGGTTTTCCCACTCCGCCATCCTTTCAAATACACCAAGGAATGCCTTACCGTTGTCCTCAGGACTCATTTTCCTCAGCGCTTGACGGAAACGGGGTCACCGCAGGTGGGGTTCCTTGCTGAGATGCTCGTAGGGTCTCTTGCATGGCTGCCATCTGTTGAATCAACAGGCTGTTTGTTGTTGCTAGGCGTTCACTGCTTGCAGTTGTGCATTGCACTCGGCTTGTTGGGCATTAGCCCGGACCAGCTGCTGTAGTAGTGCCTCCATTTGACCCACTGTCTTAGGGAAAAACTTAGCTGGCTGTATGAAGGTCATGCACAATTTTGTTTGCCTCACTGGTCGTCTGCCCGCATCCGACACCACTTGTCAGGAACCATACTCACAAGACCAGTATTCAAAGGCAGGGACACCACACCGTTCATCAAATGTCCTCTTTATTTAGGCTCTTCATGTCAGTACAGCCAGTACATCCGGATCTCTGCCGGGTTCAGCAGTCGTAGCACACTCTGACAGTGTTACCTCACACTGTCTGCCTTTCCTCCAGACTGAGACACACCCAAGATCCAGTAGCAGGATTAAATAGGATCCCTGGACATGAGCATGCCTCAAGTCCCGGACTGGAACCTGAGGATCAGGCAACCACACAACCAGGGGCGTCGTTAGGTCAAAACATTCGGGGCTTGAGCCCCGGATGTTTTGACCAGTGCCCCGAATGTTATGCTGGCAGGGCTGGCCGGCGCTCTGTCTCTCCTGCGCTACACCGGCCCCACCACTTTAACTCTAAAAAACTGTAATCCTAATCCGTCTGGCGCCTGCCCTGCAGACTTAACTTTTGACTTGAAATCAGCCGCAGCCGCCCGCTCATCTCTCATTAGATTCATACTGCAGCTCCGGTAACAGCAGGCAGTGAGGGCGGCACTTGCTCACTGACGTCAGGCGCCTGCTCCTCCCACTAGGCGGCGCAGGCGCGTGACGTCAGTGAGTGAGTGCCGCCCGCACTGCCTGTTACTGGAGCTGACTAGCTGAGACTGAGTAAGACTAGAGATGAGCGCTGAATCTGATTTATAAAGTTAAAGTTACACTTGCAGGATACGGATGGATTACAGTTTAAAATGTTAATGTACAGTTGTACACTCCTGTGAGCGGCGGGGAGGGGGATCTGTGGATGGCACTGTTAGGGAGGGGGTTCTGTGGTGGATGGCACTGTTATGGGAGGGGGATTTTTGGTGGATGGCACTGTTATGGGAGGGGGATCTGTGGTGGATGGCACTGTTATGGGGAGGGGGATCTGTGGTGGATGGCACTGTTATGAGGAGGGGGATCTGTGGTGGATGGCACTGTTATGGGGAGGGGGATCTGTGGTGGATGGCACTGTTATGGGGAGGGGGATCTGTGGTGGATGGCACTGTTATGGGGAGGGGGATCTGTGGTGGATGGCACTGTTATGGGGAGGGGGATCTGTGGTTGATGGCACTGTTATGGGAGGGGGATCTGTGGTGGATGGCACTGTTATGGGGAGGGGGATCTGTGGTGGATGGCACTGTTATGAGGAGGGGATCTGTGGTGGATGGCACTGTTATGGGGAGGGGGATCTGTGGTGGATGGCACTGTTATGGGGAGGGGGATCTGTGGTGGATGGCACTGTTATGGGGAGGGGATCTGTGGTGGATGGCACTGTTATGGGAGGGAGATCTGTGGTGGATGGCACTGCTATGGGGAGGGGGATCTGTGGTGGATGGCACTGTTATGGGGAGGGGGATCTGTGGTGGATGGCACTGTTATGGGGAGAGGGATCTGTGGTGGATGGCACTGTTATGTGGAGGGGGATCTGTGGTGGATGGCACTGTTATGGGGAGGGGGATCTGTGGTGGGTGGCACTGTTATGGGGAGGGGGATCTGTGGTGGATGGCACTGTTATGGGGAGGGGGATCTGTGGTTGATGGCACTGTTATGGGAGGGGGATCTGTGGTGGATGGCACTGTTATGGGGAGGGGATCTGTGGTGGATGGCACTGTTATGGGGAGGGGATCTGTGGTGGATGGCACTGTTATGGGGAGGGGGATCTGTGGTGGATGGCACTGTTATGGGGAGGGGGATCTGTGGTGGATGGCACTGTTATGGGGAGGGGATCTGTGGTGGATGGCACTGTTATGGGAGGGAGATCTGTGGTGGATGGCACTGTTATGGGGAGGGGGATCTGTGGTGGATGGCACTGTTATGGGGAGGGGGATCTGTGGTGGATGGCACTGTTATGGGGAGGGGGATCTGTGGTGGATGGCACTGTTATGTGGAGGGGGATCTGTGGTGGATGGCATTGTTATGGGGAGGGGGATCTGTGGATGGCACTGTTATGGATGATCTGTGGGGTTGCCCAGATGGCTAGGCCCTTCACCTTCACTGTAGTTATTAACCCCATTCAGCAGTCCCCCATTCACTGAAGGGGGGACTGCTGAAAGGGGTTAATAAATACTGTGAAGGCCCCCCCCCCGGTGGCGATGAGGGCGTGGCTTCATGGGATGGGGGTGTGGCTTCACGTGGGCTCGTGCCCCGGATGTCTTCAGACCCTAGCAACGCCCCTGCACACAACACATTGCCTGTTCCCAGTAAAAGCCCGCCCTGAACTACCTGAAACAGCTACACTATCTATATGGTATCCCCCAACTACTTTAGTGGACACCTGAACTAGGGCTTTTACTCCACCAGGGCCGGACACCTTGGTGACACATTCCTGGTATAAGTAAGCCGCTTTAGAATACTTCCTGCAACATTCTGGGTGACACATTTATTGTTATGGGGCAGACCACTGTGGAGGTCACTGTTAAAGTGGAGGACACTGTGGAGGTCACTGTTAGGGGACAGGGGCCACTATTAATGGGGCAACTGATGTGGAGGTCACTGTTAAGGCAGCAGGGTACGGTGGAGGTCACTGTTAAGGGGGCGGGCCCGTGAACAGGTCACTGTCAAGGTAGTGGGGTGCTGTGAAACTCACTGTTAAAGGGGCATGCTGCTGTGAAGCTCAAAGTTTAGGGGATGGGCTGCTGTGGAGGTCCCATTTTAAAGTGGCGGTGAACTGTGGGGGGGGTCAGTGTTGAGGGGTGGGGTGCTGTAGAGGTCACTCTTATGGGGGATACTGTCGATATCTTTTAACGACACACACAAACATTAAAGGAAATAGATGAAATATACCCGTGTGAAGCCAGGTCCTTCTGTTAGTCTTAGAATAAAAAAAAGGATTTAAAATAGAATATGTATAAGTATCGGCTTTGAATTTTTTTTTTTAAAATGCAATAATTCTGCCTACTCATTCTAGTCTTAACTCTTAAATCATTAACTCTTGCAGTCTTGAACTCTATGGCTATTTAAGGAGGATCTTTCACCACAAAATGCAGTGCAGTCTGAAGGCAGCAGGTTATAGAGCAGGAGGAGCAGAGCAGATTGCTATATAGTTTTGTGGGAAAAGATTCAGTAAAACATATAATTTATATCTCTTCTTTTTCAAACTTTAGTTGTACACTGGGGAGGTGTTATCAATGACTGATAGTATTCCCTGTGTATGTGTGTATACAGATATAGCTGTCACTGATGCAAGTTTTACTTACTGCTTAGCTTCTCTTGCTCTGTAACATGCTGTCTGCAGATTGTATTGCATTTTGTGGTAATAGGCCCTCTTTAAAGACCCTTTAAATTCCCTCTGCTTTTTGCCTGAGTAACCAGGTGGATTTGCTAGTTTCTGTACTACTGTGATGGGTTTGGACTGCCACTAGGCTTTGACTTTTTGATTGGATTATCATATTGCTTGAACCATGCCTTCCCTGACTTTATGCTTGATCAACTACAAATTCCATTTCCTTATTTTACTACTACAAACTAGTTCTACTCTTAAATCCTTAACTCTTGCATTCTTGAACTCTATGGCTATTTAAGGAGGATCTTTCACTGCAAAATGCAGTGCAGTCTGAAGGCAGCAGGTTATAGAGCAGGAGGAGCAGAGCAGATTGCTATATAGTTTTGTGGGAAAAGATTCAGTAAAACATATAATTTATATCTCTTCTTTTTCTAACTTTAGTTGTACACTGGGGAGGTGTTATCAATGACTGATAGCATTCCCTGTGTACGTGTGTATACAGATATAGCTGTCACTGATGCAAGTTTTACTTACTGCTTAGCTTCTATTGCTCTGTAACATGCTGTCTGCAGATTGTATTGCATTTTGTGGTAATAGGCCCTCTTTAAAGACCCTTTAAATTCCCTCTGCTTTTTGCCTGAGTAACCAGGTGGATTTGCTAGTTTCTGTACTACTGTGATTGATTTGGACTGCCACTAGGCTTTGACTTTTTGATTGGATTATCATACACTGCGTGCAGAATTATTAGGCAAATGAGTATTTTGACCACATCATCCTCTTTATGCATGTTGTCTTACTCCAAGCTGTATAGGCTCAAAAGCCTACTACCAATTAAGCATATTAGGTGATGTGCATCTCTGTAATGAGAAGGGGTGTGGTCTAATGACATCAACACCCTATATTAGGTGTGCATAATTATTAGGCAACTTCCTTTCCTTTGGCAAAATGGGTCAAAAGAAGGACTTGACAGGCTCAGAAAAGTCCAAAATAGTGAGATGTCTTGCAGAGGGATGCAGCACTCTTAAAATTGCAAAGCTTCTGAAGCGTGATCATCGAACAATCAAGCGTTTCATTCAAAATAGTCAACAGGGTCGCAAGAAGCGTGTGGAAAAACCAAGGCGCAAAATAACTGCCCATGAAATGAGAAAAGTCAAGCGTGCAGCTGCCAAGATGCCACTTGCCACCAGTTTGGCCATATTTCAGAGCTGCAACATCACTGGAGTGCCCAAAAGCACAAGGTGTGCAATACTCAGAGACATGGCCAAGGTAAGAAAGGCTGAAAGACGACCACCACTGAACAAGACACACAAGCTGAAACGTCAAGACTGGGCCAAGAAATATCTCAAGACTGATTTTTCTAAGGTTTTATGGACTGATGAAATGAGAGTGAGTCTTGATGGGCCAGATGGATGGGCCCGTGGCTGGATTGGTAAAGGGCAGAGAGCTCCAGTCCGACTCAGACGCCAGCAAGGTGGAGGTGGAGTACTGGTTTGGGCTGGTATCATCAAAGATGAGCTTGTGGGGCCTTTTCGGGTTGAGGATGGAGTCAAGCTCAACTCCCAGTCCTACTGCCAGTTTCTGGAAGACACCTTCTTCAAGCAGTGGTACAGGAAGAAGTCTGCATCCTTCAAGAAAAACATGATTTTCATGCAGGACAATGCTCCATCACACGCGTCCAAGTACTCCACAGCGTGGCTGGCAAGAAAGGGTATCAAAGAAGAAAATCTAATGACATGGCCTCCTTGTTCACCTGATCTGAACCCCATTGAGAACCTGTGGTCCATCATCAAATGTGAGATTTACAAGGAGGGAAAAGAGTACACCTCTCTGAACAGTGTCTGGGAGGCTGTGGTTGCTGCTGCACGCAATGTTGATGGTGAACAGATCAAAACACTGACAGAATCCATGGATGGCAGGCTTTTGAGTGTCCTTGCAAAGAAAGGTGGCTATATTGGTCACTGATTTGTTTTTGTTTTGTTTTTGAATGTCAGAAATGTATATTTGTGAATGTTGAGATGTTATATTGGTTTCACTGGTAAAAATAAATAATTGAAATGGGTATATATTTGTTTTTTGTTAAGTTGCCTAATAATTATGCACAGTAATAGTCACCTGCACACACAGATATACCCCTAAAATAGCTAAAACTAAAAACAAACTAAAAACTACTTCCAAAAATATTCAGCTTTGTAATTAATGAGTTTTTTGGGTTCATTGAGAACATGGTTGTTGTTCAATAATAAAATTAATCCTCAAAAATACAACTTGCCTAATAATTCTGCACTCCCTGTATTGCTTGAACCATGCCTTCCCTGACTTTATGCTTGATCAACTACAAATTCCATTTCCTTATTTTACTACTACGAACTAGTTCTACTCACATCAGTTATTGCCCACGGACTCCAAACTAGAGGCACTACCCTCCACTGGTGTCAAACCAGAGAATCCACTATCCAGGCAGGCTTCAAATCAGCATCTTTATTTAAGGCATGACACCATTATTACTTACAACTGTTATTCCTTGCTAAATGAGGAAGCTTTTAAGTTTTAATTAATCTCCTTAACCAAAGTTGCAGGTGGTCAATGTGTTTCTGGTTTAGTGTTCTGAAAAAACCCTGAGGAAGGCAGAGTATATGAGTCTAGTGTGGCAGAACATTACACAATATTTTTTTTTTACTGAATTTCATCATCAAAATCTAATTAAATAATATCTTTCTCTTAAAATACACCAAATTAATTGCTTGGTCTCCATGAAATAAGGAACTGATTCTGATTAATTCAGCGTGAACTCAAGACTAGATGTTAGTTATTCATTAGGAAATGTAATGGCATTTTATAAATGGATGTATAGTTGACTGTCAGTTCAGATCATGAGGAAGGTCAGTGAAGACCCGGGGATGTGGGCAGATTGAAGCCAGCAATAGACATGAAGTTTTAACTTACCATCTGAAGGTTTTTGTACAGTATTTTTGGTTATTACCACAAGCAAGCATTCGGTTAATGAAGTTGTCTCACAAAGGCAACAGCTTTTTAAAATGAAGGCATCCAGTTTCTCTTAACCGTGGCAATCAGTTACTATTGCTGAGGGGAAGCCACAACTACAGTAGGCACAAATTTCCCCCATAGAGGCTATGGCAGGGGAAATGTAGCACTACAAAACAGCCAAGTAATGTATGGATGTGGTGGGTCAGACTGCTAAAACTTCTATTACATAGCAGCTCCTCCTTGTGTCACATAAAATGGGGTCCTGAACAGGCCATTCCCTCTATGATATTGTAATTGCAGTGGATCTGGACTTTGGGCTAGACCTAAGGGTTATTGTTGATCGAGCACCAAAGTGCTCAGGTGTTCTGGTGCTCGAGTAGAACACTTTGGGATGCTTGGGTGCTCTACAAAGCACCAGAGCACAATGGAAGTCAATGGAAGAACCAGAGCATTAAACCAGGCACCCCCTGCTCTGAAGAGGGGAGGGTGTCTGGTTCATAGGAAAAGGTCAGTAATTGATGGAAACACCACTGAAATGGTTCAGCATGGGGAGGATGTCTGGATGCATCTTGGACTCCCAGGTCGCTGGTGGGAACGATGTTGTTCGAGTAGTACGCCACTTTTACAGACTGACAATAATATGCACCAAACCGAAGATAAAATCGATTTTAGAGGAAAAATTGTTAGGAAACATTCTTTCCTGTATATTTACTTGTATATAAAGTGCAAGTGCTGCCAAAAATTACAAGGAAGAGGCACTCCGATACAACCTGTATATCACATAAAGGAGGGCCTCATTCACATTGTGGTACAATTGTTCAGGTAGTGGGACTCCTACACTCATAAAGCCTATGCACTAAGTGAAAGGGCTGCCAAAAATTACAAGGAACCTGCACTCTAATACACCATTTATTACACATAAAGGAGGGCATCATACACACCCTTGAAAAAATTTGATTGATGTCCTGCTGGTGACCCTCAAAAACATTAGGAGCAAGGGCCTGCTAATCTGACCATCTAACACATTAGGGGTGAGGGTCTGCTGCTGAGCTGACCCTCTAAAACATTAGGAGCGAGGGCCTGCTGCTGATCTGACCATCTAAAAGATTATGGGCGAGGGCCTGCTGGTGACCCTCTAAAATAGTAGGGGTGAGGGTCTGCTGCTAAGCTGACCCTCTAAAACATTAAGAGCGAGGGCAGCCTAATAAACATGTTCATATGATGGAGGAGGAGGAGGGCGAGAATAGGAAGATTGAACCATATACCCTTTTTTGTGGTGGAAGGGGTTCATGGGAATACAGTGTATTCAATACACCATAAAAGCCACATTTATAGTGCCTTTATGTTCAGCCGCTTTCCTCTGGTGGAGTAGAGAAGTCAGAGGCAATCCAGGCCTTGTTAATTTTGATAAGAGTCAACCTGTCAGCATTTTCAGTTGACAGTCGGATGCACTTATCAGTTATTATGCCCACAGCAGCACTAAATACCCGCTCTGACAAAACACTGGCGGCGGGGCAGGCAAGCACCTCCAAGGTGTAGAGCGCAAGTTCGTGCCACGTGTCCAGCTTGGATACCCAATAGTTGTAAGGCACAGAGGGATCACTGAGGACGCTGACACGGTCTGCTGTGTACTCCTTCACCATCTTCCAAAACTTTTCCCTCCTTGTGACACTAGGCCGCGCATCAGGGTGAGGGTGCTGTCGGGGTGTCATGAAACTGTCACAGGCCTTGGAGAGTGTTTCCTTGCCTCTGTTGGAACAGCTGTGTGTTCCCCTTTTCTTCCCTGCTCGGTTGCCCAAGGAACTACGCACTCTGCCGCCAGCTTTGTCAGCTGGAAATTTTAGGAGCAATTTTTCCACAAGGACCTTCTGGTATTGCACCATTTTGCTCGTCCTCTCCACCACAGGAATGAGAGATGAGAAGTTCTCTTTGTAGCAGGAGTCGAGAAGGGTGAACAACCAGTAATCGGTGTTGGCCAAAATGCGTATAACGCGAGGGTCACGGGAAAGGCAGCCTAACATGAAGTCAGCCATGTGTGCCAGAGTCCCAACAGACAAGACTTTGCTGTCCTAATCAGGAGGATGACTCTCAATCTCCTTATCCTCTTCCTCCTCTTTGGCCCATCCACGCTGAATAGATGAAATAAACCTGCTATGGGTACTACCCCCTGTAGCGGAGGCAACCGTCTCCTGCTCCTTCTCCTCCTCCTCCTCATTATCATCCAATTCGCGCTGAGAAGACGAACTGAGGGTGGTCTGGCTATCACCCTGTGTAATTTCTTCCCCCATTTCCACCTCTTCCACATGCAATAACTGCGTTGGTCAGGGCACGGGTGATGTTACAGGACACATGCTGGGGTAAAGAGATGACAGCACCCGAGGAAAAATAGTGGCAGCTGGGGACTGAGTAATGAGGGACAGCCGCCGCTATCAGGCTGTGGAAAGTCTCAGTGTCCACAAGCCTAGATGGCAACATTTTCAGGGCCAGCAATTTGGAAAGGTGCACATTTAGTGCTATGGCCTGTGGGTGGGTAGCTGGGTATTTGCCCTTTCGTTCAAAGGCCTGGAGTACGGACATCTGTACGCTGTGCTGGGACACAGAAGTGGATGTGCTACCTGTTGGTGCTTGCGATGGTCCAGGCGCAGGGCGGGAGGCATCGGGGCCTGCGTCTTGGACAGGGGATTGGCCAGCACGTAACACAGGGGAATAGGAGGCAGTGGTGCGACCCGCAGACACTAATTGTGGATCCAGGCGTTCGGCCCACCTATTTGGGTGCTTTGATGCCATGTGGCGGATCATGCTGGTGGTGGTGAGGTTGCTAGTGTTCACGCCCCTGCTCATTTTGGTACAGTACAGGTTGCAAATGACAATTCTTTTATCGTTCGCACTTTCCTCAAAAACTCCTCAGAATATCCGAGTGTGGGATCACTTGTTTGCCAAAACTCTCCATAGTGGGAGGAAGGAGTATCAGGGTAAGGATTCTGTTGACCAGACTCTTGGCTACTGAGACTGAACTTTGTGGAAGACAGGGTGGTTCTTAGCCGACTGGAATCATTATCTGCTGCAATCCAACCGACCACCTGGTCGACCAGGTGTGACTTTCGCCCTGAAAACTGGGACATGAAGCTAGATATTGTGGATGAGTGTGTTTCTTGTGCTCTGGCAGCAGGCACAGTTTCACTGCACCCAGGGCCACGGCCTCTGCGTGCACCATCAGCAGCATGGCCACTTCCCCGACCCTTACTGCTCGCCTTGAGCATGCTAAATGGTGTATATGCTTGCAATTATGTCACACGTACAGTAGCGCAGGTTTTGTAAGTGTATGCGCAAATAAATTACACTGAATGTCACAGATATTTAGGATGCGCAAACGTTATACAGGAGATGTAGCGCAGGTAATGTCGCTGTCACCAGCGGCCAAACAATTGCACGCAATTTAGAGCAGGTTGCGCTAATAATATATATTGCAGCCAGATAAAACGATAGTCCTTAAAAGGACTTTTGGGTCTCTAACACCTTTCAACAGTAAACCCTGTCTGAAAAAAATATATATATTCCTGTCCCTACACTATCTGTCCCTTCTGCTGCAGCTCTTCCTGACTATATAGCACCCGATGATGTGTTCCGGTCAGCCAATCACTGTAATGCCAGTAACCAACATGGCTACAGCATTACAGTGAGTGCCAGTACTTCCCTGCATATTTATTGGCTGCGTAGCAGCCAAAAACCGTGCGGGGAGGAGACCCGAGCATCGTGCTCGAGCACACGCAGGTGTCCGGCCGAACGCCGCGATGTGCCAAGAATCACGATGCTCGAGTCAAAATGGTGTTCGAATAAACAGAAAATGGCCAGCTCACAAGAAATCAAATAAGTCTCATTTATTTCTAAACTTCTAAAGTCATGCCTAGAATTGGCCAGTCATGTGTAAAATAGTAAACTATCATAGGCTAACATAAATATGACATATAGCAATATAAAAGGCAATGCAATTATAAAATCAATCAAAAACAATTATAAAATCAAATAGCAGTGTGGCTATAGTAGTCACGGTCCCTCCTTTATATTAAGCTGCGGAGCTATCGCAGCTTACTATATGATATTTAGACTGCAGCCCTTTGCGCTTTTCGTTATAATTCTCTGGATTGGTATACTTCCAACTGAAAAATGGAAAGTTCTATGGGGCTTGGGTGAGTGTCCAGTGTATTAGTGCACAGTGGTATATGCGTTAGATGTTAGTAGTGGGGCGCAGATCCACTTACGTGTCCAGTCGCTTCGCCGCCTTGTATACGGTGTAATGGGTGGTTTTCTTTTATAACGCTATGCGCTTCTTACCCAATATTTGTGGTGATCTGCAAGGTGATGCCTGTTAGTATGCAGTCTGTGCGTCGGCAGCTCCACAGGTGTTCTCCGGCTGCTAGCAACGCTGCACACCTGCGTAGTACAGATTTCCGGACGCTCACGGTCCCACGTGTGTTCTCCGGCTCTTAGCGACGCTGCGTGCCTGCGCAGTACAGATTTCCAGATGCTTACAGCCTCACGAGTTGTTGAAACATGCGCACTTCCACTTTCAAACACCAGATTAGATCCTCTTTTAAATAATCCGGGATTTTGATGTTCTGGAGGTATATCACAAATTATTGCAGGGGTGCAGTCAGTCTTCTATCGAGACGCGTTTCAAAACCACATGGGTTTCTTCCTCAGTGGCAAAATATTGTATGGAGAAAGGGGGACATGCTGCTCCTTATAAGGAGCCTAAGTTGGAGTCAAAACCTGGACCGGACTGTGACTAGTACCACTATATACTAAAAAATGCTATATCAAGTTCACATTTCATTATAAAAATGCACTTTATTCTTCTCATATACACTCACCTAAAGAATTATTAGGAACACCATACTAATACGGTGTTGGACCCCCTTTTGCCTTCAGAACTGCCTTAATTCTACGTGGCATTGATTCAACAAGGTGCTGATAGCATTCTTTAGAAATGTTGGCCCATATTGATAGGATAGCATCCTGCAGTTGATGGAGATTTGAGGGATGCACATCCAGGGCACGAAGCTCCCGTTCCACCACATCCCAAAGATGCTCTATTGGGTTGAGATCTGGTGACTGTGGGGGCCATTTTAGTACAGTGAACTCATTGTCATGTTCAAGAAACCAATTTGAAATGATTCGAGCTTTGTGACATGGTGCATTATCCTGCTGGAAGTAGCCATCAGAAAATGGATACATGTTCTCATTCTGTTTACGCCAAATTCGGACTCTACCATTTGAATGTCTCAACAGAAATCAAGACTCATCAGACCAGGCAACATTTTTAAAGTCTTCAACAGTCCAATTTTGGTGAGCTCGTGCAAATTGTAGCCTCTTTTTCCTATTTGTAGTGGAGATGAGTGGTACCCGGTGGGGTCTTCTGCTTTTGTAGCCCATCCGCCTCAAGGTTGTGCGTGTTGTGGCTTCACAAATGCTTTGCTGCATACCTCGGTTGTAACGAGTGGTTATTTCAGTCAACGTTGCTCTTCTATCAGCTTGAATCAGTCGGCCCATTCTCCTCTGACCTCTAGCATCCACAAGGCATTTTTTCCCACAGGACTGCCGCATACTGGATGTTTTTCCCTTTTCACACCATTCTTTGTAAACCCTAGAAATGGTTGTGCGTGAAAATCCCAGTAACTGAGCAGATTGTGAAATACTCAGACCGGCCCGTCTGGCACCAACAACCATGCCACGCTCTAAATTGCTTAAATCACCTTTCTTTCCCATTTTGACATTCAGTTTGGAGTTCAGGAGATTTTCTTGACCAGGACCACCCCCCTAAATGCATTGAAGCAACTGCCATGTGATTGGTTGACTAGATAATTGCATTAATGAGAAATAGAACAGGTGTTCCTAATAATTCTTTAGGTGAGTGTACGTTAGTGTTAGACATTGCATACTAGCAATACCAAGTAATAATAATAATATTATTATATATAAATAATTGGTAAATATTATTACCATACATGGTGTTGCTAGTATGCTTAATATAAAGGAGGGACTGTGGCTACTATAGCCACACTGCTATTTGATTTTATAATTGTTTTTGATTGATTTTATAATTGCATTGCTCTTATATTTCTATATGTCATATTTATGTTAGCATATAATAGTTTACTATTTTACACCTGACTGGCCAATTCTAGGCATGACTTTCGAAGTTTAGGAATAAATGAGACTTATTTGACTTCTTGTGAGCTGGCCATTTTCTGTTTATTTTTATCGCTGTCTAGCTATTGGATGGTAGCAGGCCATGCTCTGTTTTGGTGAGCTTCCCATAATTGTTTTGTGTATAAAATGGTGTTTGGCCCAGCATGCTCGCCCAACACTACTAAGGGTGTTATCCTGCCAGTCCCCTGGTTTTTACCCTTTAGCCTCTATACAGGGATCTGGTCTTTATAGAAAGCCACTAGGCCACAACCTCTTGGAATAGTCCCAAAGCAGGTGTCAGCTGACCAACGGGAGTCAGAGACACCATTTGTATTGATTTATTGACTAGAAGCTGTTTTCTATTAGTTTTTTATTAGACATTTTTTGGCCACATTTTTTGTGATAAATATGTCAGACTGACTAACTAGTGGCTCATTCTGCAGCCTCTCTTCCACCTTTGAGCATTGTTCTAAGTTGAGTTAACAACCAAAGAAAATTTTAGCTTGCACCAGTCTAGTCCTTTGGGTACCCCATCTATCTTTGTGATGCTCCACTCAGCCTGATCTCTTGAAACTCTTTAACTAAGTTAATGTATCATTCCTTGTCCCGATGCTTCTGGTCTGCCTTCATGTAATGTACTTCTGCTTAGTTCCTAACCACGCCATCATGTCTACAGTACCACTGTCACAAATCCAAGACTATTATGGAGGCCACCACCTGGAGCTCCACAAACTACCACAATATACTATAGTTCTGAACAATACAAAAGGTCAATGCACAAGTGATATATTATTAGAGTTTCCGCTTGCTGGTTGTGGACTTTTCCAAACCAAAATTTACTCCCAAAATTGCTACTTTCTGCTTTGGCTGAGATTTCTATTTGCTAAGTTTTTTAAAGATTTGTCTCTAGAATGTATTGTTTATTGATATTTACCTTCCAGTTCTTCTAGACACAAGTCTTAAAATATCTCCTTTCATTTCATTACTCAATATTCATTGAGAAAATGTAAAAGGAGTAAACACACTATAATCCAATTCAGGAAACATTACCTGATCTAGATGAAAGTGATTTAGGGTCCATCGAGACCGTATCATATGATCACGTGATTTCGTTAGGTACATTGTCTCATCATGCTCATAGAATTCAGAAATGATGGCAACGATGAAAAAAACAAATTAAAAACAGATCTTTTTTTGAGGTCTGTGTCATGTAGAAAGGAAACATTACACATTTCCAGAACCTAAATCATTAGTCTACAGCCCTTGACTTACCAAATACTGGCAATGAAGTTGTAGTTTGTCTACAGCTGAAGATCCAGAGGTTGAAGACCTCTAGTCTAGATAGTCCTCCACATCTGTGTAATCACTGTTTACAGGTGTTTTCTAGTGAAGACAAGTTTTGTCCATACGCCCTATTGATTACTGCTGAGGGTGTGGACCTACTGTGCCATCCAACCAGTATGGTTGATTGCTGACCCACAGGGGCCAAAACACCAGAGTGAAGCACCAAGGGATCAGGCATTACTCATAGTCAGCAAAAGGCAGAGGGCAGGGCAGGCAGCTCAGGGTCAGTAAAATGAAAAATTGTGGGTCAGGTTAGGTGGCAGAGACTCAGCAGAAGTCAGTACACAGCCAGACAAACAGATCATAGCTCTATTGTAGGTCTAGCAAGCTAGAAAGACCTAGGGGAATCTATTGCTCAGGCAAGGGGTGGAACAAACAGCCCACCATTAGTGGGCTTATTAGTCAAACAGCTGAAGGCAGAGCAAAAAGGTGAATTAACCTCTGCAGTGCTGCATGGACAGGTTCAATGAATAGACACTAATACACACACGGAGCCTGCAACATGGGACACAGAAGTCTAGCAGTCGGGCTCAGGCAGAAGCTAGGTGAATGGCGCGATGCCCATGCCAGCTTCCAGACAGCAGAATGACAGCAGTGGCAGCTTGCCACGACATCAGAGCATATGGGCATCACAGAGAGTACTTAGGACTCCCATCTGTGAGGCAGAATTAAGAGCTACTCTGTAAGATTGACTCCTGTTTTGGAGGAATTACGATGTCCATGTCTTATATGGTCATCCATTTATCTTAATGGCTAACATGTAATGCATGTCTGACATGCTATGTTTCTAGAAATATATCACTTCGGCTTCCCCCCAACAAAAACAACAGTTTTTTTTATGGTGTCAGGAGCCAGACCCTCAGTGATCAGCTGATCACCACCACAGCTACAAACTGATGAGTCTGTGTGAACCCCTCCGAAGATTATTAGCATGATATTATTGGATAGGTGGCCACCAGTATTTTGCATACTACACCAATGAGACAACCTCTCTAGCTGCCCATGGCCATGATTTCAAGTTAAAGTACCGCACGACTGCTAGAATATGAATTCATACCATGCCAAATTTGTGAAAATTGCAAAGATATGTCTGCAGGTTAAGATAACATGACATGCTATGAAATCGGCTTCAGTTCATGTGACATGGGTCACTGCATGTCGTATTATGGAGCAATGCAAAATAATGCAGTATTCAGGGTCTTTGGGGCCCAATGCCAATCACAGGAAAGTTTAAAGGTGTTCTCCACTTTGGACAATCCTTATATGTTCTATGGTTCCCTTGACAATAAGGGAATTATAATATGTCCCCTGGTAGGACCTTCAAGTGATCAGCTATCATTCGTTGGAGAACCTGGCCGTAAGTGGTCAGTTTCCCTGCAGCACCATCACAGGGGAAATTAAGTATTACACAATACCCATTCAAATGAATGGGTTGTCCATGTAATGCACTATAGGACAGGTTCTTCAGAGCAACAGACTATATTTGTAACTGGCCTCTACTCAGTCCAAGAGATGAAGGTCCAGAACTGACCCTCGCTATTAACCCATAATTTCCTAACAGAGACAAGAAAGCAAGACAACCCCTTTAAGAGATTAAATCTGAGCTCCAACTGGTGGCTATGCTGAAAAATCCAGAGAGATACTGCACAGCTCAATGGTGCATGCTTGTGTATTTAATGGGGAGAGGGGATCAGCTGTTAGACAAGGAAGTCATGCTGCCTTCTCTCAGCTTTTCCTAGGCCAGTGATGACATGTTCATCGGTCACGTGGCCTAGGAGCAGCTCAGCCCCATAAAAGTGAATGGGGCTGAGCTGCGATACCAAACACAGCCTCTATAAAATGTACGCCAGTGCCTTCTCAAACAGCTGATCGGCTGGGATCTCGGGTGTTGGACCCCCACCGATCAGATACTGATGACCTTGAGGAGAGGTCATCAGTTAGAAATTCTCAGAAAACCCTTTTAAGCTACTGCCAAATGCTCTCCTGAAAACAAAAGGATTGGACGATTTGAAATTGAACAAGTCTGATCCTTCCTTTCCCCTGACCTCATCAGAAGACTAGTCGGAACTGACAGATTTAGCCAATATTATTCTAATTTGCAAGAAACCTCACCAAAAAGAGAATCACTCCCAAGCCTTGCACTTTTTTTTTTTAATTACCTGGAGTGCCCCTTTAACTGATACCCACAGCTCTTCCCCACCTGTACTCTTCACCTCTGCATAGGATAAGATATTTTATATATACTAACAAGACGTCAATACCTCTAGAAATCAAAATGTTGATCTATCTGCGCCCTACCATAGAAACCATAGCAAGAAACAAAGAATAAATTCTAATTAAACCGACCGCTTGCTGGCTCCAAGTAAGCGACTGCCGAGAAAATGTGGACAATACCTTAGTTTATATTCGTTGCCATCGGTTTCCATTATGGTAATAAAGAAATATGCTCTCTATTAAGTTAAATCTACCTTGAAGAGCGCTGAGCTATCAATGAAGACTAGTGAGGAAACCAGTTATTAAACCATTTTCCTATAAACATAATAGGCAACCCACCAGTGGCAATTATGTAGAGGACACTTTTGATATTTTTATGGCGTATAAAAATGGTATTGACTATTCCTTCCCTTTGTCTTCCCTCGCCAATTGTGATACATTCCCCTAACGTTTAACAAAATTGCTGTTTTTATTGAAGATTAAATTCTAATATCTTCTTTTATACAAGTCCATAAAGCATGCGGAGCATGGAACGTTCTACGGAAGACAGGCTGCAACTTTGTAGCAAATCCTAATATCTACCCAAATCCTAATGTACGCCCTTTATGTTCCATAAAACCGACTGCACCGGAATTGTTCTGCTTCTATGAATACAAGGGTTAAATTGGGACTTCATATATAGTATTCCCCTCCCCCGCCGCCCCCCATACACACATATACCCACGTCAGTTCACATCCCATCACGTTTCCTTTATAAATGTCAAAAATCTTTTATTTTGATGACTAAATCAACCGGATGTAGATAACTCAATGTGACAGATACTCTTGCAAAGTATCGACTGGCAAAAGTTTTTCTTGGAAGAGATAACATTATCATTGTACAGTTTTTTAGAGGATTCTTGAAGGTTTGATGAATATTCAGGTCTGTTACCACTTGAAATAGACTCAAAAATCTCATTTGTATTAGATAGACTATAAGGAAATATGTTGTGTTCTCACTTCCTGCATCCTACGAGCCTCCATAAATTTGTTGTTTATGATATTATTCTATCATTTTAGTATTATATACCATCACATTGCTGTAATCTAGTTTCAGTTGGGGTTGATAGCGGCTGGATTATCTTATTTTCCAGATTTTTGTATTGCCCGGTATATATAGAACCTCCATAACAAAAGAGAACCTACAAAACAAAAGCCTTTACGAGGTTTTCTCAAGACTAAAAGTTTGACTGTCATTTGAGGTCGTTTTTCAGAGTAAGTTGGCATATATGTGTATATGAGGAACAGTATTTCTGACCATTATATGACTTGTAGGTGGCATTTTAGCAGTTTTTCCCCCTTCAATTTGTTTGCAATTCTCTTTTTTTTCCCGAGCTAGTGGATAGAGACTAGCTAGTATCATGTCTACCTATACACTGCAAATGGAGAAACAGGGGATCTTGCTTCCTAACTCTCTGTAGCAACTGCAAGGTCAGACCTAAGCAGTTTAGATGTAACTCTACCAGTGATCTTAGACAGTAAATCATTTAAAAGCCAGCAGCGGTCTTTATGTCAGTCTCTCTACCTCTCCCTGTCTGCAGCAGCCCTTCCCTTCTTCCCGCCCCTGCCCTCTTGATAGACTTCTATGTAATCTGATCCTTTTTTTGAACAGGCAGCTATCTTCACTGAAAACAGATTTCAGCAATAAATTAGAGTTATAAGAAAAGAACAGGAGAGGAGCCTGATAAGAGAAGAAGGAAACTTTCTCTGATGCAAAGTTTATTATATTCTCCTGTAATATTAATTTAGGAAAAAATACATTAAATGACAGTTACTCTTTAAATATTAATGGTCTACCCAAAGGATAAGTCAATATATGATCATGGAATTCCAACTCCAGGCTCCCCATTCTATGAACTGTCAGAAGGGGCCTCTTCCTTGGTCTGTTATATAACGACCATTAGTGACATGGCCTTCGTGCAGCTTAGTCCCACCCAAGTGAATGGGATTGAGCTGCTATAGTAAGCACAGCCACTATATAATGTATGGCACTGTGATTGGTACACTGTGAAGAAGCCACAGCATTTCTCAGAGCACTATGCCCCTTCAAATAGATGATTCAGTCCTAAATGATGGTCTCCAACTGGTTGACAGTCCCTAACTTTACTAAGTGCAGGGGCCTAAACAAGAAAATGTTAAAATGTCGACTGACAAAGATTGAACCAGAAGATAAAAAGTCAGAGCCAAAACAGAATAAAATCACAGAGTAAACAGACAGGGTCAATACCAGGAGGAAACATAAAAAATATAATCAGGGCAGTCAGAGGTAAGGTCAAAGTCAAAGTTGAAATCAAGGTGCAGGAATTTAAAAATATATAAATACTAGTGTCGCAAAGAAGATGAATCATAGACACCTGTTGCCGGCAGCTGCCTGTCTCTATCTCCCAATGATAGGAAGCATGTGACGCCGACAGATAGAGAGTTATAAGATGTGACTGAAGGCTCAGACTACACAATGTTTATTTGTAGTCTATAACCATGGGGACACATTGCATTGGAACTGTGTGCACAAAAGAGAAGACTGGACAGTAGAATTTCATATTTCCAGAAACTTACCCATGTTCTATATCTTGTGTAAATGGGACTGAGGTGTAATACCAGACATAGCCATGGCAAAACATTGCTTGGAAAAAAGAAGACCCTAAGGCCTCATGCACACGAACGTGCAAAAAACGTCCGCAAAAAATGGACACACTGTCCGTTTTTTTATTGCCATTTTGAATCAGAGTGTGCATCCATTTTCTGGCCGTGTGTCCGTTTTTAATGTCCGTTTTGCATCAGTTTTTCATGTCCCTTAAAAACGGACATTAAAAATGTATGAATTTGATTGGCAGTTATTTCTAGACCCACCCTTCTGAGAACACCAACAGGATGGTAGGCCCCCAGCTAAAATAATGCCCCCATGTAGGCCCCCAGCTAAATAAATGTCCCCCACAGTGTATATAATCTTTTTAACCGCCCCTAGCTTTAATAATGCCCCCAATGTAGGGCCCCAAAGTCCCCCATAGTATGTGTGTTTTTTTTTTTTTTTTAGGGCCCCAAGCTTTATAATGTCACCCATGGTTTATATAATGCCCCCATAGAGTCCCACAGCCCAAAAAAACAAAAAAAAACAACTCACCTCATCCACTTGCTCGCGCGGCAGCAGTCTCTTCTCTCTTCACAGAAAGGGACCTGCCGAAGGTGCGCGATGACGTCACTGCGCGCTCCCACGTGGTTACATCACCACTCAGATCGCAGGTCCTTCAGCAGGTCCTGCTCAATGAAGAGAGAAGAGACTGCCGCACCGCGAGCAAGTGGATGAGGTGAGGCCATCTGAATAGCCCCATAGACTTTCACTGGTGCTAAAAAAGGCAGTCTGACACGGGCATTTTTCACAGTTGTGTGCATGTAGCCTAAAGGCTCATACACAAGGCCATAGCTGTTTTGTGGTCTGCAAATTGCGGATCCACAAAACACGGATACCAGCCGCATTTTGCAGAATGGAATGCCCATCCCATAATAGAACAGTCCTATGCTTTTCCTTAATGCAGACAAGAATTGGACATGTTCTATATTTTTGTGGGGGCCATGGGACGGACATACTGTCCACACAGTGAAGTGAATGGGTCCACATGCGTATTGGATACGGAAAAAATATACGTTCGTGTGCATGAGCCCTTATTCCAATCCTATACAATCACTTTGGTTTTCTATTGCTGCTTATTAGGAGCAGTTACGGTGCCATGCTATGAAATAAAAGCAAGTGTGTTGTATTCACTGAGGATCCACACTCTTGTACGTAATGGAAGGTTTTACCCAGTTGCAAATTTTCCCTCATAATTAATTTTGTGTGTTCCCAACTAAAATGTTATCGAATTAACCCTCGCATAGAGTCAGAGCTATCAAAACAGATCACCATTAATCAGATTAAAAACACGTGCTGGCAGAACTGTGTCTACCCTTGGTGCCAGCAAGAGCTCAGGATATATTGCTTAGCTTTTTTGGTTCCATTTAGGCTAAGTAATAAAAACAAGTGGCCAGATTTTTGGACATTTTTTTATTGCAGTCTATTCTCACTCTCTTTACTATTTTAGGGCATGCATTTCAAGAGCTAGGTTTCTTGTCCATTTGAAATTACATTTTTACAAGTTTTAAGATGTTCAAATTATGTAATTTGGTACCCAAATTTTTTTTTAAATTGCCTCATTTAATCTCGTTATTAGATGCCAAGCATTGAACCACTGCTTCTCAGCATAATTTATAAACCTCTCCATTGAAGCACTTATTTTATGTTTTGATCAAAATGCATATCCCCACTCACATTAAGGTGGCCTTGTGAGTGGGTCTCTACTCTAATTTGAGGCATCGCCACATGGCAAATACTGCCACTGCAACACAGCACCTGTAGGTGGTGGGATCCAGCAGCCCAACAACACCCACGCTGTCAGGTTATTCCCCACATGACACTGGGCCCCACCAAACCATAGGCACAACATCACAACAACAGCCACCATTCAACACTACTCAAAAGCTCACCTCTCCATGTGGTCTTAGAAACCTAAACTGAGACCAAGTAGGGACTTATTAACCCTTGTGACATCACCACTCCTGCTACACCTAGCCACCATACAAGCCAGAGCAGATGTGTCATGAGATTTCTGCTCTGTTTATCGTAGGAATGTGGACTAGGTGAGTATTCAACCACTAAAGGGGCACTATATTGTGTTGGGGACACATAAGGGAGCATTATACTGTTTAGTGGGGACATAAAAGGTCACAGACCTAATAAGGAGCTTACGTGCTGCATTGATTGGTTGCCATAGTGAGCAACTTATTACCCAAATAAAGGAGGCTAACTTTCAGCTTAAGACACTTTTATATAAAAAGGCACAACACAAGCTTCTAGTTCAGGGCCAAAATCGTTTTTGCGAGTCTGGTAAAACGGGCAGGTTCTTGGCTCGTTTGGTGGCCAATCAGAGAGAGGACACTACTATAAAAGAAATTAGGAATTCACAGGGAATTGGAGTGAGATCAGCAGAGGAGATTAGAGAGGAATTTGTGAAATATTACTCTATTTTATACAAATCTGAGTCTATGGTTAGTCGCTCTGACATTGATTACTATCTTCAACAACTGTCACTCTCCCAGCTATCTATTGAAGCCAGAAAAATGTTGGATTCCCCCATTCTTTTGGAGGAACTTCAGGCGATTGTCCCAGCCCTAAAGTATAGTTCATCTCCAGGTTTAGATGGTCTGCCATTTGAAATCTATAGGTATCATGCTAAATCACTCTTGCCTATCCTTCTTCGGGTTTTTAATGAATCCTGTGCATTCGGTTCTTTGCCCCCTTCATTTAGAGAAGCCGTGATTGTTATGGTCTTGAAGAAGGATAAGGACCCATGCGATGTGGGGTCATATAGACCTATATCGCTCCTAAATACCGACTATAAGATTTTCGCAAAAATCCTGGCCACTCGCTTGAAGAGGGTTATAGCCGGTCTGGTGCATCCTGATCAGACGGGCTTTATCCCGGGTCGCCAAATACACACGAGTATATATAGGGTCTATCTGAATCTGTCTGTAGGGGGCAGTGTGGACCACTCCGTCCTGTCATTAGACGCCGCAAAGGCGTTTGACAGGATGGAGTGGTCTTTTCTTTGGGGTACGATGTCTTGCTTTGGTTTTGGGAAACCTTTTTTGGAAATGACTCAACTGCTATATGAACAGCCGGTTGCATATATTAAGATAAATGGTATCGGTACTTCTCCTGTTATGATGCGGAGAGGGATGAGACAGGGTTGCCCCCTGTCTCCTCTCCTCTTCGCTCTTTTTATAGAACCGCTGGCTTGTCGGATCCGTCTTGATAAGTCCATAGAGGGCTTTGGGCTCGCGGGAGTGAGCGACAAAATAAGTCTATATGCAGATGATGTGATTCTGTTTTTGGACCAGGGTTATAAAATCCTTCCATATGTTATAGAGGTAATAGAACAGTATGGTAAATTATCAGGGTATATGATTAACTGGTTAAAGTCATCGCTCCTCCCGCTGAGCCGGAAAGCTGTAGATGTAGGGACGCGAGTTAGAGTTTTGGCCCCTGATGATACTTTAGATTATTTGGGGGTTAAGATCAGGATACCAATAAGTAGGTTTTATGAGCTTAATTTGGCCCCAGTTCTGGATAAAGTAAGGACCAAGACTGGTACTTGGAGCAAATTGAATTTGGCACAGATAGATCGAATCGCATTGATTAGGATGATTATTTTGCCTATGGTTTTGTTCCCAATATGTGCCTCTCCTATTTGGATTGATGACATCTTTTTTCATAGATTGGAGACCTCCATTAATGATCTAATTTGGGGCAGAAAGAGGGTGCGTATAAAGCAGAGATATTTATGCCTGTCAGAGGTGGATGGTGGGCTGTCACTACCTTTTTTTCAGGGTTATTATTTATGTGCACAGATTCAACGGTGTTGTAACTCGAAAGAGAACCTACTTATACGTTTTCTGAATAAAGTTATTAATAAACCAATAGATAACATATTTGCATGTTTGGAAACAGGGATTATGGGAATGAGGAAGTCGCTGTTGATCCCTTATTCACTACAGAGGGTGTGGAATAGGTTAAAGGAGACACTTAAAGTTCCCGGCCCGTTTGTTTTCACCCCCTTGTGGGGAAACGAGGGGCTAGAGGAATTTTGCAAAATTACTGATTTTGGTTGTTGGACACGTAAAGGCATCAGTAGGGTGTCTCACTTATTTTATTTAGGTCAGTTTAAGTCACTTTTAGAATTTGGTTTAATTGATAGTTCACCACTAGATTTATTTATGTATGCACGTTTGAAACATATATTCGAAGCCTCTAGGAATAGGGGCCGTATTTCTCCACAAGAGAATATTTTCTTTGATTATTGTGACGCCCAGAAGGATGTGAAGGTGAAGCTATCTAGCTTATATGCTAAATTCCGTAGAGCACTGGCAACTGTAACGCCTTTTAAAAGCCCAAGTAGATGGGAGCAAGAGCTTAATTGCTCTCCTTTACAGTGGCCAACTATCTATAGGAACGTGAGAAGGGCGACAGTTTCCAGTGCTCATAGATTAATCCAATTTAAGATTCTCCATAGATTGTATTATACGCCTAAAACCCAGGGAAAATTTCCCCAGAATAGGGGTCGAGCCTGTTGTTGCCCTAAATGTGGATATGTGAATGCGAATTATGTCCATTTGCTCTGGAGCTGCAGCAAAGTCAGGAAATTTTGGGATGAGGTTTTTCTTGCTTTACAAAAGGAATCCTCAATGAATTATAACCCGGGGATCTTGATAGTAATCTTTGGTGATTATGGCTCAGAAACAGAAGTTCCCTCGTATGTCAGACGGATCTGGATGAGAGGATTGATGGTAGCAAAGGTTATACTGGTCAGGTATTGGGGCGCGGCCGCCCCGCCCTCGTCAAGGGAGTGGGCTTTATACTTTCAGCAAGTGAAAATGTATGAAGAGATTGAAAGGAATCGGAGAGATGCACGCAGAGCCACGTAGAAATAAGCTATTTGTGTTTTGCGCTTTTTTTGACCGAACTGAGGGGAACGACAGCCAATGGGGGGGGGGGGTTATAGGAAAGTGTATGTTTTCTATGCTATGTACATGGTCGTGATATGTGATATATCTTTATATACTATACACTATAGTGATTATTAATTGGCTATGTATCAATTCTATGTTTCTTTTTTAAAATAAAAATAAAGACAAATTAAAAAAAAAAAAAAAAAAGTCAAGAGTTGGATGTCATCTACATGTTATTGTCTCTTCAAGTATACAATGAATAGTAAATAATAAAAATTTGCAAAAAAAAAAAAGTGATCTGATGAGGCATACTTTAGCAGTGCTATTTCTCAGAGTTTGGTGACGCTACAGGGTGTGCTTAGCTCTGTGACATGGGTTCCAGATATAACTTTGCATGAGAAAGCAGAAATGTCTAATCCGCCCCTGTCCATAGGTTCCCTTGTTACTGTATAGGTAAGTTCAGCAGGCTATGCAGTAACATAAAATGCACACTAACATAAAGGCCTTGTGGATGCCAAAAGAACAGTGGGCCCATGGGGGTTTGTGGCCCTGCTCACCTTATGCTCCAGTAAAGTACACCGCAAAAGCAGTGTGAACATAGGCTTAGTAAGTTACAATAGTCCTTGATGATTGAGTCCAGGACCTGAAACAATGAAAGTGATAAAAACTCCTCTAATTCATTTTATTAATCATTCAAGTTATGGTGATTTATAAGGGTCAGTCTGTCCCTGTCCAGGGGCATACTCAACTGAACCAACAAGGTCTTCTGTACACCAACAAGCCTTCTTCTGGAACCATTGCTGATAGGGATGAGCGGACCCGTGGATGTTCAGGTTCGCCGGGTTCGGCCAAACTTCGGGTCAAAGTTTGGGTTCGGGACTCAAACTTGACCTGAACTCAAACCCGAACCCCAAGCCAATGGTGACCCAAACTGTGGTGCACTAAAATGGCTGTAAAATAGTCATAGTAAGGGCTAGAGGACTGCAAAAGGAAGCAAAATGGGGAAAGATCAGGACAATTGCCCTGCAAACAAATGTGGATAGGGAAATTACTTAAAATAACATAGAATATAAAAAAATTATCTTGAACTAGGAGGCGGAGGTCAAAGTGGAGGAGACGGTTGATGTGGCGGTGTAGGTGGAAGTGGCAGTGGAGGAGGAGGAGATATTTTTTATAAATTTGGGAAGACCTCAAAACATTGTGAAATGGAAAAGAGAACGCAAAGAGAAAGTGCACTGGAGTATAACAATGGCTGGGAGCGGCCGGTGTACTTGTCTATTCAGCACAAGAGGCAACTTCTTCCTCCTCCTCTGCCTTTGCCTCATGCTTCCACTGAGCCCCCGCTGTCACTTTGGAATGCCATCAGCAGCGCGTCTACCAGCGTGCGCTCGTACTCGCGCATCTTCCGATCACGCCCCAGTGACAAAATTAAGGACAGCACGTTGTCCTTGTAGCAGGGATCCAGCAGGGTGGCCTCCCAGTAATCAGCACTGGTTAGAATATGGGCAACTCAGCGGTCATTGCTCAGGCACTGCAGCATGTAGTCACTCATGTGTGCCAGGCTGCCCTGGGGCAACGACAATCTGTCTACTGTGGGAGGTGTATCGTCTGTGTCTTCTGTATCCCCCCAGCCACACTCCAGTGATGCCCATGAGCTGCTTTGGGTGCCACCCTGCTGTGCCACATCCTTTTCCATCATCGCCCGAAGCATTTTTTTCAAGGAGACGTAGAAGTGGGATAGTAACACTATGGACGGTGTCATCGCCACTGGCCATGTTGGTAGACTACTCGAAACAGCGCAACTGGGCACACACGTCCCGCATGGAGGACCACTTGTTAGTGGTGAAGTGGTGCTGTTCCGCAGAGCGACTCACCCGTGCGTGCTGCAGCTGAAACTCCACTATCGCCTGCTGCGGTGAACGTGAAGGCCAAAGTTACGCTGTGGCACAGACAGGCGAGCAGCAGCAGGGTGAGAGCGCCGAAAGCGCGCACAGACGGCCCGCACTTTCTGTAGCCGCTCTGACATATAGGGGTAATTTTTAAGGAAGATTTGCACCACCATATTCAGCACATGCGCCAGGCAAGGGATGTGCGTCAAACCAGCTAGGCCCAGAGCTGCTATGAGATTTTGCCCGTTATCGCACACCACCAGGCCAGGCTTGAGGCTCAGTGGCACCAACCACTCATTGGTCTGTTGTTCCATGCCCGTCCACAGCTCCTGCGCAGTGTGGGGTTTTACCCCCAAACAGAAGAGTTTCCCTGAGTTTGCCTGCTGTCGTTTCCCCCTGCAAAAGGCATTTCATTTGGGCGTGTAGCTGGCACAGATCGACCACATCCTCTCCCTGCAACAGGAGCTCCACCAACACCACGACCAGGGCCGCGTCCCTTATTTGATGCTCTCTTCATTCTTTGAGGTCACCCACTGAACTAACAGACAGATTAACTATATTAATTTCCCCGTCACGTATGCAGTGCATCTGTACCTCACACAAAAAATGGGTATATGTCACCCACAGAACTAACAGACGAATTAACTATATTAATTTCTCTGTCACATATGCAGTGCAGGTGTACCTCACACCAAAAATGGGTAATGGTCACTCACCGATCTATCAGACAGATTAACTATATTAATTTTCCTGTCATGGATGCAATGCAGGTGTACCTCACACCAAAATGGGAATGTCACCCACCGAACTAACAGCCAGATAAATTATTATATTTCTGTGTCAGGGGTGCAAAGCTGGTGTATTGCGCCCACAAAAAAAAATCACTATAGGTCACCCACAGAATAATTAGCCAGATGAGATTCCTAACACTCTCCCTCACTTCAGCTGCCTACTTCCTGTCCCTGCACTACTCATAGCTGATGGGCGGTGCTACACGTGATTCAGCTTGTATAGAGGCTGGGTCACATGATGCACCGGCCAATCACAGCCATGCCATTACTAGGCATGGCTGTGATGTCTTCTAAGTGCCCACAGCATAAAAGATTGTTGATTGGCTGCACTGCAGCCTTTCAATAAGCTTTATTAAATTCCCGAACACCGAGCTCGAACCCGAACTTTTGCTGCAAAGTTCGGGTTCGGGTCCGGGTACCCGAACTCACAAAGTTTTGTGCGGACCCGAACTTTGCAGTTCGGGTTCGGTCAAAACTAATTGCTAACTGTAAGTAGTGGATTATGCCTGTTGAATACCTTCTAGATATGTTGTATAATGTATACAACTGTATAACACTAAAAGGTTGTATAGTTGTAAGGGAAAATATCTTTCCCAAACAACCTGGCCCTATGTGAAAAAATGCCACCTCCAGGACTGATTACTGCTAGACCTGTAGAATCAAGAAATAACTTAAATAGAACCTGTCTGACAACATGAAGTAGGAGAAAATATCTGAAAAAACAACACATCATACCCCAATCTGAAGAAATTCAAGAACAGATGAGTAAGAAAGTCATTGACATCTATCAGTCTGGAAAAGGTTACAAAGACATTTCTAAGGCCTTGGGACTACAGCAAACCACAGTGAGAGCTACTGTATAATCCACAAATGAAGAAAACATGGAACAGTGGTGAACCTTCCCAGGAAAGGCTATCCTACCAAAATTACTCCAAGAGTACATTGACGACTCACCCAGGAGGTCACAAAAGAACCCAGAAAAACTTTTAAAGCACTGTAGGCTTCACTTTCCTCAGTTAAGGTCAGTGTTCATGATTCAACAATAAGAACAAAAAAACTGGGCAAAAATGGTGTACATGGGGGAGTTCCAAGGCGAAAACCACTGCTGGCCAAAAAGAACACAAAGGCCTGTCTCACAAGCCTTTTGGCAAAATATTCTGTGGACTGATGAGACATAAGTGGAACTTTTTAGAAGTTATGCATCCCGTTACATCTGGAAAAAAACACAGCATGTCAGAAAAGAAACATCATACTGACAGTCAAACATGGTGGTGATAGTGCTTTGCTGCTTCAGGACCTGGACGGCTTGCTGTTATTGATGGAACCATGAATTCTGCTCTCTACCAGAAATCCCAGAACGAGAATGTCCAACCATCAGTTTGTGACCTTAAGCTCATACCTACTTGGGTTCTGTAGCAGGACAATGATCCGAAGCACACCAGTAAGTCCACCCCTGAGTGGCTGAAAAAAATAAAAAATAAAATAAAGGTATTGGAGTGGCCTAGTAAATGTTCAGACTTAAATCCAATTGAGATGCTGTGGCATGACCTTAAACAGGATGTTTAAGCTTGAAAACCCTTCAATGTGTCTGAATCAAAACTATTCTGCAAAGAAGAGTGGGCCAAAACTCCTCCACAGAGATGTGAAAGACTCATTGGCAGTTATTGCAAACACTTGATTGCAGTTGGGCCGCCAAGGGTTGCACAACCAGTTATTAGGTTTAGGGGCAATTACTTTTTCACATAGGGCCAGGTTGGTTTTTTCATTAATAAATGAAATCATCATTTAAAAACTACATTTTTGTATTTACTCAGGTTATCTTTGTCTGATATTCAAATTTGTTTGATAATCTGAAACATTTAAGTGGGACAAATGTGCAAAAACAGGAGTATCACACTCACGCACCAAGCGTTATTCCCGCAGTACATATGCTCGTGTGAAACAGCCCTAAATAATACCATCATTGAACCTTACTGCATTATATAAATAAGATTAAGACCTTCTGAGTGTATTGGACTCCTCCAGCATAATTGCAATATGTGACCCACACCCTGTGTTTACATCCTAGCTCAAGACTCATAGGGAGTGTCGCATTAGGTCTCTGCCTTTCCTTCCCCTCCCATCACAGATCCAAAAAGGTCCACAGCCTCATTAGTATTTATTTCAGTGCAGTGAGTCCTATTGAAGTTGTGTTGAATATGGGTTGGGGAGGGACCCTCTTTCAGCACATAGAGGTTTACTCTTTAGCAGGTCTTCACCAGGATTTGAACCCCAGACCTTTAATATAGCAGGCACCAGTTACCATTACACTACAAATGTGTTCTGTGCTTATAAAGCTTCTTTCTGCACCAGCATAACACTAAATAAATAAAATATTACTGAAATGAAGGGGAAAAAAACGGTGCCATTTACCAGTCACCATAAATAATGAGTTTGCTATATTGTACAGCTTAATATGATTACAGCGTTACCAAATACTGTTACAAAAACTAACAATAAACTTTACTAACTTTACTAAACTTTACAGAAAATTTTAACTTTTGCCATGAAAGAGAAAAGCCGAGAAGTAAAAATTCTATTTTTCTGCCATAACATTTACTATAAAGAATACTTTACAGGTCTCAGTGTGGTTTGAACCCCAGACCTCCTGTACAGTAAACGGCTGCTTTTCACGCTCCTCTATAGAAAAACTGTACTATAAAAAATTTGATTTTTATCCCTTCTAGTATTTTGTTTTTCTGAGATTTTTTTAACTGACACCCAACACCCGGCACCCTGCCGTCAGTTTTGTGAGAAGGCATCAGTGCGCACAGTTGCCCAATAGCCTTCTCTCAGCTTTGCCTTGGCCATGTGATTTCACGTTAATTAGTCACATGGCCTAGGCACAGCTTAGCATCATTGAAGAGAATGCTGCGATACCAAGCACAGCCGCTATACCAAGCACAGCGCTGTGCTCGTTGAGCTGAGAGAAGGCTGATCGGCTGGGGTCCCAGTGTCCAAGTCCCACTGATGACCTATCCAGAGGATAGGTTAAAAAAAATCTCTGAAAAAATCTCCGAAAACCCCTTCAAATCTCAAAAAAACTGTATTTGGTATCCCTGTAATCATAATAACCTGTACAATATAGCGAGCATGTTAAATATGGGGATTGGTAAACAGTGTGAATAAAAATTAGGGGTCACATGGTTTACCTGTATGGAGCTCTGAAGTCCTGCTGGAAAAACCCCACCCTATACACAGCATCATTGCTGGCATCACATCTACATGGCAAGGTCCAGGAGAATGAGCAGAACACTACCCTGAGAGGAAAGGTCACAGATGATGTGTCTACAAGGCAGAGCCTTCCAAGCCTTGCCACGCCTCAGATGTAGACATGATGTCATCGAAATAGGGAACCAACATAGTGAAAAAAGTCACGTAACCGCTATGGAGTGCAGAAAAAACGGGGCATTATAGACAAACAATCACTTTTAGTAAGTTATAACGTGTTGTTTCCTGTCAAGTGATGGCTGAAAACTTCAAAACCAGAATACCTCTTTAAGGCTAGGTCTACACGAAGACATTAGTCACGCGACAGATAGGGCACAACTACACTGCAACATTTGTAGCGCAACATTTTGTTGCACCAATGTCGCGCAACCATTTTTATAATGGCAGTCTATGGTGTCGCACTTCAACATGCAACATGCTGCGACTGCGACGCAACAGTCGCAGAAAAATCCATCTTGAATGGATTTTCTGCTGTTGCATGTTGCAGTTGCGTTATAAAAATTGTCGCGCGACATTAGTGCAGCAAAATGTTGGGCGACAAATGTCGTCGTGTAGACGTAGCCTAAGTACGAACTCCACCTGTGGATTTTGCACTAGGTCCCATATAAATAGAACATTTCTAGATTGCTTTCCTACGGAAATGACTATAATGCAGTAATATCAGATCATATAAGTGTCCCAATATCTGGAAAGAGATCCTCCATGAAAGTGTTTTTGAATTTGCTTTTACAGTCCCTCAAAAAACTTTTTTCCTTGTGTCTTTGAGTATGACATGAGTAAATTTGTCCTCAAAATAGGAAGCCAATAAATATGGAAAGGATATAACATTTAGGCAGGAAGTAGAGATTCATATAATAAACCAATACGAGGTCTTACATCCATAAATGAGTATTTTTTTCAGAAATTGTTAAGGTAGGATTTACTTTCCTAATCTAAGCAATTGAAAAGCGTTTCCATGAAGAACCACTGCTTCTTATCTTCCTAACCATTTTCTTATTAGAATACGTAGAATATTGAGGCTCGCAACAGTACAATAATAAATCAAATGCAAATCAGTTTACTCCTCGCTTGTGGATTTACATAAAATAAGCCCCAAGTAGTTGTGCTTGATTCTGCAAATGTGTTGTTAACCTATTTGCCATAGGGAAGTAATCTGAGGTCATCCTTGTAAACCAGTAAATAAAATACTTTCACATCCACTGCCGCCTCCTCTACTCCTCTTATCCTTATGAGATCCTATTTTTTAAAACTGCTTGACACTCTTACATTTTTAATGCGGCACAAGACTAGTGGACTATGCCAAGTCAAAAAAAAACGGCCAAGGACTAGGAATCATAACAAAATATATACAAGTAATTTCATACAGTATAAATATAGACATATACAGTAGGTATGAAGAATGCCAAAAATAACCTGAAAATTGTCGTAGCCCCAATTTTTGGCCTCCGTGTTGTCTACTTTATTCATTTCACTTTCTATGCCCTGTTGGGGAAGGATGTTATAAATGTATTGAGGCTATACATTGTCACATTTCAGACTCTAGCAGTGATGGCTAACGTCCGGCACTCCAGCTGTGGTGAAACTACAACTCCCAGCATACTCCATTCATTTCTGAGAAGTTCCGAGAACAGCCAAGCAAGTGTGCATCTTGGGAGATGTAGTTTTATCACAGCTGGGGTACTGGAGGTTAGCCATGACAGCTCTATGATCTTCTTCATGAACAGGGAAAGCCATATGAAAGAACTACGGTGTGAAGTGCACATCGGCACACAGAGTCCCTATGGCTAGGTTTTATGACACTCTGTGTGCATGAATGTTGAACCATATGCTTCTAGGGGTGAATACTTCTGAAAGAGCATGACCCCTTTTTTTTATTTTTCATGCATTCCATATAAATCCCTGTTAAACAGGGAAAAAAAGAGGAAAATAAAAAAATTGGAATGCCTCTATATCAAATCCCAGCCGCCCAGAGGGACAGTATGGGCTCAGAGAATCCTTTGGTCAACTATATGCATGAGACTTTGGGCCCAGGCTATATAACAAAATGGAAATCATGACAAGATTGTGGTTCCACCTTGATTCTAATAAAAAAAAATATATATATATATATATTTTTAAACTAGATTTTCATTTGGAAATCTAAGGATTGCTTGTGCTTGCAGCTTTTCTTCGATTCACTCACCACTTCATGTCACTTTTAGAGATGAGCGAATTTTTTAAAAATTCGATTCAATGGTTCGACAAATTTTTTGGGAAAAACACGGTTCAATTACTAACAAACGGCTATTTACGGGCTGCAGAGAGCCTTTATAGTGGTGTAGAACACTGTGCCTTGCAGTAACACGCATAGGGAGTCTGCTGTGGTAGTTAATGAAACAGTGAGTCCGTATGACATGCAGATGACAGGCATCGCTCTTAGAATCACCGCACACTTAACTTATTTGGGCAATCACAGGCCCAAAACTGACCAAATAACTCAAGTATGAACTCAGCCTTACAGGTCGATGTTAGCGCCAAGAAGAAGCGCACTCCTTTTACACCGTCGCTAGCTGATTCCACATAGATGTCTACAGAACCCGTTCTATTAAACGCTTATACAAGTAGAGCCCCCAACAGAGTGGAGAGGGTGTCAGCAGTAAGTTTGTGTTGACATCACTGATTTATTTGCCCTTCCTCTGATCCGTCACAACAATAACCGCCAAAAAGCGGATCCTGTCTGTGGAGCATTCGCCTTCACTCGGTCAGCATTTGGTCAGTAATCTATCAGTATTGCTAATGTCAAAAGATAACAAACAGAAGTGGATCCAAAACAGAGATGACCGAGTTAGCCATTCAAGAACCGCTGGGTTGCTGGTCAAGACACGACCGCTAGATGACATTGTTAGCTCAGGCCTCTCGCTGCGACCCCTGCTGCCACGCCCCTTTACTCTGTTGCGACCTCTGCCTACGCCAGAAACATTTAGGCCTCTGCCACTCCCCTGTGCAGGGCCTGGCACTTCTCTGTCTGACATACTGTTAGATCAAATAACCAGATGTTAGATCAAATATATTTGTATTTCGCCACTAATACACGGCAAACAGGGCTTTAGAGTATATCACTACACCGCTGAATGGCAATTAGGCCCTAATTTGTTCTACTTTTACACAACACAAAAGGCTTTTCAACAGATAGGTGCAACGCTAAAAGGCGAATATATTTTTATTTCGCCACTAATACACGGCAAACAGGCCTTTAGAGTATATCACTACACCGCTGAACGGAAATTAGGCCCTAACTTATTTTGTACGTTTACACAACACAACAGGCTTTTCAACAGATAAGTGCAACGCTGGACGGCGAATATATTTTTATTTCGCCACTAATACACGGCAAACAGGCCTTTAGATTATATCTCTGCACCGCTGAATGACAATTAGGCCCTAATTTTTTTCAACTTTTACACAACACAAAAGGCTTTTCAACAAATAAGTGCAATGCTGGATGGCGAATATATTTTTATTTCGCCACTAATACACGGCAAACAGGCCTTTAGAGTATATTACTGCGCCGCTGAACGAAAATTAGGCCCTATATTATTTCTACTTTTACACAACACAACAGGCTTTTCAACAGATAAGTGCAATGCTAAAAGGCAATTATATTTTTATTTCGCCACTAATACATGGCAAACAGGCCTTTAAAATATATATCACTGCACCGCTGAACGGCAATTAGGCCCTAATTTTATTCTACTTTTACACAACACAAAAGGCTTTTAAACAGGTAAGTGCAACGCTGAACAGTGATTATATTTTTATTTTGCCACTAATACACATCAAAAAGGGCTTAACATATAATTGCACCGCACAAGGGCAAATAAGACGTACTGTAGAAATATTTCCTTGTAATAAATCCTGCTAATTGCTGTATCAAACAGCACTTGCACCCCAATAACATGAACTGTTTGCTGTAATGACAGAGCTGTATAATGGCAATTTGGATCCCCAGTCAGTGCACCAATGTGTAATAGGATTCTTCCTATTACCCAGTCAACCTCCCCTACTGTACTCTGTTCTACACAAATGCTGTGGAATGATTCCTCCCTATCCTTTCCCTGCACTTATAAATCATTTTTTCACCACAATCAAGTCTTTCCTATCACTGTGCCTGGTGCCTTCAGACATCTCTCCCTGCACTAAGTACACTGGTAAATGGCAGAATCAAAGATGGCTGCCGCTATTTATAGGGCTGTGACATCACAGGGCTGGATGGCTGCTGCATGGCATTATGGGTGTTCCTGCCTTCCCAGAGTTCCTTTCTCTATGTCATCAGACATGCAGCAGTCATTTTAGGAAAAAATGCAATTAGTTACCACGAAGGGTGAGAAAATTCGCCTTCGGTGTGTATCAAATTTTTTCTGAAATTCAAAACGAATTCCACTTCGTCATCTTCGATTCGCTCATCTCTAGTCACTTTGTAGTTCCAGACTATCATCGAAATTTCAACTGAAATTTCAACCAAAATTCCCCTGCAATCAAAAATACATTCAAAAAGTAGAACAAATAGAAAGAAAATGTATCTAACCAAAGTTAAGAATGTCTAAAGTGTCACCATAAAGATGTAAATAGAACACAGTAATTTTTCAGTGAAGTAGACCTGGAAAAAACTCCAGTACTTCTAAAAATGAATGTCCATGAAGCCATGTCGTTACATGCTTCGAAACTACACTGCCTGTCCAAAAAAACAAGTCGCCACCTGGATTTTACTAAGCAAATAGTTATGAGCCTCCTATTGGATAATTACTGCATGGGCGATTATCTTTCATCTGGCAATAAGTTATTTAACCCCAACTGGTGCAAAGAATTATTTCTCATTTCTTAAACAACCATGTCGAAAGACACATCTTATGGTCGTGGAAAAGATGTTAGTCTGTTTGAGAAGGGTCAAATCATTGGCATGCATCAAGCAGAGAAAACATCTAAAGGAGATTGCAGAAACTACTAAAATTGGGTTAAGAACTGTCCAACGCATTATTAAAAACTGGAAGGATAGTGGGGACCCATCGTATTCGAGAAAGAAATGTGGCGGGAAAAAAATCCTGAATTATCGTGATCGGCGATCACTTAAACGTTTAGTGAAATCAAATTGAAGAAAAACAACAGTAGAACTCAGGGCTATGTTTAATAGTGAAAGTAAGAGCATTTCTACGTGCACAATGTGAAGGGAACTCAAGGGATTGGGACTGAACAGCTGTGTAGCCATAAGAAAACCACTCAATTTGCTAGGGAGCATAAAGATTGGACTCTGGAGCAATGGAAGAAGGTCATGTGGTCTGATGAGTCCAGATATACCCTGTTCCAGCGTGATGGGCGCATCAGGGTAAGAAGAGAGGCAGATGAAGTGATGCACCCATCATGCCTAGTGCCTACTGTACAAGACTGTGGGGGCAGTGCTATGATCTGGGGTTGCTGCAGTTGGTCAGGTCTAGGTTCAGCAACAGTATGTGCTCCAAGAATGAGGTCAGCTGAACATACTGAATGACCAGGTTATTCCATTAATATATTTTTTTCTTCCTTGATGGCACGGGCATATTCCAAGATGACAATGCCAGGATTAATCGGGCTCAAATTGTGAAAGAGTGGTTCAGGGAGCATGAAACATTATTTTCACACATGAATTGGATACCAGACCTTAACCCCATTGAGAATCTTTGGGATGTGCTGGAGAAGGCTTTGCGCAGCGGTCAGACTCTACCATCATCAATGCAAGATCTTGGTGTAAAATGAATGCAACACTGGATAGAAATAAATCTTGTGACATTGCAGAAGCTTATCGAAACAATGCCACAGTGAATGCGTGCCGTAATCAAAGCTAAAGGAGGTCCAACGAAATATTACAGTGTGTGACCTTTTTTTTTTTGGTGGCGACTTTTTTTTTGGACAGGCAGTGGTTCTTTATCATGGTGAGGTGTTTTCCTGTTAAACACACTCTTCTCCAAAAATGCATTCTATGAAGTTTTTCAAGGACCATGTTACAGGATGGCTTAGTTGGCAATGGACCTGAGACCTCCACCACCTACGGCCTTGAGAAGGCTTCCTTTGACAACACCAATCATGAACCTTGTCCCGTCTCACTTATATTGACCAGGATCATCCACCAGCATTTATCTGATAGATCCAGGTTGCACGTAACTGCTCAAACTGCTTCTGCCTATCAGATTCCAGATACATTGCAAAAAAGATTGGATCACAAGGCTCCAGTCTATCCCAATCTTCTCTAAAATGAGAAGGCCACCTTTAAAGAAGCTTATGGAGACCCATCTATGTTCTGGCATCTGCCTAGGCAGCCACCCTACCATCCGTATAAATCAATTTCTAGGTTTGCCTTTGAGGGAGAGCTGGGGTTCCTTTCAAGACCTTCAGAAGGTAGATTCCAAGAACACCCCATTCTGAATGATGGCCAACACAATTCAAGAAATCAATGTAATTTTACCCTAAGAATCTCTGAGATCATCTTAAAAGTTAAGCTCCTTTTGGGTTTTTTCTTGAGTTAAAAATTAAGTAATATCTCATAAACCAAACCTTAAGGACCGAAAGTAGCAGGTATCTTCAAAGAGTTGCCTCTTAAATCCTTATCTCTTAATCTACCAGATATCAACCTTATGACGCATCTTACAACACAAAAAGGAGGAAACACAGTTCTGGCTTTAGAGTAAAAGGTTCTTTGAATAGATAGCATTAGCACTTATTTTTGAGGAACACGCCCTGTACAAGCTTTTGTTTGGTCCTTGTGGAAGGCATTATGTAATTAATTAGCTCCCTTGAGTGACTATACTTCGCAAGAGGTTGCAAGTGATATGCCTACGAGGGTCTTTTTCTTGTGTGAAGGCCTCAGGACTTTTTGCTTCATGAACTTTTGATCTATCTTTGTCAACAACAGATGAAAAACATCAGACGCTCTGGTCATGAGTTTTTTCCCCCCCCCCCCCCCACCCTGAATTGGTTCAAATTTCAATGGAGATGCTAATGTGGTTTTCAAACAAAGGTAAAATTCTCACCTTCATTTTCACAGACATGCATATTAATAAAAAAAAATCTCATAATGAAATCAAAACTAACATTCACATGATGTTAAATTTTAATATATGCATTTATATTTTAGTAATTTATTTTATTATTTTACACAGTTTATTTTGATTATTATAGCAGATTTTTTTTTTATTAAATAGATTTTTCATATAATGAACTTGTAAACTGGCCAAATATGAGTGAAAATAATGAAAGAAAATCTAGGAAAAAAAATATACTGTATATATTCATTTTTATTTAATTGCACCCTATTTGAACAATTTTCCAAACAACATCTCAATTCTTTCAATTACATTTTTGTTTAATATGTTCATATTTCTTGCACACTTATCACTGTTTTTAGTGATTCATTTAATTTATTCAGATTACTTGAATCGATTTTACTTTTATGATTTCAGAATTGAGCAATTAAGAAATTTTGTAATTTTTAAAATTTGTATTCATTTTTATTTTATTAAAATTTGTTCTTTATAATTTTGTTCAGGTTTTGTAGCTAGAAGGTACAAAACTACTGGTATTATGTGCCCATTTATAATATCTAATATAAATAGCAATTATATCGAGGCATCTAGTTACAGTACATTGGATGCATTCCAAGAGCTTTTAATAGTATTAACATGAAAAAACATACTTGCTCCATAGGAGTGCAGGGGCTGTACCTGACTGTATTTGACGTATTAATCACACATAGTATAAATTGGGTTCAACAGGTTTGTTGGGTGAATTGGCAGAGCTAATGAGGACACTATGAGATCTCATTGGAGCACTTACTGCCCCAAGGATATAAGCTCTGCGTTGCACCTGATGAAAAAAAAATTAGGAGACTTCAAAGCATACAGGATTAGTGCTTTCACAGTGTTCAGAAATGGCCAAAGGGAAATCCACCAACTTACTACCCACATACTGGCTAATCCTCTTATCTACAAAATATAAGCGTATTCTGGAGTCATCCTCACCTAACATTGCAGGAAGCACATTTTATATGTAGAGGGACAAAGCCTGGAACATCTTCTCTTCATCTATTCTGTAGACAGTACAAACAAGAAATACAAAAAAATGCTTTATGGAGAGTTAACATCATTATTCTGTCAGTAGTAGGGGAAAAGGAGAGGTTAAGGGTAAAAAAAAAAATTAAAAATTGAGGTATGTTTGTGGTATATGTGGTATACTATTATCATTTTTTCTGTTTTTGCTGAGTTTTCTTGTATATTTCTTCCTAAATACATGAAATATTATTAAAAATAAAATGAAAAAGGATTATAAAGTAGTTGAAACCAGTGATTGGCTGCAGTGGTCACATATCTTTTTCGAGGGGGAGCAGGAAGTAGAGACTGGTGGGGAAACTGGGAAGCTCCGGAACTGGAGCGGCAGGGGTCAGAAAGGTGAGTATGATGTTATTTTATACTGTTCTAAGCTACTTTAAAGATTATTTTTCATGGCTGGACAACCCCTTGAATATTTAGTTTTTGTATGTATTACTTATTATATGTTTTATCCATTTATTGGTTCTCTGTAGTTTTGTGAAAATATTTTGTCCTTAAACAATTCAAGGACGGACAACTTACACCCTTTCCTGACCAGACGCATGTTCCGATTTTTTTTTTTAGTACACACGTCTTTGATTATCATAACTTTTATTCCATTCGGTTATGTAAATATTTTAACACCTTTTTTTAAAATCTTTTTATACCCAGGAAACAGTCTTTTTTAAATTTTTTAAATAGCACAATGTGCAACTAAAATACTTTTTGAAGCTTTGCCATCTCTCCACAATGGTCATCTTGGTATAGGGAAATACATAATTTACATTGGCTAGGCTAGATGCTACAGTCAAACATATAGTGGAGGTTTCTTAACCCCTTAAGGACCTAGGACGTACCGGTACGCCCTATTTCCCGAGTCCTTAAGGACCTAGGACGTACCGGTACGCCCTATTTCCCGAGTCCTTAAGGACCGAGGACGTACCGGTACGTCCTGACTTAAAATCTGTATTCCGGCGCCCCAGGGGTTAATTGGAACGGGATTTCGGCTGAAATCATTCAGCCGGCATCCCGTAACAATGCAGGGGGGGGTCATTTGACCCCCCCGTATCGGCGATCGCAGCAAACCGCAGGTCAATTCAGACCTGCGGTTTGCTGCGCTTTTTGCAGTTTCTGATCGCCGCGGTCCCTGACCGCGGGGATCAGAAACTTTAGAGTGGCTAAAATCATTATTGGGGGGTGTCGCAGGCGGTGGGGGCGTTGCGGGAGGCGGGCGGTGCGGCAGGCGGGATCGCGATCCCCCGCCCGCCTCCCCATGAACGATCGTTGGCTTCTAGTGGGTATACCAGGGTGCCAGCACATTGCTGGCACCCTGGTATAAACGGCTGACATCTGTGCAGATGTCAGCCGTTTAACCCTTTCCATACCGCAGTCCGTACGGACCGCTGTATGGAAAAAGTTAACTGTCATCGGTCAGGGAGCTCCCTCCCTCTCCATCGGGGGGCTGCTGTGGCTTTGCAGCCCCCCGATGGAGAGGGAGAGGGCCCCCAGAGAGCCCCCCTCAGCCCCGTGCTTACCCTTCCCCGTCTGCGAAGTTCTGAGCAGACGGGGAGGGTTCCCATGGCAACAGGACGCCTGCTCAGGCGTCCTGCTGTCCATGGTGCTGAACAGATCTATGCTAAAAGCACAGATCTGTTCAGTGTAAGTAAAATACAGTACAGAACAATATATATTGTTCTGTACTGTATTATACAGACACCAGACCCACTGGATCTTCAAGAACCAAGTGGGTCTGGGTCACAAAAATGTAAAAAAAAGTGAAAAAAGTTAAGATAAAAAAAAAAACATTTATCACTGAATAAAAATTAAAAAAATAAAATAAACTACACATATTAGGTATCGCCGCGTCCGTAACGACCTGATCTATAAAATGGTCATGTTACTTTCCCCGCACGGTGAACGCCATAAAAATAAAAAAATAAAAACTATGAGAAAATTGAAATTTTGCCCACCTTACTTCCCAAAAAAAGTAATAAAAGTGATCAAAAAAGTCGCATGTACGCCAAAATAGTACCAATCAAACCGTCATCTCATCCCGCAAAAAATGAGACCCTACTCAAGATAATCGCCCAAAAGCTGAAAAAACTATGGCTCTTAGACTATGGAGACACTAAAACATGATTTTTTTTTTTTCAAAAATGAACTCATTCTGTAAAACTTACATAAATAAAAAAAAAGTATACATATTAGGTATCGCCGCGTCCGTATCGACCGGCTCTATAAAAATATCACATGACCTAACCCCTCAGATGACCACCGTAAAAAAATAAAAATAAAAACAGTGTAAAAAAAGCCATTTTTTGCCATCTTACGTCACAAAAAGTGTAATAGCAAGCGATCAAAAAATCATATGCACCCCAAAATAGTGCCAATCAAACCGTCATCTCATCCCGCAAAAAATGAGACCCTACTCAAGATAATCGCCCAAAAACTGAAAAAACTATGGCTCTTAGAATATGGAGACACTAAAACATTTTTTTGGTTTTAAAAATGAAGTTATTGTATAAAACTTACATAAATAAAAAAAAATGTATACATATTAGGTATCGCCGCGTCCGCGACAACCTGCTCTATAAAAATACCACATAATCTAACCTGTCAGATGAATGTTGTAAATAACAAAAAAAAAAAACGTGCCAAAAAAGCTATTTCTTGTTACCTTGCTGCACAAAAAGTGTAATATAGAGCAACCAAAAATCATATGTACCCTAAACTAGTACCAACAAAACTGCCACCCTATCCCGTAGTTTCTAAAATGGGGTCACTTTTTTGGAGTTTCTACTCTAGGGGTGCATCAGGGGGGCTTCAAATGGGACATGGTGTCAAAAAAAACAGTCCAGCAAAACCTGCCTTCCAAAAACCGTATGACATTCCTTTCCTTCTGCGCCCTGCCGTGTGCCCATACAGCGGTTTACGACCACATATGGGGTGTTTCTGTAAACTACAGAATTAGGGCCATAAATATTGAGTTTTGTTTGGCTGTTAACCCTTGCTTTGTAACTGGAAAAAAAATATTAAAATGGAAAATCTGCCAAAAATGTGAAATTTTGAAATTGTGTCTCTATTTTCCATTAAATCTTGTGCAACACCTAAAGGGTTAACAAAGTTTGTAAAATCAGTTTTGAATAGCTTGAGGGGTGTAGTTTCTTAGATGGGGTCACTTTTATGGAGTTTCTACTCTAGGGGTGCATCAGGGGGGCTTCAAATGGGACATGGTGTCAAAAAACCAGTCCAGCAAAATCTGGCTTCCAAAAACCAAACCGCGCACCTTTCACTCTACGCCCTACTGTGTGCCCGTACAGTAGTTTACGGCCACATATGGGGTGTTTCTGTAAACGGCAGAGTCAGGGCAATAAAGATACAATCTTGTTTGGCTGTTAACCCTTGCTTTGTTAGTGGAAAAAATGGGTTAAAATTGAAAATTAGGCAAAAAAATGAAATTCTCAAATTTCATCCCCATTTGCCAATAACTCTTGTGCAACACCTAAAGGGTTAACGACGTATGTAAAATCAGTTTTGAATACCTTGAGGGGTGTAGTTTCTTAGATGGGGTCACTTTTAGGGAGTTTCTCCTCTTGGGGTGCATCAGGGGGCTTCAAATGGGACATGGTGTCAAAAAACCAGTCCATAAAAATCAGCCTTCCAAAAACCATATGGTGCACCTTTCACTCTACGCCCCGCTGTGTGGCCGTACAGTAGTTTACGGCCACATATGGGGTGTTTCTGTAAACGGCAGAGTCAGGGCAATAAAGATACAATCTTGTTTGGCTGTTAACCCTTGCTTTGTTAGTGGAAAAAATGGGTTAAAATTGAAAATTAGGCAAAAAAATGAAATTCTCAAATTTCATCCCCATTTGCCAATAACTCTTGTGCAACACCTAAAGGGTTAACGACGTATGTAAAATCAGTTTTGAATACCTTGAGGGGTGTAGTTTCTTAGATGGGGTCACTTTTAGGGAGTTTCTCCTCTTGGGGTGCATCAGGGGGCTTCAAATGGGACATGGTGTCAAAAAACCAGTCCATAAAAATCAGCCTTCCAAAAACCATATGGTGCACCTTTCACTCTACGCCCCGCTGTGTGGCCGTACAGTAGTTTACGGCCACATATGGGGTGTTTCTGTAAACGGCAGAGTCAGGGCAATAAAGATACAGTCTTGTTTGGCTGTTAACCCTTGGTTTGTTAGTGGAAAAAATGGGTTAAAATGAAAAATTTGACAAAAATATGAAATTCTCAAATTTCCTCCCCATTTGCCAATAACTCTTGTGCAACACCTAAAGGGTTAACAATGTATGCAAAATCAGTTTTGAATACCTTGAGGGGTGTAGTTTCTTAGATGGGGTCATTTTTGGGTGGTTTCTATTATGTAAGCCTCGCAAAGTGACTTCAGACCTGAACTGGTCGCTAAAAATTGAGTTTTTGTAAATTTCTGAAAAATTTCAAGATTTGCTTCTAAACTTCTAAGCCTTATAACATCCCCAAAAAATAAAATATCATTCCCAAAACAATTCAAGCATGAAGTAGACATATGGGGAATGTAAAGTCATCACAATTTTTGGGGGTATTACTATGTATTACAGAGGTAGAGAAACTGAAAATTTGAAATTTGCTAATTTTTCAAAATTTACGGTAAAAATTGTATTTTTTTATGCAAAAAAATTAACTTTTTTGACCCAATTTTAGCAGTGTCATGAAGTACAATATGTGACGAAAAAACAATCTCAGAACGGCCTGGGTAAGTCAAAGCGTTTTAAAGTTATGAGCACTTAAAGTGACACTGGTCAGATTTGCAAAAAATGGCCTGGTCCTTAAGGTGAAAATGAGCCCGGTCCTTAAGGTGAAAATGAGCCTGGTCCTTAAGGGGTTAATAATCTTTTAATTTATTCTCATTTTGTAATTTTTTTTTTACTCTGTGTAGCCCATATAAGGTCATACAAGACCTTTGGGGGTCATCATTACATTTTTTTAATTTCTGATTTCTCCTATACCTTTGACTGACATACAGTATTAAATCAAGTTACAGGGGGAATACAGCCCCCAGACAGACTGTGCAAGGCTTTTCAGCTTCACTGCATAGCTCATCTGGGCCTTCAGTTTATGCAGATACCGGGCAGGACCAGAGCAGGAGGCAGCATTGCCGCTTCCTGCATATACAGTGATGGAGAACGTAGGGACAGTAAAGAAACTGTACCCATCTTCTCTATAGGGTGTCTGGTTGTCACTGACAACCAGCTCACCGATCCTGCAAATTCCTGCATTAGTGTGCTTTAAGAAATTTTATTAAGAAATGTCCATGCAGAGTTAAATGCTGACTGTCCTGATATTTATAGTCAACTGAAAGTCCAAGTGGTTAAATGGGTTTTCCAGAATTGTGATTTTCATGGCCTGTACTTTGGATAGATCATCAATATGTGATTGGTGGAAATATGACTCCTGGCCCCTCCACCAATAGCTGGATTATAGGTACTGTTTAGCCAGGCACATAGCTGTACACTATAAACTCATTAGAAGGGCCAGCCCCGTCCTGGGGAGCCCTCTAGTACCAGTGCAGGTGGTAGGTGAGAGAAGGATACTTTATCCAAGTTGATCTTCATGCTGGAGAATAACTCCCATCCCATGCATGAGATGGTGATAGCATTGTGTAGTACAGTCAGTGATAGACTGCTGAACTCCAAGTGTGAGAAGGAGCGCTATCGGAAGTCATTCCTTCCTGTTGCTGTTAGGTTGTACAACCAACACCAACCCAAGCGGAGATAGACTGCACTCATCACCTATGGGTTTCTGTGGATATCATTCCTTCCAGAGACTGAATTCTATAAGCTGTGATATCTATATGCCCTATTTTTTTATTTTATTTTTTATCTGTACCCTGTAAGAAGATGCTAAGGGTAAAAAGATTTTTTTTAATATACATATTTTTTTTAAATTGAGGTATGTTTGTGGTATATCTGGTATATTATTATAGCTTTTTCTGTTTTTGCTGAGTTTTCTTGTATATTTCTTCCTAAATACATGAAATATTATTAAAAATAAAATGAAAGGATTATAAAGGAGTTAAAACCAGTGATTGGCTGCAGTGGTCACATATCTTTTTCGAGGGGGAGCAGGAAGTAAAGACTGGTGGGGAAACTGGGAAGCTCCGAAACTGGAGCTGCAGGGTTCAGAAAGGTGAGTATGATGTTATTTTATACTGTTCTACAGGGAGTGCAGAATTATTAGGCAAGTTGTATTTTTGAGGATTAATTTTTTTATTGAACAACAACCATGTTCTCAATGAACCCAAAAAACTCATTAATATCAAAGCTGAATATTTTTGGAAGTAGTTTTTAGTTTGTTTTTAGTTTTAGCTATTTTAGGGGGATATCTGTGTGTGCAGGTGACTATTACTGTGCATAATTATTAGGCAACTTAAAAAAAAACAAATATATACCCATTTCAATTATTTATTTTTACCAGTGAAACCAATATAACATCTCAACATTCACAAATATACATTTCTGACATTCAAAAACAAAACAAAAACAAATCAGTGACCAATATAGCCACCTTTCTTTGCAAGGACACTCAAAAGCCTGCCATCCATGGATTCTGTCAGTGTTTTGATCTGTTCACCATCAACATTGCGTGCAGCAGCAACCACAGCCTCCCAGACACTGTTCAGAGAGGTGTACTGTTTTCCCTCCTTGTAAATCTCACATTTGATGATGGGCCACAGGTTCTCAATGGGGTTCAGATCAGGTGAACAAGGAGGCCATGTCATTAGATTTTCTTCTTTTATACCCTTTCTTGCCAGCCACGCTGTGGAGTACTTGGACGCGTGTGATGGAGCATTGTCCTGCATGAAAATCATGTTTTTCTTGAAGGATGCAGACTTCTTCCTGTACCACTGCTTGAAGAAGGTGTCTTCCAGAAACTGGCAGTAGGACTAGGAGTTGAGCTTGACTCCATCCTCAACCCAAAAAGGCCCCACAAGCTCATCTTTGATGACACCAGCCCAAACCAGTACTCCACCGCCACCTTGCTGGCGTCTGAGTCGGACTGGAGCTCTCTGCCCTTTACCAATCCAGCCACGGGCCCATCCATCTGGCCCATCAAGACTCACTCTCATTTCATCAGTCCATAAAACCTTAGAAAAATCAGTCTTGAGATATTTCTTGGCCCAGTCTTGACGTTTCAGCTTGTGTGTCTTGTTCAGTGGTGGTCATCTTTCAGCCTTTCTTACCTTGGCCATGTCTCTGAGTATTGCACACCTTGTGCTTTTGGGCACTCCAGTGATGTTGCAGCTCTGAAATATGGCCAAACTGGTGGCAAGTGGCATCTTGGCAGCTGCACGCTTGACTTTTCTCAGTTCATGGGCAGTTATTTTGCGCCTTGGTTTTTCCACACGCTTCTTGCGACCCTGTTGACTATTTTGAATGAAACGCTTGATTGTTCGATGACCACGCTTCAGAAGCTTTGCAATTTTAAGAGTGCTGCATCCCTCTGCAAGATATCTCACTATTTTTGACTTTTCTGAGCCTGTCAAGTCCTTCTTTTGACCCATTATGCACACCTGATATAGGGTGTTGATGTCATTAGACCACACGCCTTCTCATTACAGAGATGCACATCACCTAATATGCTTAATTGGTAGTAGGCTTTCGAGCCTATACAGCTTGGAGTAAGACAACATGCATAAAGAGGATGATGTGGTCAAAATACTCATTTGCCTAATAATTCTGCACTCCCTGTAAGCTACTTTCAAGATTATTTTTCATGGCTGGACAACCCCTTGAATATTTTGTTTTTGTATGCATTACTTATTATATGTTTTATCCATTTATTGGTTCTCTGTAGTTTTGTTATAGCTGTTCCTAATGCTGTAGCTCAATCCAATTGACTTGAATGAGACTCAGCTGCTATGTGTCTTCATGGTTACAGACTACAAACAAACCCTGTGTAGTCTGATGTTATAGCTATGATTTTTTACTTTGTATCTGCCTCCTCTTCTACTGTCTGTATGTTATGAAGTAGACAGGAAAAGGGGTGGACTGAAGGATTGGACTACACATAGGATATGTTTGTAGTGTATGAAGTTTTGCGAACGCATACAGTACTGTGCAAAAGTTTTAGGTGGAAAAAATACTGCAAAGTAGGAATGCTTTCAAAAACAGAAGTGTTTGTAGTCGAAATTTAAATTTATTTTGAAGCAGGACAACAACCCTAGACATACAGCCAATGTCATTAAGGGCTACCTTCAGCATTAAGAAGAACAAGGAGTCCTAGAAGTAAAGATATGACCTCCGCAGAGCCCTGATCTCAACATCATCGAGTCTCTCTGGCATTATATGAAGAGACAGAAGGATTTGAACAAACCTACATCCACATAAGATCTGTGGTTATTTCTCGAAGATGTTTGGAGCAACCTCCAACCTCAAATACTGAGTGTACCTAGAAGAAGTGATGCTACTTTGAAGGCAAGTGCCATCACACCAAATACTGATTGGATTTAGATTTCTCTTATGTATTTGTAAATGTGTCCCTTTTTTATTTTGAATGCAATGAAGGAATAAAAATCGGTTACAAAAGTTTACCTATCCTGATATCCAGGACATTTCTATTAAAACAATGCCCCAGGGAACATTGTCACATACTCTATAAACAGCCCCCTGAGCTGCTGAGTCAGAAAATGCTAGGCCATTGTTAGGGACTGGCTGACGTTGGATCAGATTTAGCACTATAATTCTAAGCCCTGCTGGGCATTCTAGTGATAGGTGATCAGAGACATAGAGGCCTAGATAATGTTAAACGTCAGACTGAGGTGGTGGGGTGCTACCAGATCCAGACCCATTATGTATATTGTGATGCCATGTTTCACTGCACATCAAATGTATTTAATCACCTTTCCCAGTAGGTTAAAACCAACTATGACTGACTCTTGGTGAAAAGGGTAACAATGTTTTGAACTTTTGACTTTCAGGCTTTATATCTCACCATCCACTACAGCTTCGAACGTGAGACTACTGTGATTTTATAGACAAACATCTTGGCTATCTCATACATAAAATGGACTTTCAACTATTTAGCATATGATTGGTTTGCAGATTCTTCTCATGTAACTGCATTGTTACTGTTTTGCTCCTAACATTTCCAAATTAAAATTTTTATTATTTCTTTAGTATTTTGTAAATTCACCTTTGGCTTTCAACACTGCCTGAATCCTTCTGGGCATGCTCTCGATCATTCAAGCATGTCTTGATTGAAATCTGTTCCCAGGTCTCTTCTACACGTTCTCTACTTCATTATCATCGAACCATTTCTTTGCCAATGTCGACGTATGCTTCGGGTCATTGTCCTGCTGGAACACTATGTCGTCCTTTTCATACCCATAGTACTTGAGTGTACAAAGTAACTTGTCTTGTAGGATACTCACATATAGCTCAGCTTTGAGACCACCATAGATCCTGGTCAAGTATCCAACGCCTCTGGCTGTGAAAAAACCCTAACTAATCAGTCTTCCTCCACTGAACTTGACAGTTCCTTCAATTTCTCCATCCGTTAGCCCCCTTTTCCCTTTGTTTCTTCCAGACCCATTTTTACCCATCACAATCCAGTCTATTGACTTTCTTCTCATTTATCCAAATCACCCGTTGTCCAATCTTCTACTGTCCACTGTTTGTACTATTTTTGCAAACTCGAGCCTATGCTTCTTATGATGATATTGAAGTCAAGGCTTCTTCACATATTTTTGGTCCCCCATTCCAGACTTGTGTAATGAGCGTTGCACGATGCTTGCATGGACGTCTGTGATCTCACTATTACGAAGCATAAAAGCTGCCTCCACTGCCGTGTTTGTCGCGCAAGAACTGATAGGCCTTGCGATGAACCGACTGTCACAGATGAAGTTGCAGATAGCTGGAACTTATAAATAAACGACCGAATGGCTTGATCCCAAACTAAGGAGCATATAGGTGAGCCCCATAAAACCCTAAGAGCTCTCCCTGACTGCTATGCACATGCAAGGGTCTCAATGGTAGACGATTGCATGTCCACGTACCTAAGACTGTGTGACACCTGAAAATCCTATAATAGTGAGGGGACACGACCACCGGCTCCCTGAACTGAATACAGACAGAGTCAGGGTCACCTAGAATCAAGCCAGCAAGGAAACACAATAAAGGAAAATACTTATCTGAACAAACAGCAGCAGCAGACTTCAGCAGTGAACACTTTATCCAGGAAGTAGTATAAACCGCAAAGTGAGGCAGTATGGGAGGGAATATAAAGAAAGATGATTTGTCTAAATAAGTGACATCTGGCAGAAGGAAAGAACCTGGCAAAGTGAAACCAAAACAAAGAACGTCATACAAGAGGTAGAGAAGAACGTCTGTCAGACCTTCTCACAGAACTGGCGGTGACAGTACCCCTCCCTCTACGGGTGGACTCCGGACACTCAGGGCCCACCTTCTCAGGATGAGACCTATGGAAAGCCCTGATGAGACGAGTGGCCTTAATGTCCGCCACTGGGACCCACATCCTCTCCTCAGGACCATAACCCTCCCAATGAACGAGGTACTGAAGAGAACCGCGGATAATGCGAGAATCCACAATCCTAGAGACCTGAAATTCAAGATTACCATCAACAAAAATCAGGACCTGTGAAAAACATTATGGATCTTCCAAGTCTGAGGAAGATCAAGACGGAAGGCAACGGGATTGATGACAGACAAGATCTTCTAAGGCCCAATAAACTTAGGACCCAACATCCAGGAGGCAACCTTCAGTGATTCACCAGATCACCCATATTCAGGTCCGGACCAGGCACACGTCTCTTATTCGCCACACGCTTATATCTCTCACTCATCCTCTTCAGATTACCCTGAATATTTTGCCAAATAAATGACGAAGACGAGGAAAATCTCTCCTCATCAGGTAAACCAGAAGACCCCTCTCCAGAGAATGTCCCAAACTGTGGATGAAACCCATATGCACCAAAAAATTGGGACTTATCAGAGGACTACTGGCGACGGTTATTTAAAGCAAACTCAGCAAGGGACAAAAAAGAATACCAATCCTCCTGATTCTCCGCCACAAAACAGCGCAGATATGTCTCCAGATTCTGATTGACGTGTTCGGTCTGACCATTCGACTGCGGGTGAAAAGCAGAAGAGAACGACAACTGAACCCCCAAGCAAGAACAGAAGGCCTTCCAGAATCTGGAAGCAAATTGCGTGCCCCTATCAGAAACGATGTCTGAAGGAATGCCATGCAATTTAACAATGTGATCAACAAACGCTTGCGCCAGCGTCTTAGCATTGGGTAACCCAGGAAAGGGAATGAAATGCGCCATTTTGCTAAAACGGTCCACTACCACCAGAATCACAGTCTTCCCCGAGGAACGAGGCAGGTCCGTAATGAAGTCCATGAACAGATGCGTCCAAGGACGGGAAGGAATGGGTAACGGGAGGAGAGAACCCGATGGCCGTGAATGAGGGACATTGGCACGAGTGCAGGTCTCGCAGGCTGCCACAAAACCCTCAACCGTCTTACGAAGTGCCGGCCACCAGAATCTCTGAGCAATGAGATCCACTGTGGCTCTACTCCCCGGGTGCCCAGCAAGGACAGTATCGTGGTGCTCCTTAAAAACCTTGTGTCGTAAAGCGAGAGGCACAAACAACCTCCCAGGAGGACAAAGATCAGGAGCTCTGCCTGGGCTGCCTGAACCTCTCCCTCCAAATCAGGATAAAGAGCAGAGACGACCACCCCATCAGCTAAAATGGGACCCGGGTCTTCAAAGTTCCCCCCTCCCGGAAAACAACGTGACAGGGCATCCGCCTTCACATTTTTAACCCCAGGGCGGAACGTAACAACAAAATTAAACCTAGAAAAGAACAAAGACCATCTGGCCTGTCTCGGGTTCAGACGCTTGGCCGATTCCAAGTAGGCCAGATTCTAATGGTCGGTAAACACGGTAATAGGGTGTCTGGCTCCCTCTAACCAATTGGCGCCATTCCTCAAAAGCTAATTTGATGGCCAACAACTCCCTATCTCCCACATCATAATTTCTCTCTGCAGAGGAGAGTTTCCTTGAGAAAAAGGCACACGGTCGCCATTTGGCAGGAGAGGGACCCTGAGATAAGACCGCACCCACACCCACCTCAGAAGCATCCACCTCAACAATAAAAGGTAGAGAGACATCAGGTTGTACCAAAATGGGAGCGGAAGCAAAACACTCTTTAATACTAGATAAGGCTTTAAGCGCATCTACCGACCACGAGGAAAAATCCACCCCCTTTTTAGTCATATCAGTGAGTGGCTTAACAAAAGAGGAATAATTCAAAATGAACTTTCTGTAATAATTGGCAAAACCCAAAAACCACATCAGCGCCTTCTGATTCTCAGGAAGCTCCTAATCAAGCACAGCACGGACCTTCTCAGGGTCCATCCGAAAACCAGAAGCGGAGAGAAGAAAACCAAGAAATTGAATCTCCGGAACCGCAAACACACATTTTTCCAGTTTAGCGTACAATTTATTCTCCCGCAGACCTGACATAGGTGGTCCCGGTGAGTCTGGAAATCAGGAGAAAAAATCAAAATGTCATCTAGATACACCAGTACAAATTTCCCCATTAAATGATAAAAAATGCTGTTCACAAAATGTTGGAAGACGGCCGGAGCATTCATCAAACCAAAGGGCATAACCAAATTCTCGAAATGACCCTCAGGGGATTTAAAGGCCGTCTTCCATTCTTCCCCTTCCCTGACCCTGACTAGGTTGTATGCCTCTCTTAAATCCAACTTAGAAAAAACTTTAGCCCCAACAATGTGGTTAAACAGGTCCGGGATCAGAAGAAGCGGATATGGATCACGAATTGTGTTATACGGTTAAGTTCCCTGAAATCCAGACAAGCTCTTAAAGAAGCATCTTTTTTCTTAACAAAAAAAAACCAGTGGCAACAGGTGACTTCGAGGGTTGGATGTGTCCCTTTCTCAGGCTCTCAGAGATATAAGTACGCATAGCGACTCTTTCAGGTTGGGAGAGATTGTATAATCGTGATTTTGGCAGCTTGGCGCCTGGGATGAGATTAATAGGGCAGTCGTACTCCGGGACATCACTCTCGGAAAACACATCAGAAAATTCTGAGAGAAAAGATGGCACAGTCTTGGTAGAAACCTCTTAAAGAGACGCCTTGAGGCAATTCTCTCTGCAGAACTCACTCCAACCATTTATTTGCCTTGCTTGCCAATCAATGGTGGGATTATGTTTAGTGAGCCAGGGTAGCCCCAACACTAGAGGAGTATGTAATCCGCTTAAGACGAAACATGACATATCCTCAACATGAGCGTCACCCACAGTCAAACGGATATTGTGAACTATGCCCTTTAACGATCTTTGAGAAAGTGGAGCGGAATCGATAGCAAAAACAGGTATATCCTTTTCCAAAGTGCACACCTGGAAACCATGCATTGTTGCAAATTGATTATCAATGAGATTGACAGCTGTTCCACTATCTACAAAAATCTCACAAACAATGTTCTTGCTATCTAGCGCCACCCTGGCAGGTAGGAGAAAACGGGGTCTACAAGCAAATGGCAAACCTTCAATTTCCGCATCAACCTTGCCAATAGTAGCAAATGGAAAGTTTTTAGAGGGTTCCTTTTTTTTTTTTTTATTACCCTCAGAAAACTCCATGAATCTCCTAGAGGGGCAAACAGTAGCCAAATGATTTATACCCCCACAACAGAAACAACCCCTCCTCTGAGAGCTGAATCCTCTACTATCAGAGGCAAGCAGACCCAGCTGCATGGCCTCCTCCACAGAGGGGATAGAAACAGACTGAGACCCCTGCGCACTGAATGAGACAGCCCCACTGTCCTTGGACTGAATATGACAGCAAAGAGTAGTCTCCTCTCTTCTCTCTCTAAGACGCCTGTCAGTACGAACAGCTAGAGACATGGCAGACTCTAACGCTGCTGGTCTCTCATGAAAAGCAAATGCATCTTTCAATCTTTCCGAAAGACCATGGCAAAATTGACTTCGGAGTGCAGCATCATTCCATCCAGTATCAGCTGCCCATCTCCGAAATTCAGAACAATATATCTCTGCGGACTGTTTACCTTGGCATAAAAGATGCAGTTTAGATTCAGCCAGAGCAATACGATTCGGGTCATCATATATCTGCCCCAGGGCTACAAAAAATTCATCCACCGATCGGAGGGGCCGTGCCCCCACCAGCAGCGAAAAGGCCCAAGACTGATCGTTATCCCTGAGCAGCGACATGATGATCCCCACCCTCTGCTCCTCATCTCCAGAGGAATGGGGAACTAGGCGAAAATGGAGTTTGCAAGCCTCTCTAAAGCGAACAAAATTCTTACTACCCCCGGAGAACGTATCCGGAAGCGAGATCTTAGGCTCGGAACAAACTCCATGAACGCCAGCAGAACCAGTCACCTGAAACTGAGACACAGTTTTTCGGAGATCTGCTAACTCCAGCGAAAGACCTTGCATGCGGTCAATCAAGGCTGAAACCGGATCCATGCTTAAGACGGTTTAGGCGGTTTATAATGTCACGGGTGATGTGACAGATAGCTGGAACTTATAATTAAACGACCGACTGGCTTGATCCCAAACTAAGGAGCATATAGGTGAGCCCTATAAAACCCTAAGAGCTCTTACTGACTGCTATGCACATGCAAGGGTCTCAATGGTAGACAATTGCATGCCCACGTACCTAAGACTGTGTGACACCTGAAAACTCTATAATAGTGAAGGGACACGACCACTGGCTCCCTGCACTGAATACGGACGGAGTCAGGGTCACCTAGAATCAAGCCAGCAAGGAAACACAATAAAGTAAAAGACTTATCTGAACAAACAGCAGCAGCAGCCTCCAGCAGTAAACACTTCATCCAGGAAGTAGTATAAACCGCAAAGTGAGGCAGTATGGGAGGGAATATAAAGGAAGATGATTAGTCTAAATAAGTGCATCCTGGCAGAAGGAAAGGAGCTAATAAAGTGAAACCAAAACAAAGAACGACATACAAGAGGTAGAGAAACATAGAAACATAGAATGTGTCGGCAGATAAGAACCATTTGGCCCATCTAGTCTGCCCAATATATCTGAATCCTATGAATAGTCCCTGGCCCTATCTTATATGAAGGATAGCCTTATGCCTATCCCATGCATGCTTAAACCCCTTCACTGTATTTGCAGCTACCACTTCTACAGGAAGGCTATTCCATGCATCCACTACTCTCTCAGTAAAGTAATACTTCCTTATATTACTTTTAAACCTTTGCCCCTCTAATTTAAAACTGTGTCCTCTTGTGGTAGTTTTTCTTCTTTTAAATATGCTCTCCTCCTTTACCGAGTTGATTCCCTTTATGTATTTAAAAGTTTCTATCATATCCCCTCTGTCTCTTCTTTCTTCCAAGCTATACATATTAAGGTCCTTTAACCTTTCCTGGTAAGTTTTATCCTGCAATCCATGTACTAGTTTAGTAGCTCTTCTCTGAACTCTCTCTAGAGTATCTATATCCTTCTGGAGATATGGCCTCCAGTACTGCGCACAATACTCCAAGTGAGGTCTCACCAGTGTTCTGTACAGCGGCATAAGCACTTCACTCTTTCTACTGCTTATACCTCTCCCTATACATCCAATCATTCTGCTGGCAATTCATGCTGCTCTATTACATTGTCTTCCCACCTTTAAGTCTTCTGAAATAATTACTCCTAAATCCCTTTCCTCAGATACTGAGGTCAGGACTGTGTCAAATATTCTATATTCTGCCCTTGGGTTTTTACGCCCCAGGTGCATTATCTTGCACTTATCCACATTAAATTTCAGTTGCCAGAGTTCTGACCATTCTTCTAGTTTTCCTAAATCCTTTTCCATTTGGCGTTTCCCTCCAGGAACATCAACCCTGTTACATATATTTGTGTCATCAGCAAAAAGACAAACCTTACCATCGAGGCCTTTTGCAATATCACTTATGAAGATATTAAACAAAATTGGTCCCAGTACAGATCCCTGTGGAACCCTACTGGTAACATGACCTTGTTTTGAATGTTCTCCATTGACTACAACCCTCTGTTGTCTGTCACTCAGCCACTGCCTAATCCACTCAACAATATGTGAGTCCATGCTCAATGACTGCAGTTTATTGATAAGTCTTCTATGTGGGACAGTGTCAAAAGCCTTACTAAAATCTAGATATGCGATGTCTACTGCACCTCCACCGTCTATTATTTTAGTCACCCAGTCAAAAAAATCTATAAGATTTGTTTGACATGATCTCCCTGAAGTAAACCCATGTTGTTTTTCATCTTGCAATCCATGGGATTTTAGATGTTCCACAATCCTATCCTTTAATAGGGTTTCCATTAATTTGCCTACTATTGATGTCAGACTCACTGGTCTATAGTTGCTCGATTCCTCCCTACTACCTTTCTTGTGAATGGGCACGACATTTGCCAATTTCCAATCTTCTGGGACGACTCCTGTTACTAATGATTGGTTAAATAAATCTGTTAACGGTTTTGCCAGCTCACCACTAAGCTCTTTTAATAATTTTGGGTGTATCTCATCAGGCCCCTGTGACTTATTTGTCTTCACTTTAGACAGCAAACTTAGAACATCTTCCTCTGTAAAGATACATGCATCAAACGATTTATTAGTCATCCTTTCTAGTGGAGGTCCTTCTCCTTCTTTTTCTTTTGTAAAAACTGAACAGAAGTATTCATTAAGGCAGTCGGCTAGCCCTTTATTCTCTTCTACATACCTTCCGTCCTTTGTTTTTAATTTAGTTATTCCTTGTTTTAATTTCCTTAAGAGAAGAACGTCTGTCAGACCTTCTCACAGAACTGGCGGTGACACCGACTTGCTGACTCCTATATTTTGCCTGGAAGTCCACCTCCTATTCTTCATTTCGTATTCTTCCAAGTTACATGACAAGAATCTGCATAACTAATAATATGCTAAATTGTCCAATTTATGTATGAGATAGTCCAAATTATTGTCTATAAAATGATGGTAGTCCCAGATTCAAAGCTGTAGTGGATGGTGAGATATAGAGCCTGAAAGTCAAAAGTTCAAAACATTGTTACCCTTTTGCTCGTCAGTGTATGTAGGTCTTTGGACAAAAATTCCCAGTGGGCTCCAAATTCCAATGATCCTGACCCACTCTTAGCCAGGGAGAAGGAGCTCAAGTTCTCAAGGGAGAAGGAGCTGCGATTCTTGCGAGAACTTGAGCTCCTTCTCCCTGGCTAAGAGCGGGCAGCTCTGATTGGATGCGCTCGCAGCCAGGGAGAAGATAACTATGCCCAGGAGAAATACGTCCACGCCTAGCCTAGTATTACCTAGGCGTGGACGTATACGGGGACCACAGCAGATGAACGTGGGGTTCTTTAGAAAAAATAAAGTGCCAAGACATCAGTGGGGGCCGCACTACAAGGTAGTATAATAATTCGATTAAGGATATCCAGATGAAAGGTCCTCTTTAACCCCAAGGCTAAAAAACATGAGCATTACATAGAACATTACTCAAACAACTTTTGACCACTAGGTTCAATGGGCCGTGGCCCCTAAGCCCAATGGATCTAATGCATTTTAGGATTGATTTCTTGATCAATTGTAAATTAAATTTACATCTATTCATCATCCATAGTTTTAGCATTTGTAGGTCAATGTGGGACATATGTGATTCATTGCAATGTATAAAACTTGCTTTGTCAGACCTGTTAGTCCCGAGGGTGTAGAGCCTGTCTATGAGTTTTTGTCAGCCACAGCCTGATGTGTATAATGTCTGGACAACTCCTCTCTTTATGCAGTGTAGACAGATGTGCTTGTAAGGGCAATCTCTTTTCAACACAATTATCTGGCTTTCACAACCCTAACCTGTCCAGATCAAAAGGCGACCTGACATCAAAGCAGACCGACCCTTTTTTTAGCCCAAGGTGCAACTGTTAGACCCAAATATTACATATAAAACTGTGGTATGTGCATTTTTTTACATTTTACAAATATGATTTAAAGCGGCTATTACATTTACAAAATGTATATTGAATTCAATCTGATATAATCACTATGGTTTATATCACAAAAGTGTACCCATCAGCAATATCAATCTCATTAAAGGGGCAATCTGCCTGGTAGGGTTGATCCTGATGATTAAAATGATACCTGTCCTGTGAAAGTCAGTTGTGGTGTTCCCGAGAAAAAATACTTTTACTCTTTACAAAAAGTGAGGGCTTCATTGAACTGGGGGGGGGGGGGGGGGGTGGCCTAGTCCCTCAGTGCACATCTGGCCACACCCCTTGGTTCACTGAAGCCATCACTTGCATACTTCACAAAAGTCTTTTCTCTGGGGAATGCCACAACAGATTTTCACAAAACAAGTATTATTTTAATCAACAGGATCAACCCTACTTGGTAACATGTATTGTTTAATGGGCTTGATCCTGTCGGTTAGTGTCCTTAAAGATCCTCCGTGTTAGCACTCTGTAAGCCAACCTCATGAAAAACGCCTCCCTGTTCTTTCCTGGTATAGCGACTTCTCACATCAAGGGTATGTGACGTTTTTCTAGTGTTGAGAATATGAATACTTGTCCATGTGACAGTTCCTCCCCTTGAAGGAAATGTCCCAAATTGTGTGACATTTATTCCTCTATGATAGCTGCACCCTGAAGAAGGAAAATTTGCATAAAGGATGTAAAGAAGAAAACAATGGTGGCATGACGGTGCTAGACAGGGCATGAATTTGTAAAAGGACTGTAGAGGGGGACTGCCAATATGTATTCATGCAATGTATAGGATTTTTTTGTTTGTTTTTGTTTATTTTATGAAATGGGATGACCCCTTCAGGAATTAATGGACTGATCCTGATAATGACGGGGCCATAGAAATAATCTAGCGATGCATTCCCGGTAGGTTTCCCAACTCTCTGGGCATTCAGGGACAGTAACCCACCACAGTCACTTAGTCAACTCCCTAATGGTGAAGAGAGATCTCTTCTATGGAGAGGTAGATGCCTTTCTTCCAGGAGTTCGATATTTATGACTCACCCTCAGGATAGGTCGTCAATACCTGATTGATGGGAGTCTGACTCTCGGCACCTCTGCTGATCGGCTGTTTGAAGAGGGTGTGGTTCTCTGGAGGGCGCCAAGAGGTCACTATTGTGCCACCTAAAGATAATATATATGTATATATATACAGTTGCAAGAAAAAGTATGTGAACCCTTTGGAATTATATGGATTTCTGCACAAATTGGTCATAAAATGTGATCTGATCTTCATCGAAGTCACAACAATAGACAATCACAGTCTGCTTAAACTAATAACACACAAAGAATTAAATCTTACCATGTTTTTATTGAAGACACCATGTAAACATTCACCGTGCAGGTGGAAAAAGTATGTGAAACCTTGAATTTAATAACTGGTTGAATCTCCGTTGGCAGCAATAATTTCAACCAAATTTTTCCTGTAGTTGCAGTTCAGACGTGCACAATGGTCAGGAGTAATTCTTGACGATTCCTCCATACAGAACGGTTTCAGTTCAGCAATATTCTTGGGATGTCTGGTGTGAATCGCTTTCTTGAGGTCATGCCACAGCATCTCAATCGGGTTGAGGTCAGGACATTGACTGGGCCACTCCAGAAGGCGTATTTTCTTCTGTTTAAGCCATTCTGTTGTTGATTTACTTCTATGCTTTGGGTCGTTGTCCTGTTGCAACACCCATCTTCTGTTGAGCTTCAGCTGGTGGACAGATGGCCCTAAGTTCTCCTGCAAAATGTCTTGATAAACTTCAGAATTCAATTTTCCTTCGATGATCGCAATCCGTCCAGGCCCTGACGCAGCAAAGCAGCCCCAAACCATGATGCCCCACCACCATACTTCACAGTTGGGATGAGGTTTTGATGTTGGTGTGCTGTGCCTCTTTCTCTCCACACATAGTGTTGTGTGTTTCTTCCAAACAACTCAACTTTGGTTTCATCTGTCCACAGAATATTTTCCCAGTACTGCTGTGGAACATCCAGGTGCTCTTGTGCACACTGTAAACGTGCAGCAATGTTTTTTTTGGACAGTAGTGGCTTCTTCTGTGGTATCCTCCCATGAAATCCATTCTTGTTTAGTGTTTTACGTATCGTAGATTTGCTAACAGGGATGTTAGCATATGCCAGAGACTTTTGTAAGTCTTTAGCTGACACTCTAGGATTCTTCTTCACCTCATTGAGTAGTCTGCGCTGTGCTCTTGCAGTCATCTTTACAGGACGGCTACTCCTAGGGAGAGTAGCAGCAGTGCTGAACTTTCTCCATTTATAGTCAATTTGTCTTACCGTGGACTGATGAACAGCAAGGCTTTTGGAGATACTTTTATAACCCTTTCCAGATTTATGCAAGTCAACAATTCTTAATCGTAGGTCTTCTGAGAGCTCTTTTGTACGAGACATCATTCACATCAGACAATGCTTCTTGTGAAAAGCAAACCCAGAACTGGTGTGTGTTTTTTATAGGGCAAGGCAGCTGTAACCAACACCTCCAATCTTATCTGATTGATTGGACTCCAGTTGGCTGACACCTCACTCCAATTAGCTCTTGGAGATTTCCTTAGTCTAGGGGTTTACATACTTTTTCTACCTGCACTGTGAATGTTTACATGGTGTGTTCAATAAAAACATGGTGACATTTAATTCTTTGTGTGTTATTAGTTTAAGCAGACTGTGATTGTCTATTGTTGTGACTTAGATGAAGATCAGATCACATTTTATGACCAATTTGTGCAGAAATCCATATCATTCCGAAGAGTTCACATACTTTTTCTTGCAACTGTATATATATATATATATATATATATATATATATACCACATAAAGACCAACCCAGTAAAGAGCCTTAAACATTACTATGAAAAAGAAAGGCCATTCTGCATAAACGCCATATTTATCAAGTGCCCCAAACACCTACCACAACCTACCTAATGGATGGAATCTAAGACACCACACACTGTGGGGGTCATTTATTAAGACCCACGTTTTAGACAACGGTCTTAATAAGCCCCTGTGCTGGAGCCGGCCTCTACATAACTTCTCACATTTATACAATTTTCTACGCCTGAAACAGGCCTAGAAAATGATGAATGAGACGGGCCCGTCCCTGCCTACACCCACTTTTTCAGACCTGGCGTGAATGTGGAAAAGTCGCAGATTAAATAACCTTTGTGCTACAATCTTCACCAGAAATACGCCTAATATAGACCCCCTGTGTGCCTGGAGGCTTTTAGGTAGTATATCCATTACTGATAGATGGCATATCAACTGCTGACAGCCTGTTCTCTTTTTTCTTCTATAAATTTTTTATTTTATTTTTGGCCAATTGAGTTTACCCTTAAAGGGAATTTGCTATTTGCATCAGCATCTTTTAAGATAATCAGATATGAAGGGAGCTGTAATTTTGTAATGTATTTCTTTTATCTTTATTGCTCCCATCTCACATTCTGGGCTCCAGTCACATGACCATGTCAATGCAGCTCTTTTTTATTTCCTGTTATATGTCCATGTTCCTGTGAAAGCAGCAACAATAGCAGTGGTCGGGGAGCGTCTATGTAACTAGCTGAGTGGGAGGAGCTATAAACTAGCTGGGTGGTGTTAGCGGCAGTGATAGGGGAGTGTCTATGTAACTAGCTGGGTGGAAGGAGCTATAAACTAGCTGGGTGTTGTTAGCGGCAGTGATAGGGGAGTGTCTATGTAACTAGCTGGGTGGGAGGAGCTATAAACTAACTGTGTGTTAGGGGCGGTGCTGTAGCTGTGGCAGAGGAAGGAGAAGTGCATCATGGGTTTGGTTGGATACAGGAACAGGAAGTGCTTCATACAGGATGGAAACAAACCAAAGTGAAGGGTTTACGTGGTGCAAATGGGTCAGGAGAGTCCAAATTAAAAAAATAAAAATTATGAGGGAGATGGTCATGAGGTACGTGACTACATAAGCAAAATTGTTGAAAACAATAGTAAAAGCCTTTAAAGCAGCTCCTATTTTCCTCAGATGCCTATAGATACATATTGATAGGATACACCTTAGAAATAATACAGTTTATAGGATGTATATTCCACTGTTGTTGCCCGAGGGACGGCGTTAGGATTCTAATCTCTGCTCCCAATGATAAGACAATTTGTCAATCTTCACGTTTTTAGCTAGTATTCCCAGTCCGCCCAATGATAATATCATTAATTAAAGAGATAAATAGAATTAGCTATGTTCCAACTTAGACAGGGAGAAGACGTGTTCTGGGCTTCATACCGTCCATATTTCTATCAGCTCTGTCTGAAGTACAAGGAATGACATGTTTATGTGTGTGGACCCCGTATCGGGGGCATTCATCAGTAATACTCTTGGATTGCTGGGTGCAGGCATTTTCAATTATTCTCAGCTTCGAGTCTCATGTATATAATTCACGAAAGTAAAAAGAAAAATGCCTAGTGCTGCAGATAATATCTGAGTTCAGGAGGAACGACAGCAGGATATATATTCCCAGAATAGACATTTATGGCATATCCACGTTAGGGGTCATAAGGGTCTCATAGGTGTAGCTCCTGCAAACAGCTGATTGGCGGGGGTGCCGGACATTGGACCACTGTTGATCTGGTATTGACGATCAATCCTAAGGATACGTCTTCAGCAGGCTCGGACTGGCCCACAGGGGTACAGGGGAATCCCCCGGTGGGCCCCTGGGCAAAGTGGGCCCCTAGTATCCCACCCTCTGCACAAGTGGCACATAACACATTAGACTTTTTGCACTACATACATTTAATCAATGTACAGCACCTCAACCAGCTTATGTTCATATAAAAAACTTGTTAGATTATTTATTATATTTGAATGTATCCGTATGGTGGGCCCCCAAAATAATTTTTTCTGGTGGGCCCTAGGTACCCCAGTCCGACACTGGTCTTCAGTATTAAAGTTCCAGAAAACCCCTTTAACATCTGCATCTGTAGTGTTACACCTTGTGTGGCTCCTACAGAAGCACTGCCCCAGACAGTTTGTGATTATTCTGGGGGCCACAACCTGGAAACCTGATCAATAAAGTCCATATTGGTATTCTCATCATGTAAAGTGATGGCACATCGCCAATTTACCACTGCATCCTTTTCACAGTTTTTCTCAGAGAGTTGTTTTAGCTGCTCCTTTCGTGATGTGGCCTTTTTTTCTCCACTCCAAAAGCCTTCTCACATCATTACAATGCCCCTTTTACATTGTGCATGGGTCAATATCTTCCATATAATCAGGACACTCATCCCATGCTGCCCACAAACCTCTTAAAGGGGTTCTCCACCACTTTATTATTTTTTTTAATTACCCACCCTCCCATCCCATCAGACCTATAAAGGGAAGCATTCTGACCTGCTCCCTGCTGCTCGGTTCTGACTCCATGGGTCCCGGACTGTCTTCCCTGCACTTTTGTCCCCACAAGTAAACTTCCAGCATGGATGGGGTTATGTGTGCAGCCAATGAATGTCCTCAGTGGTGATGTCTCTCCAAGCAGAACGTCACTGCTGGGTAATATCACCATTGAGGCCAGTGACACATGTGAGCACATCCATTACAAAAGTTTAAATGCTATGACCAAATTGCACAAAAGACAACCTGGGACCCACAGACTCAGAATGTAGAAGATAAGTATGCTTCCTTTCACAGGTCGAGTGGTGTGTGCAACAGTGCAACCCCTTTAAATACTACTCCTATTACAAAAGGTTCCACCCTTGTAAAGATATTCATACTAGAAACTGCTACTACCTTTCACAAAACCATCACTGCCTCCCTCTTTTCAAGAAACACTGTATTTTGTGAGCAGCACAACTCCTTCTGTGGTCTTCACTGGTCTTTATTCCTCTTCTCACTTCAGGTGACTGCATCCTGCAAAATCAACACACTATTCTACTGCCGTTGTGATTGCTGGACAAATTGAAAAGCATAAAATATGAAGGCATGTTGCGAAATCAACTTGCTATTGCAGTGAGCCTTGAGGAGTCGGTGCAGAGGATGGGAGCAGTAGTGGCACATGTGACTGTAGGTCTCCACTGATGCAGGCTTCTAAAAATGCCTGTCTGGAAATGTGGTGATGGTGTCTTAATGTGTTTCCCACCACCTTGCAGTGGAGTCTTGATAGCTTGATTGCTTGACCACTCTGCTGACACAAATATGCTGTAGCTTACAAATCTTCTGTAACCTAGGACCTTGCAGTCACTCTGGGACAATGATGTTCTCCTAGATGAGCCACCTCTGTGGTCTGCATGGACTGGAAGAGAGGAAGATGGATCACATACTCCCTCACACCTCACTTTTCTCTCTAAACTTCAACTGACTCTAACTCGCTCAGATCCTCCCCGTGGCAGGAAGTTAGACTAGCCCACTCCCACCAAGAGGTGAAGAAAGGGATGATAAATACCTTTCCTGTTGCCAAAACTGACAACCATACCTCATCTGTTGGTGTGCAAAGTGTATTGCATGAAATGTGACATAGCATGAACATTACAAAGCACTACATTACCACCATTACAATTGTAGCACCCCAGGTCTAGGGTACTACACTACCATGAATTTTGCTTTGTCTTCGGTGGCTAGAGTAAGGCTACATTCACACGAAACAGGTACACTGTAAAAAAAAAATATATATATTAAAGGGACTATTCAGGGGTTAAAATGTAAAAAAAAAGAATACTCACCTCATCTACTTGCACACACAGTGACACTTGCTCCTTGCTAAAAGGAGCAGGACCTGACGCATAACATGGTGATGTCAGGTCCTGGTACCTCTAGTGAGGAGCATGCAAGTGGATGAGGTGCATGGTTTTTGTTTAAATTTGTTGGCACTAGTGGGGGTGAGAGTGGTGTGGGGGGCATTATTACCATTACTGGTCATTAATAGGGGACCTTATTATTGCCACTATAATGACATATATACAAGGGGCACTATGGACACACATATATATATATATATATATCTATACTAATAAGAGCCCTGTGTACGTGCTCAAGGCTGTTGTCCGTGCGTGTGTGCAGATTTGTTAAGTGCGCATGCGCGGCGTGCTGGCCAATCGGCCCACACGTACGGACACCGCCTGCAGCGCCCATACATGTGCTTCCGGCGGCAGTCTCTGTGAGTGGAGGTGAAAGGCCACATCCATCCCTATGTGCCGTCCCCTGTCATCCCGAGCTGCAGGCAGCTGACGCGGGGAAACTTCCCTGCCCCCTTCCTCCCCCAATTACTCTGACTACATCTGTACACTCCGGCCATGACATTAGAGAGAGTTAGGGAGGGGGCTACAGGGAATATATTATAGAGATGGAGGGGGATACAGGAGGAAATACATTGTACTGTATACATATTACACTCCAACCTCCATCATATTATACTCCAACCCCCATCATTGTACACATATTACACTCCAACCCCCATCATTACACTACTGCCCTCATTGGAGTGTAATATGTGTGTAATGATGGGGGTTGGAGTGTATAATGATGGGGGTATAATGATGCTGATGGATCCCCGCGCCACGCATGCCCACTATAACAAACGGCACACAGACACAGGGAACTCACACAGGGATTTTATGTGATGGAGGCTGGAGTGTAATCCTACTGTGTCCGTGTGTGTGTGCCGTTTGTTATACTGGGCATGCGTGGCGCAGGGACCTATCAGCACACAGCGCTCCACACGCCGCCCGCACCTGTGCCCAGCTCCGCCGTGACTCCTCCTCCTTCTCCAGCTTCATCTGCAGACGCCTTACACCCCAGGATCCCCATCATTATACACATAGTACACTCCAACCCCCATCATTACACACATAGTACACTCCAACCCCCATCATTATACACATAGTACACTCCAACCCCCATCATTACACACATAGTACACTCCAACCCCCATCATTACACACATATTACTCTCCAATCCCCATTATTACACTCCAATGAGGGCTGTAGTGTAATGATGGCGGTTGAAATGTAATATGTGTACAATAATGGGGGTTGGAGTGTAATACATGTGTAATGCTCTCTGCCTGTGATAGCTTCCCTCACTTGCTACTGTGCGGCCATTTCCTGACTTTGGTGGACGGGGTTAGGGTGAGATAGGAGCGAGTAGGATGCGGCCGCTGCGGGGACTAACATGTGCCCCCTGTGCTGACAGATACCCGGGGTCCAGAATCGGAGGTCCCCATCCCCAGTGCTCCCAGCTTTGTCCTCCCAGGCTCTTTGGGAGTTCTATGAACTCCAGGATGCAATGCTGCAGCAGGTACGGGCCACTCTCTGCCCGGTGCGCAGGTGTGGGAAGTGTGTGAGGGTGTCGGTGTAGGATACGTTGTGGCAGGCGGCGGTTGTTGGGCCCAGATCCCGGGGTGTCAGTCAGCTGCAGAGGAAGCCGGAGGGGTAGGAGGAGGCACGGTGGAGCTGGGCACAGCAGCGGGCCGATGCGCAGGGGTTGGGCGGTGCATGCGGAGTGCCGTGTGTTGATTGGCCGACACGCATGCGCACTTAACTTATCGTCACACACGCACGGTCGCACACGCACACAGGGACTTTATTATAGAGGATATATATCTATACTAATAAAAGCCCTGTGTACGTGCTCAGGGCTGTTGTCCGTGCGTGTGTGCCGAATATTGAAGTGCGCATGCGCGGCGCACCGGCCAATCAACACACGGCGCACCACACACAGCCCGCACCGCCCACACTAAAAGGCAGGGAAAATGGCAAAAGGCAGGAACCGAGACCGAGCTACACAGTGGCGTACTAAGAGGGGGGGGGCGCAGGGAGCTGATGTCCTGTCCCCGCGCTCCTCCCCTCCTTCAAGTCAGCGGCGCCGGGTACCACTCATCTCCACTACAAATAGGAAAAAGAGGCTACAATTTGCACGAGCTCACCAAAATTGGACTGTTGAAAACTGGAAAAATGTTGCCTGGTCTGATGAGTCTCGATTTCTGTTGAGACATTCAAATGGTAGATTCCGAATTTGGCGTAAACAGAATGAGAACATGTATCCATCCTCTGATGGCTACTTCCAGCAGGATAATGCACCATGTCACAAAGCTCGAATCATTTCAAATTGGTTTCTTGAACATGACAATGAGTTCACTGTACTAAAATGGCCCCCACAGTCACCAGATCTCAACCCAATAGAGCATCTTTGGGATGTGGTGGAACGGGAGCTTCGTGCCCTGGATGTGCATCCCTCAAATCTTCATCAACTGCAAGATGCTATCCTATCAATATGGGCCAACATTTCTAAAGAATGCTATCAGCACCTTGTGGAATCAATGCCACGTAGAATTAAGGCAGTTGTGAAGGCAAAAGGGGGTCCAACACCGTATTAGTATGGTGTTCCTAATAATTCTTTAGGTGAGTGTATATATATATAAATGAGTTTCTGTCTGTCTAGACGTCTGTCTGGATGTTCTTTATGCGCGACCAAACGACTGGACCGATATTCACCAAGTTTGGCACACAGGTAGATCAGGTGTCCGGGAAGGTTTTAGACCGGGTCTCATCTCTCTAGGACTTACTGTTCCTGAGATATTCCCAAAAAATGACCTGCATCAGCCAGCAAGCCTTTCACTTAAATACAAACTGCCATTTACAAGGTCACATGTCGCTTATTAGCCAATAGAAGCTCGCAGTTCCTACTCCAGGTTGCCATAACAACTGATCACAGGTTTTAGCAGTTTGCAGATCCTTAAATATTCAGTCATATGACGACACAATTACACTGCTACATGCATGGGGGGCAGGGGCCACTACTAAACGAAAGGGCGCTGTGGAGTTCACTGATAAAGGGGCGGCCACTGTGGAGGTCACTGTTAAAGGGGCGGTCAATGTTAAAGGGGCGGGCACTGTGGAGGTCACTGTTAAATGGGCGGGCACTGTGTAGGTAACTGTTAAAGGGGCGGTCACTGTTAAAGGGGCAGGCATTGTGGAGGTCACGGTGGAGGTCACTGTTAAAGGGGTGGGCACTGTGGAGGTCACTGTTAAAAGGGCGGGCACTGTGGAGGTCACTGTAAAGGGGTACGCACTGCAGAGGTCACTGTTAAAAGGGCGGGCACTGTGAAAGTAATTGTTAAAAGGGCGGGTACTGTGGAGGTTACTGTTAAAGGGTCGGCCACTATGAAGGTCAATTTTAAAGGGATGGTCAATGTTAAAGGGGCGGGCACTGTAGAAGTCACTGTTAAATGGGCTGGCACTGTGGAAGTCACTGTTAAAGGAGTGGGCACTGTGAAGGTCACTGTTAAAGGGGCAGCCACTATAAAGGTCACTGTTAAAGGGGTGGTCAATGTTAAAGGGGTGGGCACTGTGGAGGTCACTGTAGAAGGGGTGGTCAATGTTAAAGGGGCGGGCACTATGAAGGTCACTGTTAAAAGGGTGGTCAATATTAAAGGGGCGGGCACTGTGGAGGTCACTGTTAAAGGGGCGGGCACTGTGAAGGTCACTGTTAAAGGGGCGGCCACTATGAAGATCACTGTTAAAGAAGTGGTCACTGTTAAAGGGGCAGGTACTGTTAAGGTCACTGTTAAAGCTGCAGACACTGTAAAGCTCACTGTTAAAGGGGCGGCCACTGTGGAGGTCAAGGTTAAAGGGGCGGTCACAATTAAAGGGACGGGCAATGTGGAGGTCACTGTTAAAGGGGCAGGCACTGTGGAGGTCACTGTTAAAGGGGCGGTCACTGTAAAAGGGGTGGGCACTGTGGAGGTCACTGTTAAAGGGGCGGACACTGTGGAGGTCACTAATAAAGGGACGGGCATGGTGGAGGTCACTGTTAAAGAGGCGGTCACAGTTAAAGGGGCGGGAATTATGGAGGTCACTGTGGAGGTCTCTGTTAAAGGGGCGGGCACTGTGGAAGTCACTGTTAAAGGGGCGGGTACTGTGGAGGTCACTGTTAAAGTGGCAGCCACTATGAAGATCACTGTTAAAGGTGTGGTCAATGTTAAAGGGGCAGGCACTGTGGAGGTCACTGTTTAAGGGGCGGGCACTGTGGAAGTCACTGTTAAAAGGGGCGGGTAACGTGGAGGTCACTGTTAAAGGGGCAGCCACTTCGAAGGTCACTGTTAAAGGGGTTGTCAATATTAAAGGGGCAGACACTGTGGAGGTCACTGTTAAAGGAGCGGGCACTGTGAAAGTCACTGCTAAAAGGGCAGGCACTGTGAAGGTCACCGTTAAAGGAGCGCCACTATGAAGGTCACTGTTAAAGGGGCGGTCACTGTTAAAGTGGCGGATAATGCTGAGGTCACTATTAAAAGGGCGGTTGCTGTTAAAGGGGCAGGCACTGTGCAGGTCACTGTTAAAGATGGGGTCACTGTTAAAGGGTTGGGCACTGGGGAGATCACTGTTAAAGGGGCGACCATGGAGGTCAATGTTAAATGGGCGGCCACTGCGGAGGTCAATGTTAAAGGGGCAGCCACTGAGGAGGTCACTGTTAAAGGGGCGGGCACTGTGGAGATCACTGTTAAAGGGATGGGCACTGTGGAGGTCATTGTTAAATGGGCGGGTACTGTAGAGGTCACTGTTATGGGGGATACTGTTGACACTGATACTGTGGGGGGATCTATTTACGACACACGGAAACATGAATTGAAATAGATAAAATATACCCATGCGACCAAACCGATCTTCACCAAATTTGGCACACAGGTACATCAGGTGTCCAGGTTTTAGACCGGTTTCAGCTCTCTAGGACGTACTGTTCCTGAGATAATCCCAAAAAAAGACCTGCATAAGCCAATATAAGCCTGCAAGTCTTTCTCTTCAAATCCCAACTGCCATACACACAGTTTTACTCCAGGTTTCCATAACAAGCCAGACATTTTTCTTCGCTGCTGTAGGTCAGCTTTAGGCTGGGGCTAAAGGACGACAATAATTCGCACGACATATAGGGCACAACTACACTGCAACATGCATCCATCTTGGATGGATTTTTTGCGACTGTCGTGTCGCAGTCGCAGCATGTTGCAGTGCGACACCATAGCCTATCATTATAAAAATTGTTGAGACAAAATGTTGCGCGACACATGTCGTCATGTAGCCCTAGCATTAAAGGGGCAGGGAGCTGTGGAGGTCAATGTTAAAGGGGTGGATACTGTGGAGGTCCCTGTTAAGGGGGCAGGGGCCACTATTAAAGGGTTAACTGCTGTGGAGGTTACTGTTAAGGCAGCAGGGTACTGTGGAGGTCACTGTTAAGGGGGAAGTCCCCTGAGGAGGTCACTGTCAAGGGAGTAGGGTGCTGTGAAACTCACTGTTAAAGGGGTGGGCTGCTGTGAAGGTCAAAGTTAAGGGGATGGGCTGCTGTGGAGGTTCCATTTTAAAGTGGTGGGGCACTGTGGGGGGTCAGTGTTAAGGGGTGGGGAACTGTGAAGTTCACTGGAGGGCGCTGTGGAGGTCACTGTTAAAGGGGCGGACGCTGTGGAGGTCACTGTTAAAAATGCAGGCGCTGTGGAAGTCACTGTTAAAGTGGCAGGCACTGTGGAGGTCACTGTTAAAGGGGCGGGCACTGTGGAGGTCACTGTTAAAGAGGCGGGCAATGTGGAGGTCAGTGTTAAAGGGGCGGGCACTGTGGAGGTCACTGTTAAAGAGGCAGGCACTGTGGAGGTCACTGTTAATGGGGCGGGTGCTGTGGAGGTCACTGTTAAAGGGGAGGGCATTCTGGAGGTCACTGTTAAAGGTGTAGGGCGCTGTGGAGGTCAATGTTAAAGGGGTGGATACTGTGGAGGTCACTGTTAAGGGGGCAGGGGTCACTATTAAAGGGTCAACTACTGTGGAGGTAACTGTTAAAAAGGCGGGCGCTGTGGAGTTCACTGTTAAAGAGGGAGGGCGCTGTGGAGGTCACTGTTAAAGGGGCAGGCACTGTGGAGGTTACTGTGAAAGGGGCGGGCACTGTGGAGGTCAGTGTTAAAGAGGCGGGTACTGTGGAGGTCACTGTTAAAGGGGAGAGCGCTGTGGAGGTCACTGTTAAAGGGGCGGGTGCTGTGGAGGTCACTGTTAAAGGTGTAGGGCACTGTGGAGGCCAATGTTAAAGGGGTGGATACTGTGGAGGTCACTGTTAAGGGGGGCAGAGGCCACTATTAAAGGGTCAACTGCTGTGAAGGTCACTGTTAAGGCAGCAGGGTACTGTGAGGTCACTTTTAAGGCAGCCGGATACTGTGGAGGTCACTGTTAAGGGGGAAGTCCCCTGAGGAGGTCACTGTCAAGGGAGTAGGGTGCTGTGAAACTCACTGTTAAAGAAGTGGGCTGCTGTGAAGATCAAAGTTAAGGGGATGGGCTGCTGTGGAGGTCCCATTTTAAAGTGGTGGGGCACTGTTGGGGAAGGGGGTCAGTGTTAAGGGGGGGGGAACTATGAAGTTCACTGTTAAAGGGGCGGGTTGCTGTAGAGGTCACTGTTATGGGGGATACTGTTGATATCTTTTAACGACACAAACATTAAATTAAATAGATGAAATATACCTGTGCAAAGCCGAGTCCTTCTGCTAATATATATATATACAGGGAGTGCAGAATTATTAGGCAAGTTGTATTTTTGAGGATTAATTTTATTATTGAACAACAACCATGTTCTCAATGAACCCAAAAAACTCATTAATATCAAAGCTGAATATTTTTGGAAGTAGTTTTTAGTTTGTTTTTAGTTTTAGCTATTTTAGGGGGATATCTGTGTGTGCAGGTGACTATTACTGTGCATAATTATTAGGCAACTTAACAAAAAACAAATATATACCCATTTAAATTATTTATTTTCACCAGTGAAACCAATATAACATCTCAACATTCACAAATATACATTTCTGACATTCAAAAACAAAACAAAAACAAATCAGTGACCTTTCTTGCCAGCCACGCTGTGGAGTACTTGGACGCGTGTGATGGAGCATTGTCCTGCATGAAAATCATGTTTTTCTTGAAGGATGCAGACTTCTTCCTGTACCACTGCTTGAAGAAGGTGTCTTCCAGAAACTGGCAGTAGGACTGGGAGTTGAGCTTGACTCCATCCTCAACCCGAAAAGGCCCCACAAGCTCATCTTTGATGATACCAGCCCAAACCAGTACTCCACCTCCACCTTGCTGGCGTCTGAGTCGGACTGGAGCTCTCTGCCCTTTACCAATCCAGCCACGGGCCCATCCATCTGGCCCAGCAAGACTCACTCTCATTTCATCAGTCCATAAAACCTTAGAAAAATCAGTCTTGAGATATTTCTTGGCCCAGTCTTGACGTTTCAGCTTGTGTGTCTTGTTCAGTGGTGGTCGTCTTTCAGCCTTTCTTACCTTGGCCATGTCTCTGAGTATTGCACACCTTGTGCTTTTGGGCACTCCAGTGATGTTGCAGCTCTGAAATATGGCCAAACTGGTGGCAAGTGGCATCTTGGCAGCTGCACGCTTGACTTTTCTCAGTTCATGGGCAGTTATTTTGCGCCTTGGTTTTTCCACACGCTTCTTGCGACCCTGTTGACTATTTTGAATGAAACGCTTGATTGTTCGATGATCACGCTTCAGAAGCTTTGCAATTTTAAGAGTGCTGCATCCCTCTGCAAGATATCTCACTATTTTTGACTTTTCTGAGCCTGTCAAGTCCTTCTTTTGACCCATTTTGCCAAAGGAAAGGAAGTTGCCTAATAATTATGCACACCTGATATAGGGTGTTGATGTCATTAGACCACACCCCTTCTCATTACAGAGATGCACATCACCTAATATGCTTAATTGGTAGTAGGCTTTCGAGCCTATACAGCTTGGAGTAAGACAACATGCATAAAGAGGATGATGTGGTCAAAATACTCATTTGCCTAATAATTCTGCACACAGTGTATATATATATATATACACACACAAACACTGGGGGCACTAAGGGGGCTATTATGGATACTGGGGGCACTATGGGGACTATTATAGATACTGGGGGCACTATGGGGGCTATTATACATACTGGAGGCACTATGAGGGCTATTATAGATACTGGGGGCACTTTGGGGGCTATTATAGATACTGGAGGTACTATAGGGGGTTTTATGTATACTGGGGCACTATGGGGGTTATTATAGAGACTGGGGTACTGTGGGGTCTATTATAGAGACTGGGGGTACTTTGGGGTCTATTATAGATACTGGGGGCACTAAGAGGGCCAATGTATGTTCAGGGGACACTACATAGGGGCATTATATATACTGAGTGCACTGTGGGTGGGAGACATAATATATACTGCGGGCACTGCTGGCGTTGGAATAAAAAAATAATAATATGAAATTCATCTTTCCTTAATGGCCATTAAAAACTGATTCAAAATGGCCATAAAAAAACTGATACATGGCCAGAAAATGGATGCATGAAGGATGGTCTTGGCTGAAGGACTCATTGGTGGCCAGAAGAAGACAGAAGGACCACTCTCCATGTCCAGTGCTTGGCCTATTGGGAGCATGCACAGACACAGGGTGGACAATAAGTTATCTAACGATAGATAAACACAGATATATGCAGAGTTCTCAGAAGGTTGGAAAACCGACATGGTGACAGATGGGGATGTGGGGCAAACGGAAGGCTTTTTGCACTTCGCTTTGTGCTTCTAGCTCTTCTCCCTGACCTTACCCAGAACGCTTCACTGTTCTTTGTCTCCTCCATCTTCGTTTTCTGGGTATAGCTGACAATGTAATACACATTGTTCAGCTGATTATAATTAAAAATATCAGAATAAATTAAAGTCCTCAGCTTGACACGCGGAGCCATAACTTTGCCTTCAGACATTCCTCTCTAATTAGTTAATTAATCCTAATGCAAATTATAAGCAATAATTAGTCAGCCAAGCTTGACAGAAAAGTCTGCTGACTTCCAGCTGAAAAGGATTTCAGAATCCGGTACAGATCGTCTTAAGGTGTCTTTTGTTTGATGGCTTCCCGTCTGTATTCTTCTCGGAGGGATGCGCATCGCCATGTTTGGAAGCCATTAAATGTACACAGATTTGTACACATAAACATCTGCATATTTAATTAAAATATGTAAAGGAAGGAATACGCCGTTCCTGGAGACAGCAGCCAGCCATCCTTCACCCATCATATTGTTTAATACATCTCCTAGGTCGGGCGTTGGTGCGAGAGAAGGGACCAGACTGTGAAAAATGTGACCTATTTTTCTTCATGACTCAAGCCAAGAAAGGAAACAACAAAAATCTTTCTACCAGAACCAGCGCCACAGCTGTCCATAGGTTGTTTCTGGCATTGCAGCTCAGCTAGCTCCATTAAAGTGAACAGAGTTATGGTTCAGTGCACAACCTGTGGACGGGTGCGGCAGTATTTTTGGAAGAGTTTTAAGACCACCGTTAATAATAATAATCTTTATTTATGGTGTACCAGCATATTCTACATTGCTTTGCCTTTTCAAGTGCACTTGTACAGACAAAAGCAGACAATGTAAAGACCTTGCTCACAAGAGCTTACAATCTATGAAGAAAGAGGAAGGAGGGCTTTTTTTGTACAGCCATTTTTTATAATAAATAGGGTAGTACACATAAAACTGCATAAACGGGACATGCATTAGAAGAAAGGATCAGGTTCTAAGAATAATGGTAATTAAAGGACAGGAATGTGATAGACCAGCTTAAAAAGATTTTAGGAAAAACTTAAAGAAGGACTTGCACAAAAAAGTTTATTCTCTGACCTGTTAGAAAGATACTTGCGTGAAGTTAATTTTCTTACCAGTGACTGTATGTGTGAGTTATCCCCTCCCTTCTGATCCTCAGCTGTGTCATGTGACCAGCACTCAGACTTTCCAAATAACACAGCATCTTATGTATGGACAGGAAGCCAGTTTCTCTATGTGTTCCTATAAAAGCCTCAATGTCAGTCTCATAGGAATGAATAGAGAAGTAACTGACTTCCTGTTCTGTGTCAGTTGGAGATTAGAATGTTGATCACATGACACAGTTGAGGCTCAGAAGGGAGGTTATAACACACAAATACAGTCACTGGTTCTACTTCAAGCGCCGGTGCCTTCTCAAACAGGCGGGGTTCCCGGAGGTTGGACCCCCATCAATCAGATACTGATGACCTATCCAGAGGATTGTTCATCAGTTAAATAGTTTTGGAAAACACTTTTAATCCATATGTAAATGAGCAGTTAAGTACACAGAGGACAAACCAAAAACACTCTGTGCACCTTTGCTCCTCATACTTTCTTTCCCAGCTCCCCCCTCTCCTTCCTGATTAACAGGACCATGCATAGTAATCTCACCTGGACATGTCAAGAAGAAGGGGTTGGCACTGGAAGCAGGAGGAGCAAGGGGGCACAGAATGAGAAGTGAAAATTGTACTCTATAGTGCATGGGCAACCAGTGCAGTGTCTCATCTTGGACATTGGTGGCATATCAGTAGGTCATGTCACCAATGTCAGATAGGTGTGGGTTCCAGGGCAAGAGCTACACCTATCTCCAGAATGGGACCTCTGAATTTAGAGGAGAGCAGCTGCACATGCTCGTTTGCCCTCCATTAATTTCTATGAGACTGCCAAAAATAGCTGAGCACTGGCTTGGCTATCTCCAGCAGTCCCATAAAAGTGAAAGGATCTGTGACCATGCTTGTACTCATTCGTCTATTTTCTGAACTCCCATAAAAACGAATGGAGAGCACACCACATATGTGCGGTGCACTCTCCTTTACATTTGGAGGTCCATTCTGGAGATAGGTGCGGGTCACAGAGGTAGGAGACCACACTTATCTGATATTGGTGGCATATATGAGTGATATCAAAGTGTGAGATGGCAACCCCCCATTGGTGTAATGACTGGCACAGAGTGGAGGCATTGATGCTGTGACTGGCACAGGGTGGAGGCATTGGTGCAGTAACTGGTACAGGGTGGAGGCATTGGAGCAGTGACTGTCACAGGGTGGAGGCATTGGTGTAGTGACTGACACAGGGTGGAGGCACTGGTGCAGTGACTGGCACAGTGTGGAGGCATTATTGCTGTGACTGCCCCAGGGTGGAGGCATTGGTGCAGTGACTGGCACTGGGTGGAGGCATTTTTGCAGTGACTGGCACAGGGTGGAAGCATTGGAGCAGTGACTGGCACATGGTGGAGGCATTGGTGCAGTGACTGGCACAGGCTGGAGACATTGGTGCAGTGACTGGCACAGTGTGGAGGCATTGGTGTAGTGACTGACACAGGGTGGAGGCATTGGTGCAGTAATTAGCACAGGGTGGAGGCATCGTTGCAGTGACTGGCACAGGGTAAGGGCAGCATACTACATCCACATGCATATACAATATTAGGGTTTCCAGTGCAATAGCTGGTAGTACCAGCACTCCTAGACAGCATGCCCAATTCCTCCACTCTGTGCCAGTCAATGCTTCAATACCTCCAGCCTGTGCCTGTCACTGCTCCAATGCCTCCACCATGTGCCAGTCACTGCTCCAATGCCTCCACCCTGTGCCAGTCACCGCTCCAATGCCTCCAGCCTGTGCCTGTCACTGCTCCAATGCCTCCACCATGTGCCAGTCACTGCCCCAATGCCTCCACCCTGTGCCAGTCACCGCACCAATACCTTCACCCTGTGCCAGTCATTGCAGCAATGTCTCCACCCTGTGTCAGTCACTGCACCGATGCCTCTACCCTGTGCCAGTGCAGTGACTGGCACAGGGTGGAGGCATTAGTGCAGTGACTGGCACAGTGTAGTGCAGTGACTGGCACAGGGTGGAGGCATCAATGTAGTGACTGACACAGGTTGGATACATTGGTGCAGTGACTGGCACAGGGTAAAGGTATTAGTGTTGTGACTGACACAGGGTGGAGACATTGGAGCAGTGACTGGCACAGGGTGGAGGCATTAGTGCAGTGACTGGCACAGTGTAGTGCAGTGACTGGCACAGGGTAAAGGTATCAGACCAGTGACTGGAACAGGGTGGAGGCATCGGTGCAGTGACTGGCACAGGGTGTAGGTATTGGGCATGCAGCCTAGGAGTTCTGGTACTACCAGATATTGTACTGGAAACCCTAGTACTGTATATGCATGTGGATGTAGTATGTTGGATATGTGACCTATGGTTCCAGTGAGTGCAGCTAGGGCAGAACAAAAGCCTGAAAAAAGATCTGATGCTGCACATTACATTCCCCATTCTCCCGCCAGGACAAACCCCAATATGCATGCCCTAAAGCATATGATTCTATGAGTTCCTTGACCCAGATCTGTTTCGTGTTCCATACGGTGATTACATTTGTGCACTTCTCAAACTGAAAAAGGCAAGAAATCTTAGAGGGACAAGTCTCTGCGCGCTCGGTAACACACTCCATTATATCCTTTACGTTTACCTTGTCGTGTTGTCACTATATTAACATCATTTATGGCCTCTACATTGAGTGTCATATTTCACCTCATGTTGACAAGTCATAAATCAACCGTGAACTATTACATGGGTGTTAAAACGATAGAAATGTTCCAAGGTGTACGGGCCCACTGTAACAGCATGGTCTGACTTCCTTCATTTACCCTATTCTAGTCGGACTCCTGTAATCTTCTAGTCTTGCTCTTTGTGATAACGGCCAATAGTATAGATGGTAACACAAAATTTTCTGTTGTTTCTGGTAATATATATTACAATTCCATTCATTAATCCAGAATATTTGATGATACTGTATGTCACATTCTACTGTACCAGCATTGCATTATAAAATTATGTGGGATTTCACAAGACCTGAAGCAGAGACAGCCAATCAAGGACAACCTCTCTTAGAAATCGACTCCTGGGGCAATCAGCTACCAAGGCATTGTAGAAGATTGCAGGAGACATGTGGTATTACATGGCGGCTATTTAGAAAAATGTCCATCCTTGTAAGAAAATGATGGCTGGAGTCCACCAGAATGGGAGCCCTTTGTACAAAGCACCCTTTTCTTTGTCTCACAGAAAATGGTCCCAAGCAGAAGACCCCACCTCTATGATGTCTCATTTGGGATCTCCCTCAATTAGCACAAATGAAAAGCCGCTACTAAGAATGTCTCTCTTACTGTATAGGTTTCCTAACTATTTTTGTGTAAAATGTTTATATTCTTACCTGCAATTATCTTGGCATCCTATATTTTCCTTGAGTGACAGCCACCATTGGCAACCATTTTTGTAACTGTAGAAGTCGTCAGTTTCCCACATGCTATGAATTGTACAGAAATCTACATTGTTTTTTCCCCTAGTATTTGAAGTCCTTTTTATGAACCCTTAGGCACACTGCGTGCAGCCTATGGTGGTTCTGCCAGGCAACACATTCTCCAGCAGATAAAATGCTTCAGTGGAGGATTAACTCCCCACAAAGATACAGTATGGGCCCATAGCCTGTATTATGGACCCTTACATTGCATATACGTAGTAAAACATGTGCTAGAGCCCATATCTCATTGACTATTAATGTAAGCAAATACTACTGTCTATAACAACAGCCAGCAAACTCAGAAACTGCTACCAGTCCTCCTTAACCACTTCAGGTGGTAGGAAGCTATTGCTTCCCCAAGGTTCTTCACCAGAGCCTGCTACAATACCAGATGGACTTGGCTGCTAGGGACCCAGGTTGTCTTTGGAGTAAGGTAGCAGAAAACTGTTGCAAGCGCACTAGAAGTAGACCTACCAATATGAACAGGGTCCAACGGGTAGTAGACAAGCAGGGACAGAACCAAGAATGAAAGATAAAGCCAAAACGACACACGAGGGGTTAATCCAGAAACAAGCACAGTTTGAATACCTGGAGAATCAGTCGAAGCCAATTCAACAGATGAGAGATAAATCAAGAAAGCAAGCCAAGGTCAATAGACACAGGCTTATAAGCAGGTCTTAAGTTCAGATAGAAAGCAATGAAGTACAAACATAGCCAGGACTCTTTACTTAATCACAGGAAATCATAACCAAGTAGCAGATTTAAATCCCCCACCTAGTTCTAGGATTGGACACTGCGTCGAAACCTGATTGGCTTGACCTCCAACCTCACTGAGAGGTCAACCAGCCAGGGCTTTTCAAGTCAGTATGGCAATCCCCAGCAGCACCAAGAGAAGTATTCTAGCTGGGTAAACTCCAGACAATTGTAGATAAGCAGAGCTATAGGTTCCTCCCAGTTAGTGGAGCACATGGAGAGAATCTGAATGGCAAGACTGGGGTTCTCTTGTTTTTTCTCTCACTTTGGGTAGCAAGAAGAAAGAAGGATTCAGCACAGTTCTTGCCATCGAAGTAACAGAAACCTTGATGGAACCCCAAAAGACCCTAGTACAAGTCAATGGGGTGGGTCATGCAAAGCAATAGCACGGATACGAGAGGAGCCCAAGACAGAGAGGTGTAACATGAAACACCTTGATCCAGATGCCAATTTTATAAGAGACCCTGTCTTACTAATGCATATCATTTATGACATTAGGGACATTGGCCCCCTTTACGCACCAAGTCATGGGTGCAACGGCAGCAGGAATACGGCACTTGCTGTGTCAATCTATTTCGGCCACATGGAGTATCCCTTTAGGCAATATTCTATACAATTCCTTTTACATAAAGTATTGATGTTGTACTGTATTTTACCCTTTATTTTTAATGCTCTGATAGAACTTCTTGGGCAGTGACACATTTCTGTATCTAAATCTCTTTTTTCTGATGTCTCCTGACTGTGGTTTCTAAGCTGAAAAGCTCTGATGTTCGTCTCCATCGCCTCCCCAGGCCACTTTTGAAATTCCTTTTGTACTAGTAGCAGCAGTTTTTTTTTCTTTTTGGCTGGAGAATTTTTATTGCTCTGTTACCTGCATAGTCGTTGAGTAAATGAGAATGCAAAAATTCGACACGTGCTACTGCGAGAGGGTCGTCTATTTGGAAAGAGACTTAATTGAGGTGTCTTATCCTCATCTCACATCTGTCAGGTCAGGGATTCTAAATAAATAGTATTTACATCAGAAACATGAAAATTTATGTAAAATATTTATTTATTCGATTCCTGCTAACAACAAGGACAGGAAGCATAAAAGGATTGGAAAATTACTGAGGAAGTTGTTTTGTGGAAATTAATGTGCCTAGAATATTAAATGAAATGCATAGGAATGCATAGAAAGTCAACGGAGAAAGTCATGACATATTTTGTGCTCATAGATCTGATCGTTGGCAAGACTTTGGTTATAAACAAGGGTAACATACAGGGGCGTACCTAAAGGGTCATGTGCCCTGGTGCAAGAGTTCAGCTTGGGCCCTCCTTCCCTCAGTACTTTGGGCCCACCCTCCCCCATGACAAATTCTTGACGTTAACCCCTTCTCTCCAGCCAGAGGTGTAACTTGAAGAATCTGGGCCCCAGTACAAAATCTATAACAGAGCCCGTCTAGCGAGCACTTTCTATAATGTCAACATCTTCTTATGAGCCACAAGGGTCTTTGAGCCCCCTTACAAACGGAAAATACAAATGTGATAGCACTCTACATCCAGCATTCTGCCCTGCCTCCATGCTGGATGAGGCATTGGTGTACATTTTGGCCAAAGCGTAATAAGCCACTCACCACGTCAAGGTCGCCTCTGTTGAGTGGTCCCTAACACTAGTTGAGCCCCCTTAGGCTCCTAGGACCAGAAGCGACTGCTACCTCTCCACCCCCTGTAGCTACACCCCATGTAACATACAAGGATACAGCTATGGGGATGCAGAAGGAGCCCTAGTGCTTGAGGGGACCTGATGGAAGACACCAGTATTATAATGGCACATGGTAGATAGGGGCATTGTTACAGACTGGTCATTGGGGCTCAGGACAATTACATTTCACACCTGGTTGTATTTTCCTGTTTTATTTATGCAAAGCTTAAAGGGGTTGTTCAGTATTTTACTATTGATGGCTTTTCCTCAGAATTGACCATCAATATCTGATCAGCAGCGGTCGGACATCCCTGCCAATAAGCTTTTTCAGGGTATGTCTGGTGTCGGAGCTTTATCCTTTGTGTAGTTGATGGGGCTGGCAACCGCGGCACTGCTTCCATTGAAATGAATAGGAACAGCGCTGCAATTATAAGCTTCATCCACTGTAAAATGGATGGGGCTGTGTAGTTTCAGTTTCCAGTGCCAGAGCTAATATATATTTTATTATATTTTAAGCACTTATATAGCGCTGACATATTCTGCACAGCTTTACAGACATTATCAGTAGTTGCTGTCCCCAATGGGGCTCACAATCTAAGTACCCTATCAGTATGTCTTTGGAGAACCCAGAGGAAACCCGGTCAGATTCAAACCTAGGGCTCTAGTGCTGCAAGGCACCAGTGATAACCACTGAGCCACAGTGCTGCCCGTTTTACTCTGAAACAACTAATCGGCGGGGAGGTGGTTTGTCGGAGACCCGCTGATCAGATATTGATGGCCTATCCTGAGGATTGGTCATCAATAGTAAAACCCTGGACAACCCCTTTCAATGATTGTATAATAAAAAGCACCATACCTAATTGACATACTTTGTATTTCAAACTCTCACCAATTTCAAGATTCTACTTGCTGTTATTGGTTAGAAATAAATTGGGGGTCCACTAAGCTAAATGTACACTTCTGACTTTCACCTGATTTATTTTGCCTGGTAGACAGTTTTTGTGCCTTATCTAATGAAGGGGTGTGTCTTGTAGAAAAGGAGTGTGGTCTAAAATGATCTAAATTGCACTAAAATGTTGGCTTATAAAATTGGACGAAAGTAAGCCTATCTATCAAGAGAGTCATAAAGTTAGAGAAATGTGTCCAATATGTGTACAGAGGTGCACCAAATTTCTACCATAAGCCATTTTGATAAATTTGGTGCATCTTCTCCTGCCAAGTCTAGTTTTAAGATGCCTAAATTTAAGACAGTGATAATCAATCTTTGACATTCTAAGATTTAGAAGGTGAAACCTTACTGTGATCATCAGTCCATGGCTTCATTGGCGTACATAGAGAAGTAAGGGCTCTATAGCAAGGATCAAACCAGGCCTTCCACACAGGACAGAAGGGTTTCTGCCTAAACCCCTTTCAATGACCCTTGGGCCATTTCTCCACTGCCTCATTTGCTAAAAGTTGTCTCTTTAGAGGGTAGAGTCCTGACCAAGTTTTCACCTCCAGTAGAAGAGGCGATAATCCCAACTAAGACTGGGCCCCCTCTTGCACTGGGCCCCATAGCAGTAGCATGGTCTGCCTCTATGGTAGTTACACCCCTGCATGACTCATTGCTAAGGAGAGTTTTTATATAGTGTAACCTTGCACAACTGAATACTGGACATGATAAAGTCAGATTTTCAGCATCTCCATGTCAATGAGAATGCTTCTACATACTGATGGCAAGCAGAGATCTTGAAAAGAGATATTTTCATTATTTAATGAATGAGCTTTTGTAACATCCCAGAGTATGTCACTAAACTCTTTCTCCCCGCTACAACATGTTAGGTGTATATTTAATGTCATCTTGTGTAATCTAACAATGCATCTATCCTATATGTGCATTATCCAGGCCTGTTTTATATATTATGCTGTCATTTCCATGTTCACCAGCAGGTGGCAGCGGTATGTAACAGGATACTAGCCAGTTTGGTATATCTAGACTGGAATAGTTCATTCCAGTCTAGCTCCCCCCTCTTTGAGGAGGTGTCAAATCTTCCCACATCCTACCTCATGGGGAGGAAGGAAAGTTCTAGTTAGTGTGTACCAGCCCCCTGCTAGGGGAAGGCTGTGTTGGTAGGAGCTCCCAGACATAGGGATCCCAACCTAGGATCCAGCCTCGGCTGAGGCCCAAGATCCCTTTTCCCAGACTGAGCCTTAAGCCTCAGTGCTGGTTGACAAGCAAGCAGCACCTCCAGTACTACAGATCTCCAGGAAGAAAGATTCCCTTGCGAGCAGTCCTGTGAGTAACAGATCCAGAGACCAGGAGAAGCCAAATTCCTCCTCAGCTAGTCAGGCCCACACCTAGCAGAAGACAGAGCAGAAGATAGATACCTGCCAGATTCTCTAGGCATATGTTAAGAAGCAGAATAGATATATTGATTCCTGCCACATATTTCCAATACCTGCTGGGACCCAAGACCTATGCTGTAACTCGTACGGATTTATGCTGCCATTCAGTAAAGAGAAGTTGAACTTTATTCCAAGTCTGGATTCCCTTCATTCCTCAGTTACTCCTACTAGCAACACTAATTTTATTGCAAGTGAGCCAGGATCCAGGAGTCCAGCCATACCAAGGTAGGAGACACCGTTGACACTACATAGAGACATTATCCCCACTCTGGCATTCCTCACCTGGTACGTGAGTTATTACATCTTAAAGGGCCCTGAGACTATAACCTGCGCACATTGCAATTGGCGTCACGAACAAAAACTATTAATATTGCGCCAGTGTGCATCAGTCCCAATCCGGCTTACTGCACTTTAACTATAAAATACTGGACAACCACATTACCAAAAGGTATTTATATGTTGCCAATAAAGGGTTAAATTAGTGGATTCAAAAGGTGTCCATTATAAAGCACCCCAAGATTGATAGGCTGTATACTATGCCTGGGATTTAGTTAAAAAGGACTTGATGGAAAATCTGTCTGTCATTTACTGAGTCGTGACCACCCACCCTTGCCATCATTGTTTTGGTGATGCTGATTGCTCCTCCCCAAAGTCCTTTTCAGCAGGATTCGAGACTCAGTATACAGGCCTAAAATTCTTGTTCCTGAAGCTAGTGGAAGTTGTTTACACATTCTTCAACTTATAGACGCTGCTGTGTCAAATATTAATGATTTAGTTGCAGGATTTTTATACTGATGGATAAGCCTTCAATATCAGGTCGGCGGAGACTCAACACCAAACACCCATCAGCTTTCCTGGAGTGGCTTTGGTGCCAGAATAAGTACTGAAACTATAAAGGTCTGTCCATTGCATAGTGCATGGAGCTGGTTACTTCGATGGGAGCACACCATCTTTGTCCACTACACAACAGGCAGAGCTGTGTGGTCTCCAGCACCAGAGCGACAGCAAAACAGTTGATCAGTAGGGGATGCAAGGTGTTGGACCACCACTGATATGATATTGATGACCTATCCAGAGGAACCAGACACTATGGTAATGTGAGCAAAGAAGGTTTCATCTAAAATGATCTTCATACTCCTTGGTTTGGTGTAACTGTAATTTATCACCCTAAAGTAAGCATTCAGGTGGCAGAATTTCAGACACCCTTTTAAGCATGTTTTATTATTTTATGGTTTATTGCTTTGTGTTTTGTTCAGAGCTTTATGAATCATTGTTCTTATGATATATCACTATCCAGCCTCTATTATGCAATCTTATGTGTGTGCTGACAGCCACTAACAATGACACCAGGTCAGGTAACATAGGAGAAAACAAATGTATACTGTTACAGAGGTGCTTTTGTGAATCATGTTACCATCATATTCCAACTGCTTGAAACCTTCTTGAGACCTTGTAAAAATCAGTCCCTAAGAAAAGATTAACTTCTCAGTCCATAGATTTCCAGAAAGAAGTAAGCTGCCTCTCTAGTGCCACCTGTAGGTAGCTACCGTGTAAGTCAATGTATAACCCTTTAAAAGAAAAACATAGCTAGGGGGGGCAAACCAAAGACACCTATCTGAAGACAACTTTTTGGGGTTCTTTGTTATTCATCTCAGGGTTCTTGCTAGCTGCATGAGATGGATCTTAGTCAATAGTCATGGTTCAATAATCCTTTAGAGGGCCAAACATTGACTTTCAGGTTTGCTACCTATAGGTGCCACAAGAAAGAAAGTTTTCTTTCTTTTTTGAGTAAAGATCATTTGCATACTTTATTTCCCAGAAAGCTTTTCATGTAAAAATCTATACACTAGCTGAATCGCCATAAAAAGAGCCAGTAAAGTGTAGGACTGAGTGATAGTCCTGCACAGTATACTACAGTAGATTAAAGTAGTAGTGTAGAGCATAGATGGGAATAGCATAAATAAAATGATTTAATGATGGGGTAATTTATTATAAAACAAGGTCATTAAAGTACAGTAGATTTGAGTAAATTAACAAGGCCATAATTAATTAAAAAGCATAGATATAATATAATAAAAAAAACTGAATAGTGTAAAATACACTTGTAGAGTAAAGAAAAGTAGAGTACAGAAGAGTTTTAGAGTACATTGCAGAGTGGAATAGAATAGGGTAGAATTGTGGATTTAAAGAAAATACACTACATCATCAAACAGTTGTATATTAGAGTAGTCCTGTAGAGTAAAGTAGAGTAGATACAGAGTTGTAGAGTAGAATATAGTAGAGTACATTCGAATAGAGTAAAGTAAAGTACATAGAATTGTGGAGTAAGGATTAGAGTACAGCATAGACGAGCTGTACATAGAGTAGTCATGAAAAGTAAAGTAGATGAAAGTTGCACAGTAGAAGTATAGGGGAGAAGAGTAGTGCAAAGTACATAGAATTGTGGACATGACAAATAGAGTATTGCTTAGAAGAGTTGTACAGTAGAATAGTCTTGCAAATTAGAGTAGAAGAAAGCTGTAATGTGGAGTAGAGCAGAACTGTGGAGTCCAGCAAAATAGAGTTATACAGTAGTGTAGAGTTGTAAAATAGAGTACAGTAGCTTTACAGTGTAAAGTCGTAGAATAGAGAACAGTTGTAGAGTAGAAAAGAGTTGTAGAGTAGAGTATGAAGAATAGATGTATGAAGTAAAGTAGAGTAGATTTGCACCTTAAACCAGAATAGTGAATAGTAGGCTTTTAGAGAAAGGTAGAGCTGCAGACTAGAGTGAACTCTTAAAAAGACTTGCAGAATAGAAAAAAGCCTTGTGGAGTAGAATTGAGTTGGTTATATAGTAGAGTACAGAGGTGTTGTGGAGTAGTAGACCTGACGAGTAAAGTACAGTAGACAAGTTTTGTAGAGTAGAATAGAGAATATTTGTATAATACACAGTAGATTTGTTGAGTAAAGTAGAATAGATTTGCAGAATAATCTGGAATAGAGAAGAATACTGTAGGTTTGCAGATACAAGTGGAGATGTAGAACTGAGTAAACCAGAGTAGAGTAGAATAAAACTGTAGGGTGTAGTAGAGTAGACCTTTAGAGTACAGTGGACCTGTAAAGTACAGTGCAGTTGAATGGAGTGTAGTAGAGTAGAGTAGAGTAGACCTGTAATGTAGAGTAGATCTGTAGAGTAGAGTATAGTAGAGTAGACCTATAGAGTAGAGTAGACCTGCATAGTAGGAAAGTATAGTGGGATGGAGTAGTGTAAAGAAATTTAAGCTAGTAAAGGAAAACTTGCACAGTAGGGTAGAATAGAGCTGGCTGGTTATATTAAGTGAAGCAGAGTACAGTAGAATCCAGCATCATAAAGTATTTGTGGTTATTGTACTTTGATGACTTCTGAGATCATATTGAGTTCACTGCAAAGTTTTATCCAGGTGTTTTCCCAAAGTCTGATCAGTGTTTGCACGTGTAACCTCCTCTACAACAAAACAGGATTGTATTTTTTGCCTTGGGGCCTCTTAAATCCTTTGTAGCACCTGCATGAATACTATCATGAGTCAAATAATGTCAATCATATATGTCCTAAAACAAGATTTTTGTTTCAAACATAATCCCATAACAACCATAGATGTATTAATGGTGAGTACACACTACTGAAGTCAATGATGTGGCAATATAGCCAGGTGATCCTCTTCTTTTCTAAAAATGAAGGGGAGTGATACAGCAAGGTTAAGATTACTGCCTAGCATGGTACCTACCTACAACAATATGCTTGGTAGTAGTTGGCAGTAGAGTTTTTTTTTTTACAGGATACCCAGGAGTATAGAAAGTCAGGTCCTTGTACTAGAATGGGGAAAACAGCAGTACTTATCTTCAGCTAACACTGTTTTTCAGCCATGAAATATATGGACAATCCGTATTTTCAAGAACATAAATTAGAATTCTACTTTTGTATCTAAAGCCCATTTTGCTAATGTAAAACCCTTGAACCATTATTCTTGTATCCATAGCTGCAAGTAGTTTTGCGTAATGTGTTCCATTCTGCCTTGAGATGGTCAATGAGCGTGATGAAAAGACATCAGGAGCTATGTAGATAGATGGTGATTGATGCAATACCCTTCTTTTATGCCAGGGCAATAAAAACTCCATGAGGTTGCATTTTAGCCTCATTACTTTTAATACAATTAGTATAGAAAGCCCTTCCCTATGCAAAATGTACAATAGTTATTTTTTGCTTTGTGCACCTGCTGGCAACAATTAGATCACATAACACAATCATGTCATGCTTTATAACTAATGATGATGTTTTTCTGTGACTTGTATCTCATACAGCAGAACGGTGTACAACAACTCAAGTAACCAGAGCAGATTTATATGCTGATAATGGATAATTCCTTACATTTTTCATAGGGTCTCAAACATTAATACCATAGAGAGTGCCTTTTGATGGCTAAAGGGCTTCTTTGAAGTGATGGCCCATTTTAGGTTGGAACTTGACAGTATCCTTCTTCTTCTGAGAGAAGTCTACCACTCTTCATAATCACAATGGCAATAAGTGAGGGGAAAAGAGCCAGAAGTTCCTAGGCTACTCTCTTAAAGAGATTGATGGATTTACAAATAGACTCTAATTCCTCCAGTTATAGGGAACAAGCGTCACATCCATTCCTTGTCCCATGTAAAAGATCCCTTAGATCAGTATCAGACTGGCCCACCAGAGTACTAGAGAATCCTCTGGTGGGCTCAGCATCTGATACCATAGTGGACCCCAAAGGTCCAGTAGATAAAACCTGTTTGGAGATGCGTTTTTATCCAATCAATTGCCACTAGGGTCTGTTGATTTGAAGCAAAACCTATTACACATTATTCATGATATAGTGGTTGGACCCCATCCATAATTTTCTCTGGCGAGCCCAAGGAATCCCAGTCTTACACTGCCGAAGAGCAGGTGTTCCTTAAAATGAGTCAACTAGTGATGTACAGTCGTGGCCAAAAGTTTTGAGAATTACATAAATATTGGAAATTGGAAAAGTTGCTGCTTAAGTTTTTATAATAGCAATTTGCATATACTCCAGAATGTTATGAAGAGTGATCAGATGAATTGCATAGTCCTTCTTTGCCATGAAAATTAACTTAATCCCAAAAAAAACCTTTCCACTGCATTTCATTGCTATCATTAAAGGACCTGCTGAGATCATTTCAGTAATCGTCTTGTTAACTCAGGTGAGAATGTTGACGAGCACAAGGCTGGAGATCATTATGTCAGGCTGATTGGGTTAAAATGGCAGACTTGACATGTTAAAAGGAAGGTGATACTTGAAATCATTGTTCTTCCATTGTTAACCATGGTGACCTGCAAAGAAACGCGTGCAGCCATCATTGCGTTGCATAAAAATGGCTTCACAGGCAAGGATATTGTGGCTACTAAGATTGCACCTCAATCAACAATTTATAGGATCATCAAGAACTTCAAGGAAAGAGGTTCAATTCTTGTTAAGAAGGCTTCAGGGCGTCCAAGAAAGTCCAGCAAGCGCCAGGATCGTCTCCTAAAGAGGATTCAGCTGCGGGATCGGAGTGCCACCAGTGCAGAGCTTGCTCAGGAATGGCAGCAGGCAGGTGTGAGCGCATCTGCACACACAGTGAGGCGAAGACTTTTGGAAGATGGCCTGGTGTCAAGAAAGGCAGCAAAGAAGCCACTTCTCTCCAAAAAAAACATCAGGGACAGATTGATCTTCTGCAGAAAGTATGGTGAATGGACTGCTGAGGACTGGGGCAAAGTCATATTCTCAGATGAAGCCTCTTTCCGATTGTTTCGGGCATCTGGAAAAAGGCTTGTCCGGAGAAGAAAAGGTGAGCGCTACCATCAGTCCTGTGTCATGCCAACAGTAAAGCATCCTGAGACCATTCATGTGTGGAGTTGTTTCTCATCCAAGGGAGTGGGCTCACTCACAATTTTGCCCAAAAACACAGCCATGAATAAAGAATGGTACCAAAACACCCTCCAACAGCAACTTCTTCCAACAATCCAACAACAGTTTGGTGAAGAACAATGCATTTTCCAGCATGATGGAGCACCGTGCCATAAGGCAAAAGTGATAACTAAGTGGCTCGGGGACCAAAACGTTGACATTTTGGGTCCATGGCCTGGAAACTCCCCAGAACTTAATCCCATTGAGAACTTGTGGTCAATGCTCAAGAGGCGGGTGGACAAACAAAAACCCACTAATTCTGACAAACTCCCAGAAGTGATTATGAAAGAATGGGTTGCTATCAGTCAGGTATTGGCCCAGAAGTTGATTGAGAGCATGCCCAGTCGAATTGCAGAGGTCCTGAAAAAGAAGGGCCAACACTGCAAATACTGACTCTTTGCATAAATGTCATGTAATTGTCGATAAAAGCCTTTGAAACGTATGAAGTGCGTGTAATTATATTTCACTACATCACAGAAACAACTGAAACAAAGATCTAAAAGCAGTTTAGCAGCAAACTTTGTGAAAACTAATATTTGTGTCATTCTCAAAACTTTTGGCCACGACTGTACATGCTACCTTTCAACCTGTGAAATCAATTAAAGTTTTATTGGGATGATAGGATCCCCACAGTGGTCCACCGGTAACTATAGATATAGCAATTATTATCTTGACTTTTATTGTATTAAGTAAACAATGGCAATAGACTTAACTGACTTTTATCAATGGCTTTTGTGCAATGATATCACGGTAAGACATATCACACTAAAGTTTAAAATTGCTACATCTGTATGCTCCAACATCTCTGAAATACACAGGAGGTCCAGGTGGTCACAACTCAGAGTAGATTTTAGTTTGAAATTACGTTTTGTTGTTTTGTGCTGATCCTAGAGAAACAGTCCTGGCAAAATGTCATCACTTTATAAGATTGGAAAACCCCTTAAATGAAATTATAATAAAGTAGAAAACATCCAACGATAAAGAAGTTGCGTCTCCAGATTGCATCAATACCAGAGTTGGAAGTATCACACAGGGAATTTCATGGCCCGCTGTCTTGCCATGTGCAGTACGCAGCCCTGCAGGGTGAGCGAGTGTGAGGTCACAGGGGTAGTTAACAAACCGAGGGTTGCTCTTGGTACTCACAGTTTTTATATACACTGGGAAGGCGTACAGCAGTGATGGAGAGGCTGGCACATGGATTCTCTGGGGCACTCTCTGTGTATAGGGACCAGGCCAGGTGGTAGGTGAGGTGCCCTGGGTGTTGTAGGTTTAGTGTGCCTGTGGCAAGATCCCTTAAAGTTTGTGACGCCAGTGCCGGTAACGGTGGCACACAGATTTGTTGTAGGAATAATTGAGGTACACAAAGTTGTAGTGAACCAGAACTTCTTTTTACTGAACAGTCCAACTATGTACAGGTTTCAGTTAGTTCCACATGTAAAATGTTGGTAACAGGCAGGCTTCACATAAATGGCAGACAAAGTCTTTGCAAGATACTCAGAGGGAATAACACTTACAGATCAGGCTGCACTTTCCTCAGATCCTGTCTGGCTTTCACCAAGGCCCGTATGCCCTATAGCTGGCTTCATCCTTGGGTTGGGAAAACTTCCTATGTTATAAATCCTCTTGCTGTAATATCCTTCTGCCCTTCAGCTTTCTACTTGGCTGGAATACAGTGGCTCTGCTCTGTACTTTTCAAGGTGCTAGATATCTTCAGGAGGCAAACCCTTCTCCTGGATTAACTTCTGATCTTGTCTGGCTCAGGAACTTCAGGCAGGCTGGACTGAGCTACTTAGCCTCCTGGATTAAACTGCACTAACTCTTTCCTGTCTGGGCCTAACTATATATACTAGGGGATTCCCTAGCTCCCTCTACAGCTTGGGAGGAGAAACTCCACCCATAACAGGCCTGGTACACAGGAATTAACATGGCATTACAATGCAATACAAAACACCATTCTCCCACAGGAGGTGGGAGCAACATAACCCTTAGTAGTGCCCACCTTTACGTAGTGGGACACTACATACCCCGTTGCTTTGAAGTTGCCCGTCCTCGGCGCAACACAGGGGGCCCGCCCAGCTGGAGACTGTGACCTGAAAGACAGAAATGCAAAGCAGGCATATACAACAATCATTACATTTGCAAGGAAAATATATCAGGCAGCTCCGCTGGCAAAGGAACAAATGCGGTGAAAAGGGGCGTCGTTCTCTTCATGCAGGATAGAACAGGGAACAGGGATGCTGACCTGGCACAGCGTATCAGGGATAACCAGGATAGTCCATAATAATAAAATGCAACAATAATATAAGTTCCTGGAGGCTCAAAAGAGACATGAGTCTGTACCCGGGTCTTGTCAACAGTTAAACAGGGGTTTCCCGGGAGGAGTTGCTCTGGTCAACAATGTAGTCTCTGAACCTCACAGGTGGGTGCCCCTTAGTAGGCCGCGTGGACCTCCTTACTGGCAGAGGCTCTTCCTGCCTTGGTTCAGGGGGGCCAGAGCAATCCACACCCTGGGACAGGTCATCCTGGGGTTGAGGACTAACAGGAACTGGAGCCGGTACCACCAAGTTCAACCAGGGTGTGAGGAACCAATGAAGTGGCTCTTTGTCATGTATCAGGTTCTCAGCAGCCTGTATAGGATCAACAGGTTGGGCTGACGACTCTGGTTCAGGAGACTCTAGCTCAATGCCCCCTGCTGCAGTTTCTCCTTCTATGCAGGGCTTTAAATGATTCCTGTGTATGATCTGGGAGCCTTTACCTTCCCTGGAAATTTGGTAAACATGGGTCTCAGCATTAGGAACATCAGTTATGACGTAGGGAGTCCTCTCCCACTTACTGTCCAGCTTGCTGGTTCGGTGGTTATTCTTCAACCACACCACGTCTCCCATAGCAAGTGGTTCTGCATGAGCAGCCAGGTCATAGTCTCTCTGCTGCCACTCTCGGGCACTTTCCAGGTCTTTGATGCTCCACCACCCAATTAGTCTTTGGTAATGGGTTGATGACATCGGGTACTTGCACGTCCAGGGAGTGGTCAGCAGGCAGCCTCCCTTGACGGCCGAACATCAAATAGAAGGGTGTGTACCCGGTGGAGCAGTGAATTGTATTGTTATACGTATACATAAGTTGTGGCAGCAGAGTAGGCCGATTACCCCTTGTCTCAGGGGGCACTGCTCTCAACATTTCGATGAGAGTTTGATTCATTTTTTCACAGAGTCTGTTACCTTGCGGATGATAGGCGGTGGTCCGGACCTTCTGGCATTAATGTACTAGGCACATCTCCTGGAACAACTGTGATTCAAACGCAGACCCCTGGTCAGTGAGGATTCTCTCTGGACAGCCGTAGGGCAGGAGGAAATGCTTCCAGAACGCTTCCGCCGCATTCTTGGCTGTCAGGTCCTTCACAGGCACTGCTACAACAAACTTAGTGAAGTGATCAATAATGGTCATGGCATAAGTATAACCTGAGCGACTTGGCTCCAACTTCACATGATCAATGGCAACAAGCTCCAGGGGAGCCTTACTCACGATAGGATGGAGAGGCGCTCTCTGGTCATGGCGTTCACTTCTCCCGACGGCACAGGCAGTACATTCCCGGCACCATTTTTCAATGTCTTCTCTCATCCCAATCCAATAGAACCTTCTGCGAATGGTGGCCTCAGTTTTCTGCACACCGAAATGTTTAGACCGGTTGTGATACATCTCTAATACAAGACTGGCGTCTCGACGTGGTATGAGGATCTGGTACACCCAATTGCAGGACACTGGATCCAGGCTCCTTCTTAGCAACAGGCCTTTTTGAAGGAAGAGTTGGTGGCGATGTCTCCACAATTTCAATAGTTCTGGGTCTGCACTCTTCCTGCGGACTCTCTCAGGAGTTCTTCCATGAGTAAGGAAGTCGAGCAGTTCAGCGAGGACTCTACTTTCTGACTGGAGCTTAATCCACCTTTCTTGTTCGCCTCTGGACTCAGGATTATTTGGTGGAGAGGGATCAGCAGCCGAGTTATTTTCAGTGTGAACATTATCTTGCTGAGCAAACTTGTTGTAAAACGCCGGCATCTCCACCTCTTCCTAGGCATCCTTTGGTTCATCTGGTGCTTCTGTAGTGGGAAGCCGAGACAGGGCATCAGCATTATCATTTGAGCGGCCTGCCCGATTTTTCACAGTGAAGTCATAGTTGGCAAGGCGGGAGGCCCATCTTTGCTCCAGAGCCCCCAACTTGTCTGTATTCAGATGCGCCAGGGGATTGTTGTCAGTGAAGGCGACAAACGGAGTGGCAGCAAGGTAGTCCTTGAATTTTTCAGTCACAGCCCACACTAAAGCAAGGAATTCCAGCTTGAAGGAACTATAATTTTCTCAGCTCCCCTCAGGGATCTGCTGGCGTAGGCAATCACCCTCTCTTTGTTGTCTCGCACTTGAGCCAACACTGCTCCCAGGCCTCTTTTACTGGCATCCGTATAGAGGTGGAATGGATTCTGATAATCCGGGTAACCCAGGACAGGGGGTTCGGTCAGCTTCTTCTTCAGGAGCTGGAAGGCAATCTCCCATTCCTCATTCCATTCAATGGGGATAGGAGTCTTTGGACTCTTTTTGGGATGCCCCCTCAGGAGTTCCTGGATCGGATCCGCAACCTGTGCAAAATGCGGGATGAAGCGTCTGTAATATCCTGCGAAACTGAGGAAACTTCTCACCTCTTTCACGGTGGTAGGAGTAGGCCAATTACGGACAGCAGCAAGTTTATCAGGATCAGGCTGGACTCCTTCTGCACTAACAACATGGTCCAGGTACTTTACAGCTGGTTTCAGCAGATGGCACTTGGATGGCTTGATTTTAAGGCCATATTTAGCGAGGACTTGAAACACTTCGGCCAGATGCTTTAAATGATCCTCATATGTCTTGGAGTAGATAATGACGTCATCCAAGTATAGCAATACAGTCTCAAAGTTCTTATGGTCTAAACAACGCTCCATCAACCGCTGGAACGTCCCTGGAGCGTTACACAGTCTGAAAGGCATGTAGTTAAATTCAAACAGGCCCATAGGTGTAGTGAAAGCGGTCTTTTCCCGGTCTTCCGGGGCCATATGTACCTGCCAGTATCCACTGGTTAAGTCTAGAGTCGAGAAGTAGGCTGATGACCCCAGGGCAGTCAAAGACTCTTCAATGCGTGGCAACGGATAAGCGTCTTTGTGGGTGATTTGATTGATTTTCCTATAGTCCACGCATAACCTAATGCTGCCATCTTTTTTACAAACAAGAACTAGGTGTGCAGCCCAGGGACTGGGACTGTCCCGGATTATGTTAGAGTCCTTCATTTCTTGTATCATCTCTTTTACGGACTGATAGGTAGTAGGTGGTATGGGTCTGTATCTCTCCTTGATAAGAGGATGAGAGCCAGTAGGTATGGTGTGTTTGATTACATTGACCTCTCCATAGTCCGTGGAGTGCTTGCTAAAGGCCTGGTGGTGCTCCTTTACCAGATTCAGGACCCCCTCTATTTGATCCTTCGGGGTGGATTCGTTCCCCACATGAAGTTCCTCCCACCAGGATACTGAAGAGGGGCTGGCAGGGGCGCTGCTTCTCTGTGCAGTTTGAGACGTCTCCGTGGCAGGCAGACGCATAACATCCTGGACAGATACCTGGAAAAGCTGAGCAACAGGGCAGTGCTTAGAGAGAGCAACAGGGTGATCACTGAAATGAATCAAACGGACAGGCACTTTACCTTGAGATACGGTCACCATGCTCTTGGCTGCTCGCACGAAGGGATGATTTTCAATTTGGATAGGCTCCACCAGGGCTTGATAGTCTTGGCCCTGGATCCCTAGTACAGCACAGCACCACAAAAGGATTTGGGAATTTGGTTGCAGGATCACCGGCCGGTTATCCCGGATCAGGGCAGTGCAGATTTCTCCTTTTCCATTAGCAAATTTTTGCTGAGCACACAGCACACTGATAGTCTTTTAAATGACTCTTTTAGAATCAGGTGAAGCTGAAGGTATGGACTGGTTCAGGGCCTCAAGTACCTCGGAGTAACAATTTTTAAAGACATTAGTCCCTATGATCACGGGTGTTCCTCTTTATCTGCGGCTTGCACCACAATCACACCTTGCTGTGGTAAGGTGGCTACTCCTATCTGAAGGGTAGGTTCCCAGTACCCATGGACTTTCACCGGCTTGCCATTGCTAGCAATGATATCCAGCCAGGATTCCGGTGAGGAGACTTGAATCCCAGAATTTGTCAAAGGTGGGTCGTTGGATGGTGGTGACCTGAGACCCAGTATCCAGCAGGGCTTCAAAAGGTATCCCGTTGATGCATATGTTATTTTTTGGACGGGATCCCACGTATTGGGGCATCCAACTTGGATCCTTTGGACCTACTGTTCTACCTCCCGAGGGGCGGTCCTCGGCCTCGGGGGTGGCCCGTTTAACCTTCAACACGTTGATTCGGTATGGCCATATTTTTTACAATAGGTGCAGACAGGCTGCTTGCGATTCTTAGACCGGTAACTCGGTCGCCCATTGGGTTCTTTGGGGTAGACCTCTTTATATGCAGGCGGGAGGAGCCTTTGAGGTAGGGGGCTTTCGTCTTCCAATAACAATGGTCTTTCCCATTCCTCTATTGTCCTGCACACCTTTTCCAGGCTCTTAGTGAGATGGTTCACTTGCTCCATTAACGCCGCCACCACATCTGTTACTGGAGCTTGGGTAGCTTGACTGGCTCCGGACGGTTTCACATCAATCATTTTTGGCTGGCAGGCCTGAGGTTCAAGGAAGGCCGCCGGCCCTGTGGGCGGGTTTTGACCCAGGATACTGATGACCAGTTCCTTAAAGTCCAAAAACGCACAATTGGGGTGTTGGGCCGACAGCATCCTCAGCTGGCCCTTTAAATGTTCAGTATTTACACCCGCAATGAACTGCTCTCTCAGAGTCCGGTCTTGGTCCTCAGCTTCCCGGGGGTACACCTGGACCACGGCCCTCAAGGTCTCTTGCAGGGACAAAGCAAAATCACGGAGTGACTCACCGGGCTGTTGCTTTCGGCTGAAAAATCGCATTTAAACTTCTGACACCGTCCTAGCTTCAAACGTGGTGCCGAGGCGATCAAAGATCTGTCCCATGTTATATTTTTCGGAGCTAGGCCATGACATGAATTTCCTGCGGGCGGCCCCTTCTAACTGCGCTAAGAGGATCTCCATCTGTTGATCCGAGGAGATACAATAGAGCCGGAATAAGGCCATGATCTGGTCCTTAAAGTCTTTAAGTTTGTGGGCTTCCCCGGAGTATCGCGGGAACCAGGGGGCCCCAAAATAATATGGCATGGTCAGCGGCATCAGGCTGGATGCTGCCGCAGCGGTGGGCGCCCTGTTATCAGCTATGTGCATTACAGAAGGTTCATTGGGGGCCACCTGCTCCGTTTCCTCAGGTGCAGACATGGCGTGGTCTATGGAGGCAAGTTCTGTAGGCAGACTACTCACGCTGGACTTCGCTCCCTTAAGCATTGCTAAGGGTGACCACGGAGCGGGTATGGCCCTTTAAGGAGCGGCAGGGCAGGCCAAATCTGAATTGGATGTGCTTTCCCCCGGATAAAGTCCTTTATTACTAATGAGGGACCTCCCCCCAGTCTCCCAGCAAGGATCGGAATCTTCCCGGTACTTGAATACAAAGGGGTCGGTTAATACAGAAGTTTTTACTCACTCCGGTTATGCGCAGTCCAAGTCTCGCGAGGTACGAGATTACGTTGTGCGGAGGTCCCGCGCGCAGCGTCAGGAGATAGGCGCGGCCTATCTTCTTTACAGACAGGGCGGTACCTTTCCTTCTTTTTCGCGCCAGAGGGACACAGCGATGGCGCAACGATTATTCCAGTCAGCTTAAGCAGCCATCTTTAAGCACAACGCTGTCAATTCACTGACAGCAAGCGGTGGCTCGGCAAACAGTCCACAATGCACAGTTTCACACCGCAACTTTTCACAGTTCTCTGGCCCAACAATTTTCAAAAAAACAGATAGGGCATTTATCACTTTATAGGCAATAATTGCACACAGTTCAGATTCCATTATGGTGTAGGAATATTCCGTATCCTGTTCGTGACGCCAAAATATGCAGTACGCAGCCCTGCAGGGGTAGTTAACAAACCGAGGGTTGCTCTTGGTACTCACAGTTTTTATATACCCTGGGAAGGCGTACAGCATTGATGGAGAGGCTTGCACATGGATTCTCTGGGTGTCATGGTCTTACCTTCTTGCTGTTCTCCTTCGTTTGACATGTGCTGGCGGCCATCTTGGTTTCTGGGTTTCTTGTAGCCTTCCACCCTGCAGCTCCTCCTTCCCACTGGGAGGAGCTGGATGCCTAGCTCATATATATAGGAGGTCTGTGGCTTCAGTTCCTTGCTTGGTCCTCCTGTGTTCACATGCTTCTAAGACTGCTGCTGCTTCTGGTTCCTGATCCTGGTTTCGTCTGACTACCCTGCTGGTTCCTGATCCTGGCTTCGTCTGACTACCCTGCTGGTTCCTGATCCTGGCTTCGTCTGACTACCCTTCTGGTTCCTGATCTCTGGCCTCTCAAAGACTCTGCTTCGGTTTCACCATTCGTTTGGACTTTTGCTTTACAGCTTTATTTTCAATAAAGCCTTCTTATTTTCACTTATCTCTTGTTGTACGTCTGGTTCATGGTTCCGTGACATTAGGACCAAGCCATGAGTTCTGACGGTACAGGGCCATCCTCGCTACCCATGCTGGTTGCCAGACTTGATCAGCAGGATCACCTGTTGGGTCGGTTCGCTGTGGCGTTGCAAACCCTGCTTGAACGCACGGCTCATTTCGCTCCCGTTGCCGATGGGTCGGTTGTCGCTCCTACTGCCGCTCCGGTTGTTGCGCCAGAGTCTACCCCGACACCTGTTGTTGCACCTGCGGTGTTTCGGGGTATGACCGGTTCTGCCCCTCTTCCACAGCGCTTTGGGGGAGAGCCAACTCAGTGCCGAGGTTTCCTTAACCAGGTGGGCATTTATTTCGAGTTGCTGCCACATGCCTTTCCTACTGAGAGATCAAAGGTGGGCTTCTTGATCTCGCTGCTCTCGGACAAGGCCTTGGCCTGGGCCAGCCCTTTATGGGAGAACAACAATCCGGTGGTTGCCGAGTTTTCCGGTTTTGTTGCTTCTCTTCGGAAGGTATTCGATGTGCCGGCTCGTGCTGCCTCTGCTGCGAAGCTCCTTATGTCCATCAGACAGGGTTCACGATCCGTAGCTGAATACGCCATTGAGTTTCGTACCCTGGCAGCAGAGGTGGGCTGGAATAATGAGGCTCTGGTCGCTGCTTTCTCTCATGGTCTCTCGGATGCCTTGAAGGATGAGGTTGCAGCTAAGGACCTACCAGTGGAGCTCGAGTCTCTTATTTCTTTCCTGATTTTGATTGACACCAGACTCAGGGAGAGACCTTCCTTTAAGGAGAGCCTGCGGAGGTCTTCTAACAGATTGGCGCCTACGTTTGCTGTCCCACCCGTGCCTCCCTCTCCTCCCACGCCTCCTGGGGATGACTTGTCTGGGGGTGAACCCATGCAGCTGGGGTTTGCTCGCCTGTCCGAGGGGGAGAGGGTACTCCGGAGACGCGAGGGTCGATGCATGTACTGTGGTCTCGGTGGGCATTTTCGGTTGACATGTCCGAACCGTCCGGGAAACGCTCGTACCTGAGATCCTGTCGGGGGCAGATCTTGGGTGGAGTCTCCTCGTCCCCGGTTTCCCGTGTTGACAAACCACTGATCACTGTTGTCCTCTCCTGGGTCGGGGGCTCGGTGACGACCCAGGCGTTGGTGGACTCTGGTGCTGGTGGTTTGTTCATTGATAGTGTGTTCGCTGCCGCCAATTCCATTCCTCTGCAGGCTCGAGGTTCCCCACTGGCTCTTGAGGCGATAGACGGCAGACCCCTTCTGTCGTCACACGTGACTCATGAGACCCTTCCAGTGGGGATAGCCATTGGTGCCGTTGACAGAGAGTCGGTCTGTCTCCAGGTTATTTCGTCTCCACACTACTCGGTGGTCTTGGGGTACCCCTGGCTCCAGAAGCATAATCCGACTTTCGATTGGAGATCGGCCGAGATCCTCTCGTGGTCACCGCAGTGTGGGGCTAGTTGCATCCATGGGTCTGTCAAGTTGCTGTGTACTTCCTCGGACTCTCTGTTGCCTCCTGAATACGAGGAGTACCGGGATGTATTCGATAAGGTGCGCGCGGTTGCCCTACCTCCGCACCGCCCATACGATTGTGCCATAGAGTTACAACCTGGTGCCGTTCCTCCTCGTGGCAAAGTCTATCCACTGTCGGTAGCGGAGAATGAGGCCATGGAGGAGTACGTGAGGGAGGCGCTTTCACGCGGACACATTCGCAAATCCTCGTCCCCGGCAGGGGCTGGATTTTTCTTTGTGAAAAAGAAGGGCGGTGAGTTGAGGCCTTGCATCGATTACAGGGGTCTCAATCGCATCACGATCAAGAACGCTTACCCGATACCCTTGATTTCCGAGCTGTTCGATCGCCTTAAAGGGGCCACGGTCTTTACCAAACTCGACCTGAGGGCGGCATATAACCTGGTAAGGATCAAGGCGGGCGATGAGTGGAAGACCGCGTTTAACACCAGGATCGGTCATTATGAATCCTTGGTTATGCCCTTTGGGTTGTGCAATGCGCCCGCAGTCTTTCAGGAATTCATCAACGATGTTTTCCGTGACCTGTTGCAGCAGTGTGTGGTGGTCTATTTGGATGACATCTTGGTATATTCTGAATCCATGGAGGCCCACATTCTGGATGTCAGACGAGTGTTGCAACGGTTACGAGAGAACAAGCTGTTCGGTAAGCTTGAGAAATGCGAATTTCACCGATCCCAGGTAACCTTCTTAGGTTACATCATTTCCGCTGAGGGGTTCTCCATGGATCCTGAGAAGGTTTCGGCTGTCTTACAGTGGCCCCAGCCCAGTGGTCTTCGTTCCCTGCAGCGCTTTTTGGGCTTCGCCAATTATTATCGGAAGTTCATCAGGGACTTTTCCATGCTGGCCAAGCCTCTCACGGATCTGACCAGGAAGGGCAGTAATTCCCAGGTCTGGCCGCTCGAGGCCATCCGAGCTTTTGAGGCCCTAAAGTCCGCTTTTGTGTCGGCTCCGATTCTGTCGCATCCCAACCCTGGGTTGCCCTTTGTCCTCGAGGTGGACGCGTCTGAGACGGGAGTAGGCGCCCTTCTGTCTCAGCGTAGAACACCAGAGGGTCCTCTGCTTCCTTGTGGGTTTTACTCCCGGAAACTGTCTTCCGCGGAGTGCAACTATCAGATTGGTGACAGGGAGTTATTGGCCATCGTGCAGGCCCTTAAAGAATGGAGGCACTTGCTCGAGGGTTCGGTGGTTCCGGTTCTCATCCTGACGGACCATAAGAATCTGACCTACCTTTCTGAGGCCAAGAGATTGACACCACGTCAGGCCAGATGGGCTCTGTTCTTGTCACGTTTTAATTACGTGGTCTCCTACCTACCCGGTTCCAAGAACATCAGGGCGGATGCCCTATGACGGCAGTACTCCGAGCTGTCCAGGGAGGAGTCGATTCCGACTTCGGTCATACCTCCGAATCAGATCCTGGCCGCCATTCGCACCAGCCTGACCTCTCCCCTGGGTGAGCAGATTTTGGCGGCTCAATCTGGTGCTCCCTCTGGGAGACCCAACGGCAGATGTTTTGTGCCTGAGGAGTTGCGCACTCGGTTGTTGCGAACCTACCATAACTCCAAGACCGCGGGGCATCCTGGAAAGAATCAGCTGTCCTGGGCTGTTTCACGTCTGTTCTGGTGGCCTTCCCTACGTTCCGACATCGCCGCATATGTAGCGGCATGCTCCGTTTGTGCCCAGAGTAAGTCCCCTCGGCACCTTCCGTTGGGCCTTCTGCAACCCATAGCCACCGGGGAGCGCCCATGGTCACACCTGGGGATGGATTTCATTGTGGACCTCCCTGCATCCCGAGGCCATACGGTCATTCTCATGATTGTGGATCGGTTTTCCAAAATGTGCCACTGTGTTCCTCTCAAGAAGTTACCCTCTGCACAAGAGTTGGCCACGATTTTTGCCAGGGAGGTCTTCCGGTTGCACGGTTTGCCCAAGGAGATTGTGTCGGATCGGGGGAGTCAGTTTGTGTCCAGGTTCTGGCGCGCCTTTTGCTCCCAGTTGGGGATTCATCTCTCCTTCTCCTCGGCCTACCACCCTCAGTCCAATGGGGCCGCAGAACGATCCAATCAGGCCTTGGAGCAATTCCTTCGTTGCTATGTCTCCGATCACCAAGACAATTGGGTTGACCTTCTGCCTTGGGCTGAGTTTGCCAGGAACACGGCGGTGAACTCTTCCTCTGGGACGTCTCCCTTCATGGCCAATTATGGGTTCCAACCTGCCGTGTTACCGGAGGTATTCTCTCCCCAAGATATTCCGGCGGTGGAGGATCACCTTTCCGTCCTACGTGCTTCTTGGGTACAGATCCAGAAGTCCCTTGAGGCCTCTGCGCAGCGCCAGAGACTCCAGGCTGATCGCAGACGAGCGCCTGCTCCTTCCTACCAGGTCGGAGACCGTGTATGGTTGTCCACCCGCAACCTCAACCTTCGAGTGCCCACTCCCAAGCTGGCGCCTCGCTTTGTTGGTCCCTTCCAAGTGCTTCGCAGGGTAAACCCGGTAGCCTATGCCCTTGCGCTTCCTCCTGGCATGCGGATCTCTAACGTGTTTCATGTCTCCCTGTTGAAGCCACTGGTGTGTAATCGTTTCACTTCCTCGGTTCCTCGGCCTCGTCCGGTCCGAGTGGGCAATCATGAGGAGTATGAGGTGAGCAATATCCTGGACTCACGCCTGGTCCGCGGTCGGGTGCAGTTTTTGGTCCATTGGCGTGGTTATGGTCCAGAGGAGCGTTCCTGGGTTCCCTCCGCAGATGTCCATGCTCCTGCCTTGCTCCGAGCCTTCCACGCACGCTTCCCTCAGAAACCGTTTTTTGCTCCGCGGAGGAGGGGCCCTTGAGGGGGAGGTACTGTCATGGTCTTACCTTCTTGCTGTTCTCCTTCGTTTGACATGTGCTGGCGGCGATCTTGGTTTCTGGGTTTCTTGTAGCCTTCCACCCTGCGGCTCCTCCTTCCCACTGGGAGGAGCTGGATGCCTAGCTCATATATATAGGAGGTCTGTGGCTTCAGTTCCTTGCTTGGTCCTCCTGTGTTCACATGCTTCTAAGACTGCTGCTGCTTCTGGTTCCTGATCCTGGTTTCGTCTGACTACCCTGCTGGTTCCTGATCCTGGCTTCGTCTGACTACCCTGCTGGTTCCTGATCCTGGCTTCGTCTGACTACCCTTCTGGTTCCTGATCTCTGGCCTCTCAAAGACTCTGCTTCGGTTTCACCATTCGTTTGGACTTTTGCTTTACAGCTTTATTTCAATAAAGCCTTCTTATTTTCACTTATGTCTTGTTGTACGTCTGGTTCATGGTTCCGTGACATTGGGGCACTCTCTGTGTATAGGGACCAGGCCAGGTGGTAGGTGAGGTGCCCTGGGTGTTGTAGGTTTAGTGTGCCTGTGGCAAGATCCCTTAAAGTTCGTGACACCAGTGTCGGTAATGGTGGCACACCGATTTGTTGTAGGAATAATTGAGGTACACAAAGTTGTAGTGAACCAGAACTTCTTTTTACTGAACAGTCCAACTATATACAGGTTTCAGTTAGTTCCACATGTAAAATGTTGGTAACAGGCAGGCTTCATATAAATGGCAGGCAAAGTCTTTGCAAGATACTCAGAGCGAATAACACTTTCAGATCAGGCTGCGCTTTTCCTCAGATCCTGTCTGTCTTTCTCCAAGGCCCGTATGCCCTATAGCTGGCTTCATCCTTGGGTAGGGAAAACTTCCTCTGTTATAAATCCTCCTCCTGTAATATCCTTCTGCCCTTCAGCTTTCTACTTGGCTGGAATACAGTGGCTCTGCTCTGTACTTTTCAGGGTGCTAGATATCTTCAGGAGGCAACCCCTTCTCCTGGATTAACTTCTGAGCTTGTCTGGCTCAGGAACTTCAGGCAGGCTGGACTGAGCTACTTAGCCTCCTGGATTAAACTGCACTAACCTGTCTGGGCCTAACTATATATACTAGGGGGTTCCCTAGCTCCCTCTACAGCTTGGGAGGAGAAACTACACCCCTAACAGGCCTGGTACACAGGAATTAACATGGCATTGCAATGCAATACAAAATACCATTCTCCCGCAGGAGGTGGGAGCAACATAACCTATAGTAGTGCCCACCTTTACGTAGTGGGACACTACACATGTACTTACCGTAGATTAGCATCTATCACTATGGTTCACTGCCAGAGAGAACTGAGAGGATAAAAAAGAAATTCTAAGACCCATGAGAGCCAGGAACCTAGAATTAAAAGGCAACCTGTGGCCAGCAGGCTGCCTGTATTTATAGTGGGGTCTGAGGGTCATGTGACGTGGCTAGCGTCACATGACCGACAGACAGACAAGTCGAGCACTGAGTGATCAGCTCGGCGCTCAAGGCAGACCTAGGAGCAGGGAGCACCCCAGCTAGCAAAGCCGCCCTGGGAACGAGGCCAAACACAGATCCTCGCTCCCGAAGCTAAGCAGCAGGTCTGCGGCTGATGGGAGGCAGAGTGCGCCTTTGGCGCCCCGTGACAAGGACGCTGTTTTTTACTTAAAACGTAATTTTTTTTTGTAAAACTTAATTTTTGTAACTTTTTTTCACTTTCTTTTTTGTCCAATTCTAGGACTTCAACTTTTCGGGGTCTAATCCCCTTTACAATGCTTTACAATGCTTCTGTATTGTGATGCATTGGCTGTAAGTGCATTACCAAAGTAATATACTTACATCCTGCTTCCTGTGAGATCCAGGGGGCTGGATCTCACCGGGTTACATGGAAGGCAGCCACGATGCCTAAGGAAGACATTGGGCTGCCTTCCCTGCCATCGGGTCTCTGTCACAGCAGCGCGGGGACCCGATGGCTACTTTGATCCCCGCACGGACATCGTATGTGCCGAGGTCAGCGCTGACAGCGTCACTTCATGGGTTAAAATGCCGGCATCTGTGTTTTCACCGATGCTGGAGCATACAGCAGGGGTCCGGCTATCAGCGCACCATAATAGTATGGCGCTGGGCTGCAAGTCATGTCCCGCTGTGACGTACTATTACAGCGCTGGGCGGAAAGGTGTTAATGATGAGAATGATATAATTCTACTACTAGAGTTGAGCGAGTTCGGGTTCGTACCGAACTTTAGGTTTTTCGGCACCCGGACCCGAACCCGAACATTTGCGTAAAAGTTCTGGTTCGGGTTCGGTGTTCGGCGATTTTTATGGCGCTTTTTGAAAGGCTGCAAAGCAGCCAATCAACAAGCGTCATACTACTCTCCCCAAAAGGCCATTACAGCCATGCCTACTATTGGCATGGCTGTGATTGGCCAACTGCAGCATGTGACCCAGCCTCTATTTAAGCTGGAGTCACTTAGCGCTGCCCGTCACTCTGCTCGGATTAGTGTAGGGAGAGGCTGCTGTGAGGGAGAGATCAGGGAGCGATCTAATTAAGAACTGGTTTATGTACTCAGCGATCTACAGAAAAAGTGTTTTGTGGGTGCAGAGCAATTTTTTTAAGCCTGCCCTGAGCCAACTACTGCTGAAAAAGAACTTTTTTTTCTTCATTTCATCAATATCAATACCTGATCGGCAGCCATTTTATGCAACGATAGTGCACCAGCATAGGCTATCTGCAAGTCCAGAAATACATCTTTGGCATACTGGGGTGAAAAAACCCTCTAATATACTGCACATCTGGGATTAGACAAGCATAAGTGACTGTCACATTTAGGACAGAAATACAGCTTTTTGATTAGGGTGAAAAAACCCTCTGATATACTGAACATCTGGGATTACACGTGTATAAGTCACTGTTACATTTAGGACAGAAATACAGCTTTTTGGTTACATACTGCACATCTGTGATTACACTTGCATAAGTCACTATCACATTTAGGGCAGAAATACAGCTTTTTTCTTACTAGGGTGAAAAAACCCTCTGATATACTGCACATCTGTGATTACACGTGCATAAGTGATTGTCACATTTAGGCCAGAAATACGCCTTTTTGGTTACTGGGGTGAAAAAAGCCTCTAATATATTGCACATCTGGGATTACACGTGCATAAGTGAGTGTCACATTTAGGCCAGAAATACGCCTTTTTGGTTACTGGGGTGAAAAAAGCATCTGATATACTGCACATCTGGGATAAGACGTGCATAAGTGAGTGTCACATTTAGGCCACAAATACCGCTGTCATATAGAGTTTAAAAAAAAATTTTTTTAGTGCAATACCCTACATCAGGGTATTTATTGGCGGTTAATTTTTTTTAACAGACTTAACCACTTTTTACTTTGCTTTGTAAACGCTAACTATGAGGCAAACATCTAATAAGGGACGCGGTCATGGTCGTGGTGGTGGCGTTGGTGGAGCCTCTGGTGCATGGAGAGGACGTGGCCGTTCTGCCACAGCTACACGTTCTACTGAACCTACTACCTCAGGTCCCAGTAGCCGCCAGAATCCACAGCAATATTTGGTCGGGCCTAATGCCGTTCTAAGGGTGGCAAGGCCTGAGCAAGTACAGGCGCTAGTCAATTGGGTGGCCGACAGTGGATCCAGCAAGTTCACATTATCTCCCACCCAGTCTTCTGCAGAAAGCGCACAGGTGGCACCTGAAACCCATGCCCATCAGTCTGTCAGATCACCCCCGTGCATATCGGGGAACCTGTCTGAGCCTCAAGTCGTGCAGCAGTCTCTTATGCTGTTTGAAGACTCTGCTGGCAGGGTTTCCCAAGGGCATCCACCGAGCCCTTCCCCAGGGGTGGAAGACATAGAATGCACTTGCGCACAACCACTTATGTTTCCTGATGAGGACATGGGAATACCACGTCAGCACGTCTCTAATGATGACGAAACACAGGTGCCAACTGCTGCGTCTTTCTGCAGTGTGCAGACCGAAAATGAGGTCAGGGAGGAAGACTGGGTACAAGACGATGCAGGGGACGATGAGGTCCTAGACCCCACATGGAATGAAGGTCGTGCCACTGACTTTCAGAGTTTGGAGGAAGAGGCAGTGGTGAGACCGAGCCAACAGCGTAGCAAAAGCGGGAGCAGGGTGCAAAAGCAGAGCAGCCGTCGCCAAAACAGTTTGCCTGCTACTGGCCACCGTCACCAGGGACCGAGCACACCAAAGGCAGCTTCAAGGAGTTCCCTGGCATGGCACTTCTTCACACAATGTGCTGACGACAAGACCCGGGTGGTTTGCACGCTGTGCCATCAGAGCCTGAAGCGAGGCATTAACGTTCTGAACCTTAGCACAACCTGCATGACCAGGCATCTACATGCGAGACACAGGCTGCAGTGGAGTAAGGACCTTCAAAACCAAGAAAGGTCTCAGGCCCCTCCTGCTCCCTCTTCTGCTGCTGCCTCGGCCTCTTCCTCCGCATCTGGAGGAACGTTGGCACCTGCCGCCCAGCAAACAGAGGATGTGCCACCAACAACACCACCTCCGTCACCAAGCATCTCCACCATGTCACACGTTCAGCTCTCCATCTCACAAACCTTTGAGAGAAAGCGTAAATTCCCACCTAGCCACCCTCGATCCCTGGCCCTGAATGCCAGAATTTCTAAACTGCTGGCCTTTTAAATGCTGTCATTCAGGCTGGTGAAGACGGACAGCTTCAAACAGCTCATGTCGCTTGCTGTCCCACAGTACGCCGTTTCCAGCTGCCACTACTTCTCCAGGAGAGCCGTGCCCTCCCTGCACAACCAAGTATCGGATAAAATCAAGTGTGCACTGTGCAACGCCATCTGTGGCAAGGTCCACCTAACCACAGATACGTGGACCAGTATGCACGGCCAGGGACGCTATATCTCCCTAACTGCACACTGGGTAAATGTAGTGGCGGCTGGGCCCCAGGCAGAGAGCTGTTTGGCGCACGTCCTTCCGCCGCCAAGGATCGCAGGGCATTATTCTTTGCCTCCTGTTGCCTCCTCTTCCTACTCGGCTTCCTCCTCCTCTTCTACCACCTCCTCATCCGGTCAGCGACAGACCTTCACCACCAACTTCAGCACAGCCAGGGGTAAACGTCAGGAGGCCATTCTGAAACTGATGTGTTTCAGGGACAGGCCCCACACCACGCAGGAGTTGTGGCGAGGTATAGAACAACAGACTGACGAGTGGTTGCTGCCAGTCAGCCTCAAGCCCGGCCTGGTGGTGTGCGATAATGGGCGAAATCTCGTTGCAGCTCTGGGACTAGCCGGTTTTACGCACATCCCTTGCCTGGCGCATGTGCTGAATTTGGTGGTGCAGAAATTCATTCACAACTACCCCGACATGTCTGAGCTGCTGCATAAAGTGCGGGCCGTCTGTGCGCGCTTCCGGCGTTCTCATCCTGCTGCTGCTCGGCTGTCTGCTCTACAGCGTAACTTCGACCTTCCCGCTCACCGCCTCATATGCGACGTGCCCACCAGGTGGAACTCCACCTTGCACATGCTGGAGAGACTGTGCGAGCAGCAGCAGGCCATAGTGGAGTTTCAGCTGCAGCACGCACAGGTGAGTCGCACTGCGGAACAGCACCACTTCACCACCAATGACAGGGCCTCCATGCGAGACCTGTGTGCCCTGTTGCGCTGTTTCGAGTAATCCACCAACATGGCCAGTGGCGATGATGCCGTTATCAGCGTTACAATACCACTTCTATGTCTCATTGAGAAAACACTTAGGGCGATGATGGAAGAGGATGTGGCCCAGGACGAGGAGGAGGAAGAGGGGTCATCTCTAACACTTTCAGGCCAGTCTTTTAGAAGTGGCTCAGAAAGAGGATTTTTGCAACAGCAGAGGCCAGGTACAAACTTGGCCAGCCAGGGCCCACTACTGCAGGACGAGGAGGGGGAGGATGAGGAGGAGGATGGGGATGAAGCATGTTCACAGCGGGGTGGCATCCAACGCAGCTCGGGCCCATCACTGGTGCATGGCTGGGGGGATACGGAGGACGCAGACGATACGCCTCCCACGGAGTACAGCTTGTCCTTACCTCTGGGCAGCCTGGCACACATGAGTGACTACATGCTGCAGTGCCTGCGCAATGACTGCAGAGTTGCCCACATTTTAACGTGTGTTGACTACTGGGTGGCCACCCTGCTGGATCCCCGTTACAAAGACAATGTGCCGTCCTTAATTCCCTCACTGGAGCGTGATCGGAAGTTGCACGACTACAGGCACACGCTGGTAGACGCGCTGCTGAGAGCATTCCCGACTGATGCCGGGGGACAAGTGGAAGCACAAGGCGAAGGCAGGGGAGGAGGAAGAGGTCGCCAACGCAGCTGTGGCGAAGGCAGGGTTAGCATGGCCGACCTGTGGAAAACCTTTGTCACCTCGCCGCAACAACCGGCCCCAACTGCTGATATGGAGCATGTTAGCAGGAGGCAGCATTTGACCCATGGTGGAACAGTACCTGTGCAGACGACTACACGTACTGACTGATGGTTCTGCCCCATTCAACTTCTGGGTCTCCAAATTGTCCACATGGCCAGAGCTTGCCCTGTATGCCTTGGAGGTGCTGGCCTGCCCTGCAGCCAGTGTACTCTCTGAACGTGTATTTAGCACGGCAGGAGGCGTCATTACAGACAGACGCAGCCGCCTGTCCACAGCCAACGTGGACAAGCGCACGTTCAATAAAATGAACCAGGCATGGATCCCACAAGACTTGTCTGTACCTTGTGCAGAATAGACATTTATACCACCATCAAACATACATTCTTGTCCTCAAGTCAAGTGCAATGATTCTTTGTTTTCTTTTATTTGTCCCAATATTTTAGGGGCTACCTACCCCAATAAAATAAAAAAATAATCATTTTTGGCTACCTCCTCCTCCTCCATTGCTGCCTCCACCTACAACGCCACATTCACCGCCTCCTCAACCTCCGACTCCATATCCACCTCCTTCTCTGAGTTGCAGGTTAATAATTTGTAATTTTTTGTTATTTTATTTCATTTTAAGTTATTTCCCTATCCACATTTGTTTGCAGAGCAGTTGTCATGCTCTTAAGCACATTTTACTGCCTTTTACATCCCTCTAGCCTTTTCAAGGACTATTTTAGAGCCACTTTAATGCAAAAAAGTGCCAATTTTAGTGCCCTAAATTGAAAAAAATCTTATTTTCAATTGTCGGGGTGACATTTTACCCTTTTTGGTGAATACAAACCCCTGCTGTGCCTGGGTGACATGGGCCTAAATCTCTCAAAATCCTCTGTTCTATTGCTGGGTGACATGAACCCCCTTTTGCCGTGAATGAACCCCTGCTGTCCCTGGGTGACAGGGGTCAAAATCTCTCAAAATCCTCTGTTCTATTGCTGGGTGACATGAACCCCCTTTTGCCGTGAATGAACCCCTGCTGTCCCTGGGTGACAGGGGTCAAAATCTCTCAAAATCCTCTGTTCTATTGCTGGGTGACAAGAAGCCCCTTTTGCCGTGAATGAACCCCTGCTGTACCTGGGTGACAGAGGCCTAAATATATCAAAATCCTCTGTTCTATTACTGGGTGACATGAACCCCCTTTTGCCGTGAATGAACCCCTGCTGTGCCTGGGTGACAGGGGCCTCGTTCTCTCAAAATCCTCTGTTCTATTGCTGGGTGACAAGAACCCCCTTTTGCCGTGAATGAACCCCTGCTCTGCATTGCTGACAGGGAACTAAATTTAGTGAAAACATCTGTTACTGATCGGAAGATGCGCGACTACAAGTGCACGCTAATGATGGCATTCCCACCTGACAGCGGGGGCACAGTGGAAGCACAAGGCGAAGGCAGAGGAGGAGGAAGAGGTCGCCAACGCAGCCCTGCAGCCAGTGTATAGTGTGAACGTGTGTTTAGTACGGCAGAGAGCATTATCACAGGCCGCAGCTAATGTGGACAAGCTTACGTTTATTAAAATGAACCAGGCATGGATCCCACAGGACTTGTCCGTACCTTGTGCAGAATAGACATTTATACCAGCCTCAACCATCCATTCTTGTACTCAAGTGCACTTATTCTTTGTTTTATTTTGTTATATGTCCCAATATTTTGGGGGATACCCCAATTAAAAAATAAAAAATAACACAAATAAGTGTTGGCTACCTATTCCTCCTTCACCGCCGCTTTCACCTACACCGCCACGTTAACCTACACCGCCACATCCACCCATCCACCGCCTTCTCAACCTCCTACTCCTAAATCCAGATTTTTATTCATAATTTTTCAGTATTTTATGTTATTTTAAGTCATTACCCTATAGCACATTTTGATGCCTTTTGCAGCCCTCTAGCCCTTTCCAGGACTATTTTAGAGCCATTTTAGTGGCCAAAAGTTCGGGTCCCCATTGACTTCAATAGGGTTCGGGTTCGGGGTCAAGTTCGGGTCAAGTTCGGGTCCTGAACCAAAACTTTTTTTTCAAGTTCGGCCGAACCTGCCGAACCCGAACATCCAGGTGTCCGCTCAACTCTATCTACTACTACTACTATGATCATTTTAATAATAATTATGTTACGATCCTTACTATATTATTATTATTATTAGTGTGCTTAATTTGTAAGTAGTAGTTTTATATCATTCTTAATATTATTAATATTAATCGTTATGTTATTATTTACTATTATTATCTTAATCATTATTTTAGTCTTTGTTTTATGCACTATAATTATTATTTATCATATAATTTTTATTATTATTATTATTAGTAGTAGTAGTAGTAGTAGTAGTAATATTGTTTTGACTATTATTACCTTCATTATCATTTTAGACTTCTGTTGTATTATTATTAATATGGTTACTATTATTATCATTATTATTATTAGTAGTAGTAGTTTTATATTATCATCATTGATCTTTATTGTTATTATTTACTATTATTTTCATTATTTTCATTTTGTTTTATATTTTTATTACTTTATTTTGTTTATTTTACATGACCATTCTGCTGTTCTTCTGTATTCAGAGGCCATGTTTTCTCAAATATTTCTGTCCTCTCATGTTGTGTATTAAATTAAAGCCTTCAGTCAGTGCATTATTTCCTGTCAGATGTAAATGCATTTGGTTGATACAGAGGCAGATGTGTCCTGCTGAGCCACATCTTCTGGTTACCTTATCATGTCAAATTACATTATCAGACAGTAACCTGAAAACCATCTGTTAGATTGTGAATAGCCAAACAGTAGCCTGTAAATGGCTCTATAGAGAACACTGTGCTGCGCGCTATATATCTTGTATTAATTGTCTGGAACTCGTATTAATCTTTAGTTTGTGTCAGTCCGCGCCACCGAGCAGCACAATAAAAGTCATTGTCATTAGGTCTTTTCAGCAGCCGTAATTCAGAAATGTCTGACAAGCATATATGCTTCATGTATAAAGTGAAAGGAAAAATGATTTAGTGATACATCTGCTTGTCAAACCTAAAGTCCTTTAATAAAATTGTCATACCAAGTCTATAAAATTCAGGGTGAATCAAAAGTCAGGAACCGGATCCCTAGAGATGAGAACAATTTAAAATTTGTATTTGCCATGGCTTCAGAAAATCCGATGCCAAGTATATTTCCCATAAAACAGTTCAAAACGTGATTGAGGCTTTTTTTGGCCCTATTAACCACTAATGGACTGAGTTAATTTTTGATTTTGCGGTTATTTTTTTCCTCAACGCCTTCCAAGAGCCATCACTTTTTTTAGGCTTATATTTTGTGGAACCAGTCTTTAAAGGTTTTATCTAATTCTCCATAACTTTATCATCTAGGAATGAGAAATAAAAAATAAAAAAATCTTTGTGGGGTGAATTTTAAAAAATGACAACATTCGGCCATGATTTTTCGGTTTGTGTTCTTGTGGCGTTAACTTAAAAGGACAAGACGACCTTATTCTGAAGGCTAGTTCGATTATGGCTGTGCCAAATCTATACTACTTAAAAAATTAAAAAATGTTTCCTTTGTATCACCACATTCTGACTTTTTTTTAGATTTCCTTCTACAAAGCTATTTATTGTCCTCATTGATGGTATCACTAAAAATAGAAAATTAGCCTTTTTCGATTTTTTTTTTCACTACGGTGTTCACCACCCATGATAAATATTTTTATATTTTAATACTTTGGACATTGTTGGACACAACAGTACTAATTGTTTATTTTTATATGTAAAATTGGGAAAGGTCGCCCACTGGCTATGGCAATTGCTGAGCTCCTGAGTGGGCGCCATCATTAAAGACCCAACATCCATGATACACATGACATGTTAGATGTCATCAAGAAGTTAATTTACCACAACTTAACTCCTATACTATATCAATTAGGTGGGGAGCGAGGAACTTGGGAAAGATGAGGGGCAATCTTGATTTATCCTCCTAATAGCGGTCAGTTTTCTGCATGCATTTTTGGAGGCCAAAATAAGGAGTGGATTCAAAAAAAGAGAAGTCGTATCTGTTCTGTACACTTTTATTTCCTCTTATGATTCACTCCTCATTTTGGCTGCCAAAACTGCATGCATAAACCCAACAGTGTGGCCGTACCCTAAATTCTGTATTTCTCAAATTTTACCAGTGAGGTATACATATACACACAAGGGGTAAAAAAGTAGTAGTGACACCTTGTTTCTGGTGCCACAAAAGAATGGACTCAGGTTCTTCAAAGAACCTCTGTACACACAATGCATACACCCAAGCACAGTACCTAAATTAACCTCCAGGGAGTTATGCATTTATAAGTGTGGCTCCTAAGTAATTTGGAATTCTAGGGATAGACAACCGCATTCATCCAGATACATCTGTGCCCAGTTCTCGTCCAAGAATTGGCGTCAAAGGATTTATAATTGGGATTAAATATGAGAGAATCGATTTGCTAGAATCAAAATTCAACCTGAAGAGAGGAATGGGGAAAGAGAGATTTTCCAAGCATCCAAAGCACTTTCGAATCAGGTGCAATGGATTCGTAATGATGATTTTATGGAGAATCTTGTCTCCCTTCTCATCTCGTTTGTCAATCTGCTAGGTCCATGTCACAGATGAAAAAAATGGAATGCTACCCGGTTCTTCTACTAAACTTTATACAACTCTTTAAACAACCTGCAAAAAAATATTGAGCCCCTGTGAAAAAAAAATTCCTTTCCACTAACAATGTATTAAATTGTAAACTTGTTTTGAAGATGGTGGATGAACAATGTACACTATATGGAGAAAAGTAATGGGAGATGCCCCTTAATGATAACATTTAGATGTTTTATTCAATCCCATTTCCACAGTTGTATGGAACATGTAGTCTACCTTTACAGACATTTGTGAAAGAATAGCTCGTTCTAAAGAATTCCAGCATGGTCCTGTAATGGGATGTCACTGCTGCCACAAGACAGTTTGTGAAATTTCTTCCCTCCTAGAAATTATATCATCACCTGTGAGTAGTATTACTATAAAGTGGAAGGAACCACAGCAATTCAAGTAACGAACTGGAGACTAGTGTTGATCGCAAATATTCTAATTGCGAATTTATATAGCGAATATCGGCACTTTCGCGAAGATGTAGAATATAGTGTTTTTTTGCAGTTCTGAGTGAGAGAGAGCAGTATCATTGCTGGGCTCTGTGCTTTCATCTGGATCCTATTCCTTATCTAATTACATTAGTTAGTTAGTTAGCTCATATATATAATACAGATAGTTAGTGGGAGATAGTCGGTGTAGGTTAGATAGTTATATAGTGTAGCTGTCAGTGCAGGGTGTTAGGTAGTGTGATAGGAATTACTGTTTCTCTGCTGTCCATACATACATGCTACAGACATAGTGCTGTGATGTCACAACGATACTTAGTGCACCAATCCGTAATATCTACTCAGACCTGATAAAATGTGAAGTTGCATGTATTGCGCAAACAATATGCGCATCATTAGTGCCGATTTGCGCAATTGCGAAAATAATGACTGGAGATCACAAATTCTGGAATTTGCAAATTTATTGCAAATATTATGCGAAAAATTAGCTAAATATTGCAAAAACGAATATTGCATATGCCGGTCATCACAACTGGAGACCATGTAAAGTTACAGAGGAGTCACCGAGTGCTGAAGAGTATAGTGCATAAAAGTCACCAACTGCATAACTTCAAAGATCCACACTTCCTCTGGTTTTAACATCAGTACAAAAAACTGTGTTGCGTCGGGAGCGTCATTTCATGGGTTTTCATAACTAAGCAACAGCATGCAAGCACAATGCCAAGCAGCAGATGGAGTGGTGTAAAGCCTACTGGACTCTGGAGTTACCAATCACGCTTCTCTATCTGGCCTTCTGATGAAAGAGTTTGGGTTTGGTGAATGCCAGGAGAATGTTACCTGCCTTACTTCACTTTAATGCTATGCTAAGTGGTTGCTTTTCAGGGGTTGGCCTCAGCCCCCTAGTTGCAGTAAAAGAAAATCTTAGGGGAATATTTATTAAGACCGGCATTTTAGACATCAGTCTTAATAAAGTCCCATAGCTGGCGGCAGTTCCGGCCTCTCTATAACTTTGACGCGTCCAGCACCTGTTCTAAATGTAAGACAGCTTCCTTGCTATCTTACATTTAGAGCTTTTTCTTCACCTAAACCAGGCGTAGAAAATGGTAAATCAGACGGACCTGCCAGCCCCTTCTCTGCCCACAACACACCCACTTATTTAGACTTGGTAAGATTGGGGAAAAGTCTCAGATAGTGGCTAGAACCACCATCGTCGCCAGAAATACGCCTAATTTAGGCGTATTTCAGATTAATAAATGACCCCTTAATGTTTCAGCATGCCAAGACATTTTTGGACAATTATTGTATGCTTCCAAATTTGTGTGAACAGTTTGGGGAAGCCCCTTTTTTGTACTAGCATGACTGTGTCCCAGTGCAACAACCAAGGTCCATCAAGTTCTTGTAGAAGAACTTGACTGGCCACACAGAGCCCTGAGCTCAACCCCATCCAACACCTTATGGATGAACTAGAATGTAGGTTTAGAGCCAACATCAGTGTCTGACCTAATAAATGCTCTTCTGGATCAATGGGGAAAAAATCCCAGACACACACTCCAAAATCTTGTTGAAAGCCTTCCCATAAGAGCAAAGAATGGGACCAACCCTAATTTAATGCTTGTGGATTTAGAATAGGATGTCATAAAAGCTCCTGTAGATGTAAGTATAGATAAGCGAATTTCTTAAAAGTTCGATTCGGCAGTAGCGGGTGCAATAACAGGGAGCTGCGATAGCGCTGCCCTGTCATTGTACCCCTCAGATGCCCCGTTCATACATGATCGCGGCATCTGAGTGTAAAATTACCAATAAAAAAAAAATTCTATCAAACTTACTGCCTCCATTTGCTTGCGATGGGCTGGCCGCTGCCATATTGCTTGAAGATCTCGGCCGAAATCCTATGCGGTGCGAGATAACATCATCACGCCGACTGGCGTGGTGACGTATGAATGTCATCATGCCGGCCGGCGTGATGATGTAATCTCGCGCCGCATAACATTTCAGCCGAGATCTTCAAGCTAGATGGAGGCTAGCGGCCCGTCGTGAGCAAATGGAGGCGGTAAGTTGGAATTTTTTGTTTTTTATACTATTTCAGGTTAAATCGATTCACTGACACGAAGCACGAGGAAATTCGGCTTCTAGGCTAATCAAATTTATCCTGAAATTTAGATCGAATTCCACTTTGTGGAATTTTATTCAATCATCTCTAGATGTAACGTTTGTCTCAATACTTTTGTGCATATAGTACATATTATAGGAGTGGTCACTGGTAAAATACATAATGGTAATAATGAAATCAATGTAATATTAAAGGGCTTGTCCGGGATTTTAATAAGTGGGTAATATCATAATCAATAACAAATATTCCCCACTGCATCAGCACTACCTCTATAATAGACCCCACCAATCCTGACCATCCTGTTTACTTTGCTGCAGATTCAATGTGCTATGAATCCAGGCGACTGATGCAGCCAATCACAAGCCTCAGTGGTAATGCTTGCATGTAGGGCACAAGACAGCTGAGGCCAGTGATAGGCTGCAGCAGTCATGTGGATGCATGGCACATCATTACTGCAGCAAAAACGGGCTGCAGTGGTAGAGCTGAAGAGGCAGAGGATAGCAGCAATATCCTCTGTAGATCCCCAACTGATCACCAGGGTTTTCAGAAGCCAGGTGTTCTGCCCAGCAGGGTTAGAGAAAATCATTACAGTCTTTCTCAGTTTTGGTATTTCTGTAGTGATTAGTGTGGTTAAAGCACCATCTAGCGGTCTTACTTGTATTACACTTTGTTTTTCTTGTTACAAAGACTGCTGCATTGTGGGTGGTGCAAAGCATCCTGGGAAAGAGAAGTCTCCAGTCGCAGTAAAGAGCCATTCTACTGCATATCTCTTTCTTAAACTCCACCATCCTGGTAAAAGCATATCTGGTGAGAGATCTATCTTTGTTTCAGAGACATTATGCTATGCAGAGCTGTTCAGCTACTTATAATTGTCACTCAGTGAGTTACTTCTGTTAGCTAGCTATGAAATCCTACGTTAGGCAGCCATTTTACCATGTGTTTCAGTGTTATGCAAATGTTACAGTACATGCTATGCTATATGCATATTTATGTTATTTGCATTCTTATAGTTTTACCAATAAATCAATCGATCAATCAAATACTTCTGTTTTGCCAATAACCAAGTTATACTACAAAGAACAGTCCTCTTATTTGGAAGATATGTGCACTGTGTGAATGTGTATGAAGATAGAACAGTAAAACAGATGCTAGTCACCATCGATAGTGGATGTGACTATACGGAGCCGCCATCATACAGGCAGTGCTGCGTACATGATTGCAGCGGCTGCCATACAGTCACAAAAAGCGTGAGTGCAGACCCCAGCAAGTGCAGCATGATCCGGACCGGGCTGAAGTCCATTTCTACATAGTCTGAGTCTGCACAGAGACATTAAACAGCCAGCAAAAGGCACACAATGTCCGCTAGCCAGGCATCATCATACAGGACCAGGTCATGAGCAAGCTACTCTAGCAAGTCCTCAATAAAAGAAAAGGCTGCTCTTGCCCGTGTAGAAGCTGAGGCTGCAAAAGTAAGGTCTTCCTTTGCTGCACAAGAGATGCAACTAAAGAAAGAGAGAGCGTCAAAAGAAAAAGAGAAAGCGTTACTGGAAGAAGAGAGCACGTTAAAGGAAAAAGAGAAAGCGTTACTGGAAGAAGAGACAGCATGCCTGCAGGTGTCGCTGGAGAAACTCACCACAGAGAAAGAAGCGGCAGCCGCAGTGGCCAAAGCAGAGTCCGAATCTGAGAAACACAGCCAAGTACTTGGGCCAGACCTGGATCAACAAGACCCAGCATAGCACGTCTCAGAATATGCCCATCAGCATCCCAAGACAGATGACAACTATGATCCTGCATATCAGCCAGCCTATGCAGAGTATTAAAGATCCTACCTTGAATCGCAGTACCTCAAGCAGGACGGAATGCGAGAAATCGATGCCAGCCACAACTACCACCCTACAGAACAGAAGCTACAACCTACGCTTCGACTTAAAGGGACATCCTTCACATCAGAACGGTATTATACAGACTTTCTTAAGCCAGAAACCCCTAAAAGGTATGGTGATACACCACACACGCAGCATAACATCAACACACCGGGTAGTATTGGCGCTAACCAGGCCGCCATTGACGTCGCTAAGTTCTTTGCTAAATGGGAGCTGGTGACCAAAGGACTTATAAAGTTCACTGATCGCCCCGAGAACTACAGGGCATGGCAAGCCTCCTTCCAGAACGCCATAAGGGACTTAGATCTTTCCTACAGTGAGGAATTAGATCTCTTGGTAAAGTGGCTCCGAAGCGAGTCTGCCAAACACGCCAAAAGAATCAGAGACATTAACATAAACTATCCGGGCGAAGGCCTAAAGATGGTGTGGGAAAGACTTGATGGGTGCTATTGTTTCAATATAAGCTATAGAAAATGCTTTATATAAGAGAATTGATAATTTTCCCAGAATAGTGTGTAGGGGTTACCAGAAGCTCATGGAATTCAGAGACTTGTTGATAGAGGAACAGGTTGCTCAGGCAGAAGGAGATCTGCCGGGGCTAGCATTCCTGGACACTGCCAGAGGTGTCAATACAATTGTCCAAAAACTCCCTTATAATTAGTGATGAGCGGCAGGGGCAATATTCGAATTCGCAATATTTTGTGAATATTTGGGTAAATATTTGTCATATATTCACGAATTCACGATTATTTTCTTGATTGTGAAAATTGGCAATGTAATATGCGCGTATTGCGCCTGCAATACAGGCGTGGGTCCCTGTTGCTACATTTTTCAAGCTGCTACAAGTTTCCTGAGACTGGAGAAAATGGTTGGCACGGAAGAACATCACAATAGCTTTATATGCAGATAGAGTGCTCCAATATATTCGCGATTGCGCAAATCGGCAATTAATGATGCGCATATTTTTGCGCAATACGTGAAACTTCACATTTTAGCAGGTCTGACTACATATTACTGATTGGTGCACTAAGTATTGTTGTGAACGTGTGACATCACAGCACTATGTCTGTAGCATGTATGTATGGACAGCAGAACCTATCACACTACCTAACACTAGAGGACAGATTAACGGTTCCCAAAACGCTCCATACGCCCAGAGACTTGACCTAGGATGGGTCATCATAGGAGACGTCTGCCTAGGAGGAGCACACAAGCCGCTCAGTCAACAGTATGCTCATCAACACACTTGAGAATGGATGTCCTTCCCTGTTCCAGCCATGTTACAGCAGTTTCCTGATAAAAGAATTGACACACAGCGCCCCTGTGCCTTGTCCTTTCGCAGATCCCTCCTGTGAAGACCACGCCTGGGATGGTGAGCAAGATCACTTAGGGTGCACAGTTTTCCACAGGACAAGAGAAGACAACAGGGTTGCAATGTCCATAGAAGACAGGCTGTTTTTGGATATTATGGATCAAGGAATAGTAAAAGACAAGTCAAGAAGCTGGGTTGCACCTTTACCGTTTAAACCCCGGAGACAACACTTACCTAACAACAAAGAACTTGTCTACAGTCGATTTATCACCCTCAAACACAAACTTCAGAGGACACCAGAGACGAGAGAACATTTCTTTACATTCATGGAAAGAATATTCCAGATCAACCATGCAGAAATGGCACCCGCGCTCCAAGACTCCAAGGAGTGTTGGTACTTACCCATATTCGGCGTGTATCATCCTAAAAGACAAGGGCAGATACGAGTAGTATTCGACTCAAGCGCCAGGTGTGAAGGTGTCTAACAAAATGATGTCTTACTGTCTGGTCCAGACCTCAACAACAAACATCTGGAGGTACTTCTACGCTTCCGCAGAGATTCTGTAGCATTTATGGCTGACATACAACAGATGTTCCACTGCTTTCTTGTCAAGGAAGAACATAGAAACTACTTTAGGTTCTTCTGGTACCGCAACAACGACCCCAATGAAGATATTGTAGAGTACCAAATGAGAATGCACATCTTCAGAAACAGTCCTTCCCCTGCAGTAGCAATCAACGGTCTCAGACATTTAACCCGAGAGGGTGAAACAAAGTATGGGTTGTGGAAAAGGAAGGTTGTGGAAGACTGTTTGAAATCCACACCCACAAACGAGACCGCAATCAGTCTCTTAAAAAGGGCCCAAGAAATGCTCTCTCTATCTAATTTGAGGTTGCACAAAATCGCCTCCAACAGCCTTGAGTTAATGGAGGCCTTCTCACTCCAAAACCATTCAGTTGATCTAAAGGACTTGTATCTTATCACCGACTCCCTTCCCATGCAGCGGAGCCTCGGTTTGCTCTGGGATTTAAAGGAAAACACATTCACCTTTCAAATCAGCAAGGAAGAAAAGCCCTTCACATGTAGAGGAGTTCTGTCCACCATAAACAGCTTATATGATCCTCTGAGATTCGTAGTGCCTGTTACCATTCAAGGTAAAATGATGTTAAGAGACTTAACCACAGAGACGTCAGATTGGGATGATCTACTTCCCACAGAGAAAAAGGACCTGTGGACAGGTTGGTAGAAGTCTCTCGAAGCTTTGACCAGTGTGGCACAAGCATATGCTTCCATGCCATCTACTGAAGTCAAGATGCAAAGACTATATATCTTTTGCGATGCTTCAGTCAAGGCAATTGCTGCTGTATTATACCTAAAGACCATTAATGTCAAAGAACAATGCCATATAGTATTTGTCATCACCAAACTGGCGCCACTCTGCGAACACACGATTCGTAGACTGGAGCTTTGTGCTGTTGTGCTTGCAGTGAAGTTGACTGAACTTATAACATCAGGAATTAACCTGGAAATCGAAGAAACCGAGTTTTATATGGACAGCAAGGTAGTCCAAGGATATATTTGCAACGAAACCAGACGCTTTTAAATCTACATCAGCAATTGGGTGCTAAGGATCAGGAGATCCACTTGTCCTAAACAGTGGCACTATGTGCCTACACAGCATAATCCTGCGGACCACGTGACTAGATCTGTCGCAGCGAGACACCTTAAGGACACAACTTGGTTTAAGGGTCCTGCATTCCTGTGTCAATCAACGTCTTGCAATACCGGAGCCGAAGCGCTTGAATTGGTGGACCCAGATGCCGATGAAGAAATCCGACCTGAAGTATCTGTTCTGCATATGGTGACTTCGGACCACCAACTCAAATCTCATCGTTTCGACAGGTTCTCCACCTGGATGTCGCTCGTTCGTGCTATCACCCGTCTAATTCATATAGCTCAGTCTTACAAATCGACATTACATGTGAGTCAGAAGCCCTGCAAAGGTTGGCATCACTGCAAACACGCCTTTACCGCTGCTAATTTAGAAAAGTCCAAAAACATAATAATTCACATTATACAACATGAATGTTATGCTAAGGAAATAGACTACCTCAGCAAAGGTCAAACAGTCTCCAAGGATAGCGCTTTGAAGAAGCTTGATCCCATCATTGACCAAAATCGGTTGCTAAGAAAGAAGGATTCAGCAGTGGTGTTTGTTGGCACCAGATGGGGAGTGTTCTGCCCAACAGGGTTAGTGAAAATCATTACAGATCATGTCTTTGTCAGTTTTGGTATTTCTGTAGTGATTAGTGTGGTTATAAATTGTATTACAAGTTGTTTTTCTTGTTACAAAGACTGCTGCATTGTGGGTGGTGAAAAGCATCCTGGGAAAGAGAAGTCTCCAGGACACAGTACAGAGCTGCCCTCCTGCACATCTCCTTCTTAAACTCCAACATCCTGGTAAAATCATATCTGGTGAGAGATTTCGGAGTCCAATTGCCCCCCGAAACAATGCCAGAACAGGTCAGAAGCACAGAGGTTAAGAAATGATAAGCTCAGAGTCCTGTCTACAAATGCTTGCAGTTTAGGTAAAAAAATCAATGAACTTGGGTCAATAATGGCATCTGAGAATGTAGATTTAGTGGCTGTTACGGAGACATGGTTTAATGAAAGAAATGACTGGGACATAACCATACCAGGGTACTCTTTATACAGAAGAGACAGAAAAGGCAAGAAAGGAGGAGGAGTGGCCCTGTATGTGAAAGATAGCATTAAATCTAACCTAATACAAGTTGGTGAGGCCAACATAGAGTCAGTTTGGGTTACGTTGCAGTTTGCTAACCATGCAGTAACTCGTGTAGGTGTGATCTATAGACCACCTGGTCAAGTTAAAGAACTAGATGATCTACTAGTTGAAGAAATAGCTAAAATGACAATGAAAGGAGAAGTTATCATTATGGGAGATTTCAATCTTCCAGATATAAACTGGAAAACCAAAATAGCAAGTTCTACCAGGAGTACAGATATTCTAAATTCCCTACTGGGGTTATCTCTACAACAAGTGGTTGAGGAGCCAACCCGGAGGGAGGCCATTTTGGATTTGGTATTCACAAATGGGGATTCGGTATATGATGTCATTGTAGGCGAAATCTTGGGATCTAGTGATCACCAGTCAGTGTGGTTTAATATAAGAACTGTGAAAGAGTCCCACCACACAAAAACAAAAGTTTTAGATTTTAGAAAAACAGACTTTTCAAAAATGAAATTAGTCATAAATGAGTCCTTATCAGACTGGAACGGATTACATGGAGTCCAGGAGAAATGGGACTACTTAAAAGGTGCATTATTGAAGGCAACAGAAAATTGCATTAGACTTGTCAGTAAAAGGAAAAAAAAGGAAGAGACCACTGTGGTACTCAGCAGAAGTGGCCCAAATCATTAAAAATAAAAAGCTAGCATTTTGTAATTATAAAAAAACCCAGAGCAATGAAGATAAGGAAATCTACAAGATTAGGCAGAGAGAGGCCAAGCAAGTTATAAGAACGTCTAAAGCGCAGGCAGAAGAAAAACTAGCTCAGTCTATGAAAAAAGGGGATAAGACATTCTTCAGATATATAAATGAAAAAAGGAAATTAAAACAGGGAATAACTAAATTAAAAACAAAGGACGGAAGGTATGTAGAAGAGAATAAAGGGCTAGCCGACTGCCTTAATGAATACTTCTGTTCAGTTTTTACAAAAGAAAAAGAAGGAGAAGGACCTCCACTAGAAAGGATGACTAATAAATCATTTGATGCATGTATCTTTACAGAGGAAGATGTTCTAAGTTTGCTGTCTAAGGTGAAGACAAATAAGTCACAGGGGCCTGATGAGATACACCCAAAATTATTAAAAGAGCTTAGTGGTGAACTGGCAAAACCGCTAACAGATTTATTTAACCAATCATTAGTAACAGGAGTCGTCCCGGAAGATTGGAAATTGGCAAATGTCGTGCCCATTCACAAGAAAGGTAGTAGGGAGGAATCGAGCAACTATAGACCAGTGAGTCTGACATCAATAGTAGGCAAATTAATGGAAACCCTATTAAAGGATAGGATTGTGGAACATCTAAAATCCCATGGATTGCAAGATGAAAAACAACATGGGTTTACTTCAGGGAGATCATGTCAAACAAATCTTATAGATTTTTTTGACTGGGTGACTAAAATAATAGACGGTGGAGGTGCAGTAGACATCGCATATCTAGATTTTAGTAAGGCTTTTGACACTGTCCCACATAGAAGACTTATCAATAAACTGCAGTCATTGAGCATGGACTCCCATATTGTTGAGTGGATTAGGCAGTGGCTGAGTGACAGACAGCAGAGGGTTGTAGTCAATGGAGAACATTCAAAACAAGGTCATGTTACCAGTGGGGTTCCACAGGGAGTGTACTGGGACCAATTTTGTTTAATATCTTCATAAGTGATATTGCAAAAGGCCTCGATGGTAAGGTTTGTCTTTTTGCTGATGACACAAAGATATGTAACAGGGTTGATGTTCCTGGAGGGAAACGCCAAATGGAAAAGGATTTAGGAAAACTAGAAGAATGGTCAGAACTCTGGCAACTGAAATTTAATGTGGATAAGTGCAAGATAATGCACCTGGGGCGTAAAAACCCAAGGGCAGAATATAGAATATTTGACACAGTCCTGACCTCAGTATCTGAGGAAAGGGATTTAGGAGTAATTATTTCAGAAGACTTAAAGGTGGGAAGACAATGTAATAGAGCAGCACGAAATGCCAGCAGAATGCTTGGATGTATAGGGAGAGGTATAAGCAGTAGAAAGAGTGAAGTGCTTATGCCGCTGTACAGAACACTGGTGAGACCTCACTTGGAGTATTGTGCGCAGTACTGGAGGCCATATCTCCAGAAGGATATAGATACTCTAGAGAGAGTTCAGAGAAGAGCTACTAAACTAGTACATGGATTGCAGGATAAAACTTACCAGGAAAGGTTAAAGGACCTTAACATGTATAGCTTGGAAGAAAGAAGAGACAGAGGGGATATGATAGAAACTTTTAAATACATAAAGGGAATCAACTCGGTAAAGGAGGAGAGCATATTTAAAAGAAGAAAAACTACCACAAGAGGACACAGTTTTAAATTAGAGGGGCAAAGGTTTAAAAGTAATATAAGGAAGTATTACTTTACTGAGAGAGTAGTGGATGCATGGAATAGCCTTCCTGCAGAAGTGGTAGCTGCAAATACAGTGAAGGGGTTTAAGCATGCATGGGATAGGCATAAGGCTATCCTTCATATAAAATAGGGCCAGGGACTATTAATAGGATTCAGATATATTGGGCAGACTAGATGGGCCAAATGGTTCTTATCTGCCGACACATTCTATGTTTCTATGTTTCTATGTTTGAGAAATTATGTTATGCAGAGCTGTTCAGTTAGTTATAATTGTTACTCAGTGAGTTACTTCTGTTAGCTAGCCAGGAAATCCTATGTTAGGCAGCCATTTTACCATGTGCTTCAGTGTTATGCAAATGTTACAGTACATGCTATGCTATATGCTTATTCTTGTTATTTGTATTCTTATAGTTTTTTAAATCAATCAATCAATCAAATAATCCTGTTTTGTCAATAAACAAGTTAGACTACAAAGAACAGTCCTCTTATTTGGAAGATAGTAATGGTTTATGCTGAATGTCAGATTGCACACTGTGTGAACGTGTATGAAGACAGAACACCACGCCTGTGCTGATCAGTCGATCCTAAAAAAAAATGATTTAATTAATGAATGAATAACATCAACCTAAATAATTGGGAACCAATTACATGATCCACAAACTAAATTGTAGCAATAAATTAATTAATCAAAGTAATAAATACATTTTTCCTATTTGAAGTTTTCTGCTTTCTAAGAGTTCCGGGGAAGCAAAATTTAAAAACAAAAAAAATTAATTTTCCAATAATAGAAAATGCTTAAACTGCAAAATCTGGCACAAAAAAACCTCATCAGTCCTTAAGTACAGTTTAACTCTTCATCATTTTATTGTAAATTTGAGATAACAAGCAATTTACATAATTCAATTTATTAAGCTGAAATAATAAAATAGCCATCTAGATACAGTGGAGTTTGGCTGGAGATCAATGCAGTGGTCTTAATTATCGTTATTTAGATTGAGTGCGCTTGGATCCCTTCCAGCATGCACGCTCTCAGATCAGTATCATTGTAACTTCATAAACAATATACGTGTAAGATTAATTTAAGTCGTTCTGTCAGGATGGACAGAAATCCAAGCACAAGTCATCAGAGATGTTGGCAGTAGATCACACTGGGAATGACATCAAAGTGATTAACCAACACGTAGTGCGTGAGGGTGAGGCTTATCGAGACAAGTATCTACTTTGTTGGGGAAATTCTGATTTTGGTAGGAAAGTAGAGTGTGAGAAGAAAGGATAAGTCCTATATTTCCTCCCGTTAAAATTGTGCTAGCCCACATGGCCCCCAGCATACCCATAACAGTACCAACTATATATAAACATGATCATGTCTCCCCTCCCTAATTAATAAGAATATAATATATTTTATGATAATCATTGTTTGTGTTTGGAATCACTCTGTCAATCAATAGATTTTACTTTGGGCTGCTCCTAAGGGCATTATCTTGGCAGCTTTAACTTTAACCCCTGTGACGGGATCTGGATGTCACTGCAGGAGAACTATCAGGCTGCTGTCTCCTGGGATAGTCCCTGCGTGATTGACAGCTGACCTACGAGTGTCAGAGAGGCAAGATCATAGTCATGGACAGGCTGTGATCAGGGCAAACAAAGTAAATCCAAAAAACAGTCCTAAGCCAAGGCAGGCAGCCAAGGGTCAATATGGGGGTCAAGCACAGGTCAGGTCAGGCAGTGGACAGTACATAGGCAGACAAATAAATACAGCACACCTTTGCAGGAACTAGCAAGCTAGGAACCTATAACTCAGGTACCCTACCATAAGGAAAGGTGCCTTAAGCACCAAAAGGTAATCAGCCATTGGGTGATGTAAACTAGAGCTGGACCTTTAAGAGGCAGGGCAAGCGTGCAGCCTACAAGCAGAGGAACGAAGCCTTGCTGGCAAGAAGCGGCTGCAACCGGCTAGGGAGAAGACATCGGCGACTCCAGCAGCCAGGCCCACCACAAGGGAACAGAGGAAGATTAGCTGGTCCAGGCCACAAGAACAGGAGAAGAAGGGTGAGTTGAGCGGCACCCATGCCAACCTGGCATAGCGGGACAATGGCGGGCACAGGTCTCTGATATGACAATCATTTCTCATTTGATGGTGAAAGGAGTTATCTGTACCCTATTCTTTCTGCCCCCCTATAATCATATCTACTCGGCCAAGTGAGCATATGTTTTCAGTAGGGCGAGAGAAATAAGTCACTGCCAAATTCACCAAAATCAGCAGGTTCGGCTGCTGTTTAATGCATGGGCCAGCCACCTTCATACTCCAGCTGCTATTAAAATCTCAGCATGTACATTCCCATGGAAGTTAATTGAGAAGTCTGGGAGTTGTAGTTTCAGAACAGCTGGAATGCCAGAGGTTACTAATCCCTGATCTAATGTGTAAAGCCATCTTAATCCTTCTTCCACACGACATCTGCCAAGAAAGGAAAGCCAGGACACCACCATACCCATTAGATGGTTAGCCTGTCCCACTAACAAACACCTAATGTGTATGGCTTGGGATGCATTATATAGACTGTCCACTGATTTCAATTAACCTTGTGTAATTCCTTTTTTTCCTGTGGTGGTGCTGTAGGAAATTTGAACACATACTGTTGGGTTGTCCAAAGGATTATTCTCGATTGCTGGTGATCACAGCAGAGGAGTAACCTGAGATCAGCTTATCATCCAGTGGACCTTTCTGATGAAACCATATTGTTCAAATTGGTTTCATTCCCATTAATCTTTGAATTTATGATAGAGTGTTACTAGATCCAAAAAAATAGCTAGAAAGCCTCATATGCATGTTCTCTATAACTAATGACCTGACTTTTCCCTAACAGGCAATATTGAATTCAGTGTAAAAACTGACAAGAGGATCCACACAGAGAATAGAGGGGAAAAGAAAAGTATTACTATGAAGCTGGGGTGACCCTGTGACCATATCATAGCTCCCTTGACACTTAAATGGCTCCTTGAAGAAGATGTCACTGCTAAGCAACATTGATAGTAAAATATAGATCACATTTATACTCTCGGAAAAGTCTCTAGTGTTGACCAAATATTCTTGTAATAACTCATACAACTTGATTTCTAATTACAATTTATATTAAAGTATCCCTCAGTTATTAACAAGTTTTCAGAAATGGATAGGACAGGTGAATAAGAATGAATGAATAAGAGACTTTGTAATATATCTTATTAAAGATTTTATTCTTGCTCCTGGGCTTCTCAGAGTGCTTTCCTCCTCTTTTCCTTCACTTAGCTTCTTATGGCTGATAGCTCATGTCTTTGTTTCAATTCTCACACACAAAAGTTTATGGAGAGAGGAAGAGGGATGAAGCACCTAGTAAGTGATTTACTACCTCACTCTAAACAGTGGTAGAGCCAAAAGTGTAGAAGAACTAAGAAATTGCAGTTTGTGTGTTTCTCATCCAAGAGCCTTCTTCTCCGCCTTCCTCTCTCCCTAGACATTAATGTTAAAAGCAAGAAAGAGAGTGCAGGGAGAGTGCAGGAAGAGGGCAGGGAGACTGCAGGGAGATTACAGGGAGAGTGTAAAGATAGTGCAGGGAGAGTGTAGGGAGAGTGCAGGAAGAGGGCAGGGAGACTGCAGGGAGAGTACAGGGAGAGTGTGGGGAGAGTGCAGGAAGAGGGCAGGGAAACTACAGGGAGAGTACAGGGAGAGTGTAGGGAGAGTGCATGGAGACTTATTCTGCATCAGTTTTATTTATTTATTCCTACCTTTACTTATTCCTACTGAATAAACGTATCAGCCATAAACTAAGATATGTAATTTAATACAAATAAGGCCACATATGACTGCAGGCTTGAGTATGTGAGAAAGACTGAGCGTGAGCTCCTGAGAAGGATAGGGGAACACCTGAACGATATCAGGAATAAAAAAGATACCCCACTCGAAACTCATCTATATACCCAACATGGAAGGAGGAGCACATGCATGAAGTTCATGGGCATTGAGATGATCCCGTACCCCATAAGAAGGGGGAACTGGGACAAGAAAATACTCTAACACGAAACTTGGTGGATTTTCCATCTCAAAACCCAGTCTCCACTGGGTTCGAATTAAACAATTGAGCTATACTTGTTTAGTTTAAACCCTATCACCTATTCTGTGTGGAAGTGTCAGATACCTCATGAATAAACATGCAATAAATGACCCTATTTTATGCTTGGGAGTGATTACCATTACCCTACTGGTACAGCGTCATGAGGTGACGTTTTCATTGGTAACATTTTGGGGTATATATGACTTTTTGATCGCGTAATATGTTTTGGGGATGGTGAGGTGAATAAAAAAAAACTGTTTTGGTATAATTTTTATCTTTTCTTTCACAGCATTCACATGATGGGATAGATCATGTGATATTTTTATAAAGCCGGTCGTTCCAGACACAGCAATACCTAATATGTCTATTTTTTTATTAATTTATTTTTCTTTTTTCAATTTCTTAATTGGGGAAAAGGGTGCTTTTTTACATACCTACGTTTTGTTTTTTATAACACTTTTTTTTTTTACCATTATTTTACACTTTGTTTCCCCCACAAGGTCATATAAAACCACTGGAGAACATTTACCCCACTTTTTTTTTTTTTTTACTATTGATTTCTCCTGTAACTGGGGATGACATAGTAGTCTAGGGAAGCCCCAGCAGCTCCTGCAGTCTCCCGGCTCTGGCAGGGCCGGTGCAGGAAGTGGCATATCGCTTCCTCAGCTGTATACACATCACTTCTCAGTGCTGTGTAAACAGTGATCCAGAAGGCAGGGACACTGAAGAACAGTCCCTGCCTTCTCTATGGGGTGCCCTGCTGTCACTGACAATTAGCGTACAGCTGCCATCTCTGAATGGACATTCTAAAATGCCCATTCAGAGATAAATCCTGACCCCCCAGGACGTTTATAGTCTATGGGCGGTCGGAAACAGGTCAATCTGCTGTGGGAGCCGTCTGACATCATCATTTGTGGTTGGTTGACATCATGACTAGAGATGAGCAAGGTTATGAAAAATTCAATTCGGGTGCTTCGCTGAATTTTACAAAGACATTAGCTTTTTTAAAGTGCATTTCTTTGTATATAGCGGGCACAATCATGGGGAACGTCGACTGCACTGCCCCCCGTCATTGAACCTTCCAGATGCTGCGTTCATCGCTGTTGGTGGCATCTGATATTCAAAATGAGGGCTTTCAGGGGTTAATCATTTAAAAAAATAAAATAAAAAATACTCACCTTATCCATTTGATAGCTAAAAGCCCGCCCCAGCGATCTTAAATTGAAGACACCACGTGAAGTCATACGTCACCGCATGCGAGATTTTGCGCTGTATCTTTAATCAAGATGACTGCGACTGGATCTTTGAGCTCAAATAGATCAGGTGAGTATGTTTGTTTTTTTTTGTTTTGTTTTTTACAGCGATTTCAGGAAAAATCGATTCGGCTTCGCAAATTTTTCCTGAAATTCGGATCGAAGTCCATCCTGGTTACTTCGATTTGTTCAACACTAATTTTGACTCCACAGTTTCATGTGGAAGCATAGGAAAAGCCAAGACCAATCTAAGACAGAAGAGGTAGTCGTTGGAAGGAACCAAGGCATTGGGACGAGCTGCCAACAGCGATTGCCCACAAGAACCAGAAGCACTGAGTGACAAAATTGGTATACGTACCAGAAAAATGGATGTCAAAAGTCACCCTCTAAGAAAATGTATGTTCACTTGGTCTTGAAGGACCATGCACCATCCCTGCTGTCTCTACAACAATTAAAACAAATACAAAAACTATTTCTAAGTTTGTCCCAGCGTGGTCTTCATGTGAGCATCTCAGAGACTTCTGTTGTAGAGTATAACATTGCTTACACCGTGTTTAATGTGTAACTTGGCTTCTTGCTATGTCTGCGGAATGTCTGAGCAGTTAGTCAAGAACCTGTCGAGAGCACGCGCTTTGTGTGGTTGTTGTGAAGGGCAAGTGGTTTCATTATAATAATGGCTTAATATCTCTGAAAGGATCAGGTCTCAAGTTAAGATTTGCCTGAAATTGACCTTAGATGAAGAAAAGATTTGTAAGCAACGAGTCCACGTGTCTTGAGAAATAAAATAAAAAATACAACATTCTGTAAATTAATAACTAAATATATAGATTATTATATTGAGAATCATCGTGTTATTTTCCATTGTAAATGGAAGACTTCGAGTGTGATGTTTTGGTGGTAACAACATGGTAACTAAGGTGTTCTACACTATATAATGGTGCCAATACCTCTCCACCCCAGCCATAGGGTTTATAAGTGGGTAGAGGGTAGCAGTAGACCTATAGAAGAGTCTGACCTGTCAAATTTGGGAAGTTCTCTGTGCAGAAGTGCAGTGCAGAAGTATATATGAAGCAGTTACTGTATGTCTAACAAACCTCCTGGATTTCCAGGATTAGAAAATAAATGCCCGCTTTCTTCAAAAACATCTGTTGTGTTCATTGTGGCACAGCTCCGATCACTTTAAAGGGCATCTGTCAGCAGATTTGTACCTATGAAACTGGCGGATCTGTGTGAACATCATAATGTCTGACCTTGTCAATCAAGGTACAGAGGGCGCGGCAGTTGCAGCGAGAGCAGAGCCTCTAGGTGTAATGGCAACGCCCCCGTTGCTCCTAGAGGCTCATTTGCATATATTAAAACAAATTTTTCTCAGTAATGCGGGCACATATGAACATAGGACCAACACAGATGTCTTCAGCTGCCAAGTGCACATTTAACAGGTCAGCCAGTGTCATAGGTACAGATCTGCTAACAGATACCATTTAATGGAGATCAGCTTCAATACCAGGCTGAATGTATGGACAGAGGTGGCACTATTTGTGGATGAAAACAGCCATGTTTTTCTGAGCATGGACAAGCCCTCTAAGAACCATGAAACACTGTCTTCTACTAAATGGTCAGGAATCGCTAACATCTTCATCATCAGTATCCAAAATTGGTACAGAGAGAGCATCAGTCTACAATATGATACATGAGATTCCATGAGTAAGAGGATCCTAGTACATGCAATGAGGTCTATACATTAAATAACTCTAAGGGTATGAACATATTACTAACAGTATATATCTCATCCACTTTTTCTGGTGGAGGAGTATAACTTGGTACCAGTGGAGGCGTAGAATTGTCTTAATGAGCCAGCTCACTCTGCAGTTGTTCCTGTGTCAAGAATTATGCTTATAGTTTCCATGTTAGATATCACTGCTGCCATCAGAAATATCTGGGCTATTTCTCCATAAAGGAAACATTTGTAACCCTTAAAATGTCTTTTAAGTCCATCAACCACCATTTTGTATCCCATTGAATGCATTTGGTGATGCCAGAGATAAAAGGTTGTACATCACGTCAGTCAGATTAGGGAGATTAGGGAAGGGCACCATGGTGGGAACTTAGTTTTCCCATTTCAAGTTTGTAGCTCCCATAGAATAGGTGCATGGCAGTCCACAAGTGAGATTGGGCTCCTTTTTGCCTGGGGCCCTGATAGCAGTACCACTTATGCTAGTCTAGTGGTGATCCTATAAGACACTGTACAGATCAGTTTCATCATCAAAGTCCCATAGTTGTCCATATCAGACCCCAGTCTCTTCATGCAAATGGCCTTTTGGTACCAAAACTGTAGAATTCAATGCTTAATGAGTTCCGGTTCATCGATGATCACATTCAAAGTTTGAGTCTAGTAATGGACCTTCATTATAGAGTCACAATGTGAAGTAAGATGGAGATCCTAGAAGAATAAAAAATGGGTGCTGAAAATAGTAGTATGCTCATGAGGGACAGCGTAGTGGTGGCGTATGGCAACAAGCCCGATTGCATTGCTGGATCGAAACATTAGGATTCAGTATCTATTATCAAATATCACTATTTGAGATGAGTAAAGTATTGGAAAATTCACTTTGTGATGAATTACTAGTGGGTGCAAAGAAAAGGAGCGCCGACCCCCGTCATAGTACCTCTCAGGTGTCGCGTGTATACATGATCGCTGCATCTGACTGCTATAATCTGGTGTAAAATAAAAAATAATCATACTTACCTAATCCATTTGCCGCCATCTTGCTTGAAGATCTGACGCAAAATCTCATGTGGCCCGAAATGATGTCATCACGCCAGTGTGGTGACATCATACATCACCGCGCACAAGATCTTCAAGCAAGATGGTGGCGGTCGGCCCATCGTGAGCAAAAGGAGCAGGTAAGTATGATACTTCTACTTTTTTGCTTATTGGGAACATACCCGTCATGAAGCACATGACTTCAGTTATTAGAGTGTAGTCCTTGTACTCTCACACATTAATAATTGTAGCATTCTTTGTTTCTGTAACCCCACTCCCCGGACCTGCATTGCACTGTGTATCTGAGACATCATGTGACTGCTTCATATCCCTACTATCTTATCCTATCGTGGAACTCCTGGGTGTACCTACCTTAGCCTGGCTACAATAGGCAAGTATTTGGGTTGTACTGCCTCTTATGGCAGCAAAACACCACATGAACCATCGCAGGCATTGTTTGCTATTTGGCTGTACACCCAATATTGATTATACATTAGTGGGCTACCTGGCTTGATTCGTGCATCTGTATCTGCTTGATTATAAGTGCGGCAATATATTTTGTACTAATACCGAGGGGGCCCATCTATATTTATCTTTTTGAGGGGGGCCACCTGGCTTGTTTGTTATATACAGTATCATCGTGTTGATTAGTACTGCTCAGTAATCCCTGCACCCAAGTGGTTAAGCCTACTGGTGCAGTGATTCATCTATACCATCTGGTCAGTTTTCTATTGTTTTAACTACATCCATATTATTGCAACTTTTGATAAGTGTCCCCTGATGAGCCCAGAGACAGTGTTGGGCGAAACGCGTTGGAACTAGCCTCTCCTATTTACATGGAGAAGACAATATCTTTATTTATTTTGTTTATTATTTCTTGTATGTCCATAATTGTGGGTTACTTTTTACTATACATTGATTAAAGGCTACATTTTATTAGGGTGGTAATCTGTGAATTCTCCTTTTGTTTCTGTAACAAAAATATTTAAGCTCAAATTAATTATTCCTCACAGGATGACAAATTTTACTGAGGTTACCAAAATTGCCTAAGGTAAAACTGGAAAAGCTGCGATGGAATTTCCCCGTGATGAGTAATAATAGTGTGCAGGTGGGTAAGTAGGTGTTTATGACAATCCTTCGATTTTACATAGTATACAGTATACCTTACTATGATAAATTCTAAATTTTATCCATTCATGTCTCCTCAGCCTAGATTTAACATTCTGTTTACCCACTTCCCTTTCTGCATAATATCCTTTCCATGATTTGCCAAGAGGAGTGGGTAAGAACACTGACAATATTTCTAGCACATTCGTTTTTGGCTCAAAAATGCAGTTGTCACTATTTTTTGAACAAAATTATCAGAACATTTTTACTAATTAGCACTAATTCTAGAATACGGCCTCTCAGATTGGCAAAAATTCATAATTGTAAAAGAAAAAAAAAAAACTTCTGACCCCTGGGGATAAACATCTATTGTTGATATTTATTCTGCATCTTATTGAACTATTGCCTCCGACAAAAATGTAAATTATTATAATACTGTATGTGTAAAATAATATAACTACTATATTACTGCCTCCTATGTACAAGAATATAACTACTATAATACTGCCTCCTATGTACTATAATATAACTACTATAATACTGCCTTCTATGTACAAGAATATAACTACTATAATACTGCCTCCTATGTACTATAAAATAACTACTATAATACTGCTCCTATGTACAAGAATATAACTACTATAATACTGCTCCTATGTACAAGAATATAACTACTATAATACTGCCTCCTATGTACTATAATATAACTACTATAATACTGCCTTCTATGTACAAGAATATAACTACTATAATACTGCCTCCTATGTACTATAAAATAACTACTATAATACTGCTCCTATGTACAAGAATATAACTACTATAATACTGCTCCTATGTACAAGAATATAACTACTATAATACTGCTCCTATGTACAAGAATATAACTACTATAATACTGCTCCTATGTACAAGAATATAACTACTATAATACTGCTCCTATGTACAATAATATAACTAATATAATACTGCTCCTATGTACAAGAATATAACTACTATAATACTGCCTCCTATGTACAAGAATAAAACTACTATAATACTGCTCCTATGTACAAGAATATAACTACTATAATACTGCTCCTATGTATAAGAATATAACTACTATAATACTGCCTGCTATGTACAAGAATATAACTACTATAATACTGCTCCTATGTACAAGAATATAACTACTATAATACTGCTCCTATGTACTGTACAAGAATATAACTACTATAATACTGCTCCTATGTACAATAATATAACTAATATAATACTGCTCCTATGTACAAGAATATAACTACTATAATACTGCCTCCTATGTACAAGAATAAAACTACTATAATACTGCTCCTATGTACAAGAATATAACTACTATAATACTGCTCCTATGTATAAGAATATAACTACTATAATACTGCCTGCTATGTACAAGAATATAACTACTATAATACTGCTCCTATGTACAAGAATATAACTACTATAATACTGCCCCCTATATACAAGAATATAACTACTATAATGATCTTTTTATTTAAAATCAGGCAACAAAATATTACAATACATTTACAATAAAGTCATAGAAAAGAATAATATAAAGTTACATCACTCTGATAATAAACATCACAATGCATTATACAAAAGCTTCTTCACACTGTTCACGTTTATAGAGCTGATCCTCAGCCTCATCCGGGTCACTTAGTTTTCTTACTCTTTTTCCTCCTTCCACTACTGTGACCTGTATTGCCCCATCTTTTGGTGGACACTGGAGGGTCAGGTTCATCTTCCAGAGGGTCACCTTCAGGGTTATGTGAAGCAACATACTCCATTTCTACCTTTTCTTCTAACTCTTCTTCCCCTAGCACACCATACTGCCCGGAGGTTATGGCCAGCACTGGCGGATCCGGGGTTTTCTTTGCTGTAGTGCTGTTCTTTCTTTTTACAGTCTGGAACCCCTCTTCCTCTACAGAGGACCTCCTGAGCTTCCTGAGCCCTGCAGCTGGACCATCAGGCTTTGTAGACGTAGAGGGCAGTTCTTTAGGTGGTTTGGCAACTGGTTTACTGGTCACTTTACTCTGCATATGAGAATTCTCTTCAGTGGCTGGTACTTGTAGTGCTACAGATGGTATTTTAGTTTCCAGAGCAGGATTTCTGGATTTCGGAGCCTTTTCAATGGCTGGTACTTGTGGTTCAGCAGATGTTGGTACTTGTAATGGAGTAGATGGGCTATGAGTCTCTAACTCTGCTGGTACTTGTAGTGCATCAGGAGGGTCAACACTCTCTACAGCAGGGTCAGTAGTACTTTGCATTGCTTCAGTAGGAGGATTATCAGTTTCTGGGGCTGTATCTGCTCTTGCAGTGACATCCTCCTGCTGACCTTCCTCCATGGCCTCTGAGAAGATCTCATCACTGTCTTTATTATGATCTGCATGCGGACAATCCCGGAAAGTATGACCAGATCCTAAACACAGGTTACAGATGACCGGACCTGTACAATTGTCCTTTGAATGTCCAAACTGTCCACAAAATGAGCACTTAATACGGGAGCAGTTGATGGCGAGATGCCTGCCCCCACATCTGTGACACAGCCGCGGCTGACCGGGGTAGTAGCATATCCCTCTCTCTGAGCCCAGGTAGAAGGAGTGCGGCAGATGTCTGGTCACACCATTGTTCTGCGCTAGTTGTATCATCACAGTGTATCCGCCATTCCAGATGTCTTCCTCATCATAGATTTTTCCGGGATGACTCTTCAGCAGACACTGTCTGCTCAGCCAATGCTCCAGATCTGCCAGCGCCACCACCTCAGACTGGAACAAGATGGTGGCCTTCACTACCTGAGGCTTGGACAGCTGGATCACCTGTAGATGCTCCCAGATTGACTGTTCTTTCGTGTCATTATATATATTCCAGAATAAGTCCAGATCATACTGAAGCTTAAAGCTTATGTCATAGATCCTGCTGGAAGGGATATGGATCAGGGCATACACCTCAGATACCTTAAACTTCATGAAGTCCTTCAGAAGAACTTTCCCTATGTACAGTCTGGAGGGGAGGTTTTCTTCTGGACCCGTATACTTAATCCTGACAGCGTTCCTCCTCTGAGGTGGAGGGTTAGTCGGCCTTGTAACATTGGAGAACAGTCTCCTGAATTGTGGACGGTCAGCAGGAGGATCAGTGCTGGGCCTCTCCTCTACAGGCTTACTGACTCCAGATTGTCCTTCAGATCCACCTGTGTCTGCTCCAGACTGCTGTGTACCTGACACTATGGACGGCTGAGGGTCCTGTGTACTGACCTCCATGTCTGCTCCAGTCTGTGTAGTTGTCTCCTCTGAGAGCTGACTTCCAATAACAGCACTGAGCGGGGTCTCAATCACAGCACTGAGCGGGGTCTCAATCACAGCACTGAGCGGGGTCTCAATCACAGCACTGAGCGGGGTCTCGTCCACAACACCAAGCGGGGTCCCGTCCACCACACTGAGCTGGGTCTCTTCCACAGCACTGAGCGGGGTCTCTTCCACAGCACTGAGTGGGGTCCCATCCACAGCACCGAGCGGGGTCCCATCCACAACACCGAGCGGGGTCCCGTCCACAATGTCCATACATGAAGCACTCTCCTGCTCACACACAGGGTTGCTGTTCTCATTCACTTCACCAGAATTACAAGCTGAGTCCACTACAATTAACCCCTTGTTGGATGGCTCACTTTGCTCCATAGTATTCCCAGCATTTTCAGAGACTGATTGCTCAGACCCCATACATAGTGACCCTGAAAGCAGTGACCCTCCAGGCGCTGCACCCACACATCTCTGAGGGGTTCCTTCCTTCACCATATTATGCACATCGCCGTAATTTTTATTTTTTATTTCTATAATTTCTTTTATCTTCACATCCTGGGCTCTGGCATCCCTCTTTTTCTCCATTGCCCAGCTTTCCACTTTAGGTATTGTGTTTTTACCTTTATCTAGTTTATCTTTTAATATATCAAGTTCACGTGTGCAGTCATCCAGGCATTCATACTTCATAAGCTTTTTCTTGGGATCAGTCTCTGTCTTTATCTCATCTCTTAACTTAGAAATGCGCCTTTCCAGTTTAAATAAACTTTTCTTTGTCACAGTTGTACTCAGTCCAGAAGCACTACAAGTTTCAGTTGACTCACCAGCCACCATTTCCAGATTATTGCTTCCACCATCTCCATGCTGCAGGCCACACTCCAAGCTCTGGGCTTTCCCAGGATCATCAGCCCAGCTCCCCTCCCCTCCACCTGGGTCAGAAGCCATGGCCCCTCCCTGCAGGGAGCAACAGCACACGTCTATCCTCTCCTATGGACAAGAAAAGAACTACTATAATACTGCTCCTATGTACAAGAATATAACTACTATAATACTGCTCCTATGTACAAGAATATAACTACTATATTACTGCCTCCTATGTACAAGAATATAACTACTATAATACTGCCTCCTATGTACAAGAATATAACTACTATATTACTGCCTCCTATATACCAGAATATAACTACTATAATAATGCTATTGTGTACAATAATATAACTACTATAATACTGTTCTTATGTACAAGAATATAACTACTATAAAGTATATGTGCAAGAATATAACTACTTTAATACTGCCTCCTATGTACAAGAATATAACTACTATAATACTGCTCCTATGTACAAGAATATAACTACTATAATACTGCTCCTATGTACAAGAATATAACTACTATAATACTGCCTCCTATGTACAAGAATATAACTACTATATTACTGCCTCCTATGTACAAGAATATAACTACTATATTACTGCCTCCTATATACCAGAATATAACTACTATAATAATGCTCTTGTGTACAAGAATATAACTACTATAATGTATATGTGCAAGAATATAACTACTATAATACTGCCTCCTATGTACAAGAATATAGCTACTATAATACTGTATATGTATAAGAATATAACTACTATATTACTGCCTTCTATGTGCAAGAATATAACTACTATAATACTGTATATGTAAAAGAATATAACTACTATAATACTGTATATGTAAAAGAATATAACTACTATATTACTGCCTCCTATGTACAAGAATATAACTACTATAATACTGCTTCTATGTACAAGAATATAACTGCTATAATACTGCTCCTATGTACAAGAATATAACTACTATAATACTGCCTCCTATGTACAAGAATATAACTATTATAATACTGTATATGTAAAATAATATAACTACTATATTACTGCCTCCTATGTACAAGAATATAACTACTATAATACTGCCTCCTATGTACAAGAATATAACTACTATAATACTGCCTCCTGTGTACAAGAATATAACTACTATAATACTGCCTCCTATGTACAAGAATATAACTACTATAATACTACCTCCTATATACAAGAATATAACTACTATTATACTGCTCTTTTGTACAAGAATATAACTACTATAATACTGTTCCTATGTACAAGAATATAACTACTATAATACTGCCTCCTATGTACAAGAATATAACTACTATAATACTGCCTCCTATGTACAAGAATATAACTACTATAATACTACCTCCTATATACAAGAATATAACTACTATTATACTGCTCTTTTGTACAAGAATATAACTACTATAATACTGTTCCTATGTACAAGAATATAACTACTATAATACTGCCTCCTATGTACAAGAATATAACTACTATAATACTGCCTCCTATGTACAAGAATATAACTACTATAATACTGCCTCCTATGTACAAGAATATAACTACTATAATACTACCTCCTATATACAAGAATATAACTACTATTATACTGCTCTTTTGTACAAGAATATAACTAATATAATACTGTTCCTATGTACAAGAATATAACTACTATAATACTGCCTCCTATGTACAAGAATATAACTACTATAATACTGCTACTATGTACAAGAATATAACTACTATAATACTGCTCTTGTGTACAAGAATATAACTACTATAATACTGCTCCTATGTACAAGAATATAACTAAGTTCCTATGTTTGTGTGTTAAAGACAAAAGCAGTTATTTACAGTGACTTCATGTTTGGATGTCATATAACTGTGATATATATTCTGTATATTGTGTTCACAGAAGCAGAAAAGATAATATGCCTTTAAGATTTATTATATTAATGTGAGGTAAGCTCAATGTCACAACAGAAAGCATAGAGTTAAACAGTTGTTGCTGGGCAGGAGTATTAACCAATCACAGCCTGCCTCACACACAGCAAGAGTTTTGACCAATCACAGCCAGCCTCACACACAGGGCCAGATTTATCATTAGCTCAGGTCAGAATAATGGAGTGAAAAAGTCCCAAAAAAGTCCCAAACGCTAAAACTGCGCACAAATTTGCGACTTTTTTCTGCTCTGCACTATGCTCGCCAGTTTTCTGAAAGTGGGCGTGTTTTCTTATGTAAATGAATCTCTAGACAGATTTACTATTGGGACCATTTAAAAAAGTCGCAAAAAAGTCGCAAAAAAGTCCCAATTTCACTCCAGTGAGGACAATGCTTATCTTATGAGACTTTTTAATAGAACATGCGACTTTTTCGTAAAGATGTGCGACTTTTGTAAAGCTGCTTACTGACGGATAAACTGCTACCGTCAAACCACATTTATTACAGTCTTAAAGGGCCGATCATAAATCTGACTTGGCTAAAACTGACTTTAGCCATATGTTAAAGTGGAGTGAGCTGTCAGAGGAATGATAAATCTGGCCCTGTGTCTGTATGGGAAATTCCCCTAGCAGGAACTGCTAGAATCATTACACCAGAGGAGAGAAGCTGAACAGACATTCTCTCCACTAAGAGCTGTGTTATATGGAAGCAGAGAGGCCAAAATAAGTATTTAAAACAGTTATATAATTGTTCCTACTGTTAATATAGTGATTAGAACTGTATACTGAACAGGTTATATGTTTGTTTACTTACAGTTCCACCAATTGCAAACTACAAAGTTCACAATCCAAATTCAAATTCCATATTGAAATCCAAATTGCATACAACCATACCAGATCATACTCTGCAAATAGTTACTGCTAACTACATACTGCAAATTGCGACCAAATTCAGCAAGTGAACTATTAGTTAGACCTCCAATATTCCTCTCAGAGCTCATAAAGTGCTTAAATAACTGAAAGTGAGAGTACAGATACTCAAGAGAGAAATATATCCACCATTTTATATGTTGAATGACAAGATTGAACAGTTGAACCACCATCTTATGCATACCGCCATTTTGTAATATCTTTTCAACACCTCTTAGGAACATGGACTATCTGCTGCAGAGGCTGAAGTATTATATAAGAAGAAAAGTTGAAGTTAATAAAGAAGTTATTTCAAGCATTTGGTGTGCTCTTTAAACCTACTGTTTCCATAGAACGGTCAGAGGAATTACAGAGTAATAGACAGTCTGGTTAGACTAAAAGTCAGAGATATCAAAATTCTTCTAATGCCATTGTGCAAAAGGCACTTCATAGTGCTACACCTGCCACACCTACATACAAGAATATAACTACTATAGTGCTGCTTCCTATATCCAAGACTATAACTACTAAAATACTGCCTCCCTTGTACAAGAATATATCTACTACAATACTGCTTCTATGTACAAGAATATAACTACTATAATACTGCTCCTCTGTACAAGACTATAACTACTAAAATACTGCCTCCCTTGTACAAGAATATAACTACTATAATACTGCACTTATGTACAAGACTATAACTACTATAATACTGTTCTTATGTACAAGAATATAACTACTATAATACTGCTCCTATGTACAAGAATATAACTACTATAATACTGCTCCTATGTACAAGAATATAACTACTATAATACTGCCTCCTATGTACAAGAATATAACTACTATAATACTGCTCCTATGTACAAGAATATAACTACTATAATACTGCTCCTATGTACAAGACTATAACTACTATAACAATTCCTCCTATGTACAAGAATATAACTACTATAATACTGCTCCTATGTACAAGAATATAACTACTATAATACTGCTCCTATGTACAAGAATATAACTACTATAATACTGCCTCCTATATACAAGAATATAACTACTATAACACTTCCTCCTATGTACAAGAATATAACTACTATAATACTGCTCCTATGTACAAGAATATAACTACTATAATACTGCTCCTATGTACAAGAATATAACTACTATAATACTGCCTCCTATATACAAGAATATAACTACTATAACACTTCCTCCTATGTACAAGAATATAACTACTATAATACTGCTCCTATGTACAAGAATATATCTACTATAATACTGCTCCTATGTACAAGAATATAACTACTATAATACTGCCTCCTATATACAAGACTATAACTACTATAATACTGTTCTTATGTACAAGAATATAACTACTATAATACTGCCTCCTATGTACAAGAATATAACTACTATAATACTGCCTCCTATATACAAGAATATAACTACTATAACACTTCCTCCTATGTACAAGAATATAACTACTATAATACTGCTCCTATGTACAAGAATATAACTACTATATTACTGCCTCCTATGTACAAGAATATAACTACTATAATACTGCTCCTATGTACAAGAATATAACTACTATAATACTGCCTCCTATATACAAGAATATAACTACTATAACACTTCCTCCTATGTACAAGAATATAACTACTATAATACTGCTCCTATGTACAAGAATATATCTACTATAATACTGCTCCTATGTACAAGAATATAACTACTATAATACTGCCTCCTATATACAAGACTATAACTACTATAATACTGTTCTTATGTACAAGAATATAACTACTATAATGATCTTTTTATTTAAAATCAATTAACAAAATATTACAATATATTTACAATAAAGTCATAGAAAATAAATAACGTTACATCACATTGATAATAAACATCACAAATATTATACAGATGCTGACATATGGATGTTCCTCCACTACACATTATTGCAGTTATTTTTCCTCATCTTATTTATTACTACAACATCATTTCACTCCAGCAAAAAGGACCAGAAAGACGCTCCATGTCTTCAGTTAGAGATGGCCTTGCGGTTCGCCCGACGGTCATTTTGCCGTGAACTTTGCTCGTTATGGCGCCATATTCTTTGCATTGTGCAGAACTTTGACCCATGACACATCCATCAGGTGGGACAGGACAGCCAATTGAGACGTTTCAGCACATGGACACGCCCCCTACTCTATAAATAAACTCGATCTGGCCGCCATTTTACATTCAGTCTTTTGCCAGTGAAGGGAGAGGTTGCTGTGTGGAGCAGGGACAGACTGTTAGACAGTATAGAGACACCAAACGCTAGTTAATAGGGCCACAAAAGTTATTTTAAGGACTGGTATAGGTGTGCTATCGATAGGTGTGAAATACTGAGTGGTGTAACATACTTATAATATACTTTCTAACATAGAAAGTATATTATAGTTAATTTGTATTGTGCAGCATTTGTGTGCGGCGGTTCTGCTGAGATACTGCAGCTATACAGAGAGACAAATGCCATTGGAACAACTAATTGCAACTGGTGTGATATACCAGTTGCCCCCCAAAAAAACCCTATTGAGGCAGGGGTGTGATATACCTATAATATAATTTTTATATAGTGCATTTGTATTGTGCAGCTTTTGTGTGCGGTTCTACTGAGATACCGCAGCTATACAGACAGACAAACGCCATTGGAACAACTAATTGCAACTGGTGTGATATACCAGTTGCCCCCCAAAAAAACAGATTAAGGGGTTCTATATACCTGCTTCCAAAAATACTGCTCTTCTATAGGGACTTTGTCACAGGGTCATTTTGAAAATGGCAGGCAGAGGAAGAGGCAGGCCATTCCGCAGGGGTGGTAAGGGTCGTGCTTGTGCACCAGTCCGGAGCCTAAGTGGGAAGTTGGAGAAGGTTTGTGTGATTACATCAATGGATGCACCAGAGTTAGTAGAGTGGCTCACTCAGCCTTCCGCTTCTGCACTCTCCTCATCCTCTGTATCTGCACCCTCCTCACTCTCTGCTGTGTGGACCCCCAAAGAAAAAAACACCACCACCATCATAGCCCCTCTACTCGAGTCAGAGGAATTATTTTCCCATCAATTCCCAGAACTTAGCGATGCGCAGCCATTCTTGGCATCGGATGAGGAAGAGGAGGTAGCAACAGCACAGTACCCAGATCAGCCCAAGGAGGGTGGTCCCCGCTGTTGCTGCCTACTCCGAGATCTCTAATGTCATTGGTTTGTGAAGGTGACGATAATGACGTGTCGATGGACATCACGTGGGTGCCCACAAGAGAGGAAGAGGAGGGAAGTTCAGAGGGACAGACAGAGCAGCAGATAGGGAGGAGAAGGAGGAGCAGCAGGCAGAACTCGCAGTGCAAAGGAGGCAAAAAGCAGACTGCAAATGTATCTGGACGAGCCATCCACAATGCACGGTCACATTGTGCGCTCCCAGGACGCCGGCACATGGCTCCGCAGTGTGGGCTTTTATTAACCTGTCAGCTGCTGACAATAGTGTTGCCATCTGCAACCTGTGCTGTCAACGCATAAGTCGCTGTAAGCCCAACACTCACCTAGGGACAACCGCCTTAACAAGGCACCTGGCCTCCCCTCACCGAACCCAGCGGGCGCAACACCGTCAGAACCCACAAAGCCACATTTCTGTTGTTACACGTCCTGCCTCCTCTCCTTCTCCTCCCTCCTCCCGTTTGTCCTCCACTCCACCTTCCACCGTGCCATCATCGCGTTCATCTGGCAAAAGGCAGGCTTCCGTGGCCCAAATGTTCGAGCATAAAAAAATTATGACGCCGGATAATCCTCTTGCCCGTCTGTCCGCTGGCTTGTCCGAACTGCTAGCTTGCCAACTACTGCCATATAAATTGGTGGACTCGGAGACCTTTAGAAAATTTGTGGTCATTGACACACTGCAATGTTAGGTCCCCGGAAGGTAATATTTCTCCTAGAAGGGCATCCCTGAACTATATGACCACGTTCAGCGCAAGTGAATATATCTCTGGCACACAGTGTCGGTGCCAAGATACATCTGACCACAGACACGTGGTCTAGCAAACATGGGCAGGGAAGTTACATAACTTTTACTGCCCACTGATTGAACCTTCTGACAGCCGTCAAGCATGTAACTCGTGGCATCCGTGTGGATTTGGTGTTACCACCACAGATTGCATGCAGGCCTGCCTCTTCTTCTCCTCCTCCTACTTCATCTTCCGTCTCCTCCTCGGCTGACTTCTCCTTTTCCACTGCTACCGCCTCTTCCGCTGCACCCCCCCAAGCTCCCCAGAACCTATACGACATGCCAGCTGAGACGTTGCCATGCTGTGCTGAGTCTGTTGTGCCTGGAAGCCAAGTGCCACATCGGTCCTGCACTGCTTTAAGCTCTGCGGTCACAGGCTGATCAGTGGCTAACCCCCCGACAACGGTGCCAATCTGCTGAGCACGCTGAAACAGGGCAAAATGACACATCCTGAACTTAGTCATGCAGCAATTCGTTGCCAAATATCCCGGGGTCCAGGACGTCTTGCGGCAGGCCAGGAAAATCTCTGACCATTTTAGAATATCTTACACGGCCATAGCTCGCCTTGCTGACCTTCAGCGGCGACACCACTTGCCCATCAGACGTCTGATTTATGACTGCCCAACGCGCTGGAACTCCACCTTATATATGCTTTATAGGCTGCTCCAGCCGATAACGACTACCTATACGAACTCTGCGGCAGGACAGGTTCTGGGGAGCTTGTTTTTTTTTTTCACCGCGCAAGTGGCTGCTCATGCGTGACGCATGCAGACTTCTGCGGCCATTTGATGAGATCACCAAACTGATCCTTCACAGCCAGGGCCATCAGTGACATCTTACCTTACGCCTTCTTTCTGCAGCATGCATTGCGTTGTGTCATTGATCAAGCCGTCGAGGAGCAGGAGCAGCAAGATGAGGAAGTCGCAATACTGAATGAATTCCCGGGGGGGCTACTCCATCTCAGCAGGATTCTGAAGAGGAGTCAGAGGAGGATGGTGCCTGGGGGGAGGAGGAGGAGGAGCAAGAAAAGCAGGCTTTAAACTTTTTTGGGATCCCTTAAGTTGTCCGTGGATGGGGGGAGGAGACTGAGGACGATAGTAAGCAGCTGTTGGTGGGCGATTTTATCATAAGAGATGTGAAGTTTGAGGAAAATGGTTTTGTGAGATGTCTCCCTGGTGCTACCGCTAGCAGGGACAGACGACGTATCCTTAATATTGTTAGGCAAGCTAAGCAGGAAAGGGAGGTGGATGTTATTGTCCATCTTGGGACAAATGTTCTGGCTTGCAATGAGGTTTCAAAGGTAAAGGATACTTTTCACACACTTGGTAATGATATACGGGAGGTTGAATCGACTGTTTCATTCTCTGCAGTTTTGACTGTGCATAACCTTCAGCATGACAAACAAATGAGCATTAAGGAATTTAATGCATGGCTTGGTGAATGGTGTCTGAACCAAGGGTTTATCTTTGTGTCTCATGTTAGCTCTCGTTGGAATGGAAAAGAACTGTACTGCATCTTTCTCTCAAGGGAACGAATGTCTTCAGTGAACAGTTCAGAGTATTTGCTAAGAAGCATTTAATCTAGGAAAGGGATGCAAAAGAGTGATAATCCAGCAGTCCGACTGCCCCCCCCCCCCCCCCCCCCCCCCGAAACGATGCCAGATTTAGAAATGACAAGTTTAGAGTCTTGTCTACAAATGATCGCAGTTTAGGGAATAAGATCATTGAACTTGAGTCTATAATGGCATCTGAGAATATAGATTAGTGGCTGTTACTGAGACATGGTTCAATGAGAGTAATGACTGGGACATAACAATACCAGGGTTCTCTCTATATAGGAAAGACAGAGAAGGCAAGAAAGGGGGAGGGGTGGCCCTGTATGTGAAAGAAAGCATAAAATCTAATTTAATACAAGTTAGCGAGACCAATTTAGAGTAAGTTTGGGTTATGTTGCAGCTTGATAATCATAAGGTAACTCGTGTAGGTGTGATATATAGACCACCTGGCCAAGTCAAAGAATTAGATGATCTACTAGTTGAGGAAATAGCTAAAAGGACATTGAAAGGGGAAGTTATCATTATGGGAGACTTTAATCTTCCTGATGTAAAATGGAAAACCAAAATAGCTAGTTCTGCCAGGAGTACAGATATTCTAAATTCCCTACTACAGCAAGTAGTTGAGAGCCAACCCGGAAGAAGGCCATTTTAGATTTAGTATTCACAAATGGGAATTTGGTATCTGATATTACTGCAGGAGAAAGCTTGGGATCTAGTCATCACCACACAAAAACAAAAGTTTTAGATTTTAGAAAAACTGACTTTTCTAAGATTAGTTTAGTGGTATATGAGTCCCTATCAGATTGGAACAGTTTCAATGGAGTCCAGGAGAAATGGGACAACTTAAAAGTGGCACTATTGAAGGCAACATCTCCTGGGCGATGAGTCAGCTGTCTAAGATTAATACAAGCAAGTCACAGGGGCCTGATGAGATACACCCAAAGCTATTAAAAGAGCTTAGCGGTGAACTAGCAAAACCATTAACAGATTTATTTAACCAATCACAGGTAACAGGAGTCGTCCCAGAAGATTGGAAATTAGCAAATATTGTGCCCATTCACAAGAAAGGTAGTAGGGAGGAATCAACTATAGGCCAGTAAGCCTGACATCAATAGTGGGGAAATTAATGGAAACCATACTTAAGGAGAGGATTGTGGAACATCTAAAATCTATGTTTCTATGTTTCTAAGACATTCTCCTGGGCGATGAGCAGGAGCCAGGCCGCTTCACCGCTTCCAATTTAGTGCAAATGGGGGCCTTCATGCTCCAGTGTTTGAAGAGGGACCCCGATATAAAAAGCATAAAGGGCAAGGACCAGTACTGGGTGGCAACGTACTTAGACCCCCGGTACAAACACAAAATGGCGGACATGCTACCAGCATCACAGAGGGCTGTCAGAATGCAGCATTTACAGGCTTTGCTGCAAGAGATGCTGCATTCTGCTGTTGCAGGCGCTGGCAGAGGAATTTCCACCCACAGAGAATCAATTGCGAGTACCAATCCTACAGCGCATGCAAGAAGAGGGCGGTTTGAAGATGTGTTAGTCACTTTGGATATGAGATCATTCTTGCAGCCAACCCATTGACAGCCGCCCTCCGGATCCAGCCTCAGGGAACGCCTAGACTGACAGGTGTCTGACTACATCGGGATAACGGCCGATGTGGATGCTCTGAGAAGCGAGGAACCCCTGGAATACTGGGTGTGCAGGCTTGACCTGTGGCCAGAGCTGGCACAATTTGCCATTGAAACCTTGGCTTTCCCCTCGTGGAGTTTCCTGTCCGAAAGGACATTCAGCGCAGCAGTGGGGATCGTGACGATAAGCGCACTCGCCTAGCTCACTACAGTGTGGACTACCTCACATTTCTAATAATTAATGAGGCATGGATCTCGGAGGAATTCAACGCCTGTGATGACCAGGTTTCATTGAATTTCATCATGACAGCCCACAAATATCCACCACCACCCAGAACAAATAATGGTCCCTGTCTTAGGTAAATACAGCGGCATAAAAGGCCTTTTCTGTCTGGTGACCTCAAAGGAATTCAACACCTGTGACGACCACGTGTTATTGAATTTCAACTATTATTATTTGTTTTTTTTTTTAAGAGGGGGGATTTCGTTAGCCATGTTTTTAATCCAATTTATATTTTTTGTTCTTTTGATGTATTTGACATCTATTTGTACTGGCCTGCAGTAAAATTGATATCCAATAACCATCTAATATACCTCCAGCCACATAATTACTTGTTCTTTTCTGTCCGGTGAATGCCTAATGTTTGGGGCCTATACTACACTGGCCTGCAGTAAAATTAATATTGAATGGCTGTCTAATTTAACTCCAGCCACATAATCACTTGATCATTTATGTACGGTGAATGCATAATATTTGGGCCCTGTAATCTAACTGGCCAACAGTAAAATTGTTATACGGTGACCGCCTAATGTACCTCCAGCCACATTATCAATTCTTTTCTTTACGGTGAATGAATAATTTTTGGGTCCTGTAGTCCACTGGCCTGCAGTAAAATTGATATCCAATGACCGTCTCATATACCTCCAGCCACATCATTACTTGTTCTTTTCTGTCCGGTGAATGTCTAATGTTTGGGGCCAGTACTCCAGTGGCCTACATTAAAATTTGTATCCATTGACTGCATAATGTACCTCGAGCCACATAATCACAATTTCTTTTATGTCAGGTGAATGCCTTATTTTTAAGGACCGTACTCCCATGGCCCAAAATAACAATTTTCTATGCGCCAGCAGGGCACATTTCTGAGAATTACCCTTTAAGACGCATAAAAATGGCCCCTGATTAACATACATATTTTTGGGGGGAATTTTTGCCATTGATCCCTCTCTGGTATGTCACTGTCCATGTTGTGGGACGATTTGTGCACTTCTTGTAAGTATTTGGTGGCTGCAAATATGACCTGAAGGTTTTTTAGGTTCGCCTGCCATTAAAGTGAATGGGGCCCGCCGCAAACTTGCGGTTCGCGAACATTTGATCGCGTTCGCGAATCGTCCCGACCGATGTTCGTTCATCACTATCTCCAGTGTCTTTTGGTTTTATTATACTCATGAGCATTGCTCTTCAGATAAGTCTCCTGTAGGGGGAAGGGTAAATCTCCTGCCCTGTTCTTAGTCTTTACACGGTTCACATTAACAGAGATTATAGTCTCATTCAGGTCACTTAAACTTCTTGGCCTTTTTTTTTCCTCCTCCCACTGCTGTGACCTGTAGTGCCCCATCTTTTGGTGGACACTGAGGGGATAGGTTCCTCTTTCTGAGGGTCGTCCTCAGGATTCATTGAACGAACTTGCTCCATTTCAGCTTCTTTCTCCAGATCTCCTCCCAGTGCCTGTAACGTCCAGAAGGTACTTCTAGTACCGATAGCTCAGGTGTTCTCTCTGCTGTGATGGCTCTTTCAGAAATATCTGCTGTGGTGTTTTTCCTCTTTACTGTCTGTCAGTGGCTGGTGATATTTGTAAAGCAGCACCCATGGGTGGCACATCAGTCTCTACAGCAGGGTCACTGTTTCCTTGCCTTCTAACAGCATTGGGATTGACAGTTTCTCGGACTACATCTGTAGTTGTAGGGACATCCTCCTGATCTTCCTTCATGTTTTCTGTGAACATCTCCTCAGTGACCTTGTTGTGTTCTGCGTGCGGACAGTCCCGGAACCTGTGGCCATGTCCTAAGCACAGGTTACAGATGACTGGGCCTGTGCAGTTGTCCTTTACATGCCCCAACTGTCCACATAATGAGCACTTTGTGTGAGAGCAGCTATGGGGGAAGTGTCTGCCCCCACATCTATGGCACAGGCGCGGCTGCCCAGAGTAATAACATATCCCTCTCTCAGAGCCCAGGTAGAAGGAGTGCGACAGATGGCTGGTCACCCCGTTGTGCTGGACGAGCTGAACTCTCACAGTGTAGCCTCCATTCCATATACCCTCCTCATCATACATTTTTGTTAGTCGGCTTTCTACTATACACTGTCTGTTCAGCAAGAGCTTCAGATCTGCGAGCGCGACCACCTAGACAGCTGGATCACTCTGAGGTGCTCCCAAATCTTGTTCTCTTTAGTATCATTATAAATGCTCCAGAATACATCCAGACTGTACTGAATCTTAAAGTTGACGTCATAATTCCACACCTCAGGAGCCTTAAAGGGAACCTGTCATCAACTTTATGCTGATCTCACTGAGGGCAGCATAAAATAGTGACAGAAATGCTGATCTCAGCGATGTGCCACTCATGAGCTAATAGTAAGTGGTTGCCGAGAACCAGCATCATAATTATTGCAGCCCAGGCCTTAAAAAGAGTCAAATCTACCTGAGAAGAGTCATGGCTATCCATAATCTCCTGCTCTCTCACCCATCTGCTGATGATTGGCAGTTCTCTCCTAGAGAGAAAGGGAGAAAACTAGGTATTAGACGGTCTGTCCTCAGCAGGAGAGCAGGAATTCATGAATAACCAGGACTCTTCTCAGGTGGCCGTGACTCTTCTCCAGGCCCAGTCTGCAATGATTGTGATGTTGGTTCTCAGCAGCCACTTACTTGTAACTTAAAAATGACAGATCGCTGAAATCAACTCACCTGTCTATACTTTATTCTGCCATTAGCATGGGCAGCATAAAGTTGATGACAGGTTCCCTTTAAACTTCATGAACTCTCTCAGAAGAACTTTCCCAATATACAGTCTGGAGGGGATGTTCTCCTCTGGTCCTGTGTACCTGATTCTGACTGCGTTCCTACTCTGAGGTGGGGGGTTCGCCGGCCTGGTGACAGAACAGTCTCCCGTATTGAGGTTGTTCAGCAGATGCATCAGTACTCGGCCTCTCCTCAGCTGCAGTCTTACGATCATCTGATGGTGCTGCAGATAGCCCTCTGCTGTTCTGCCTGCACTGTGGAGAGCTGGGGGTCCTGTACAATGTCTGTAACCTCTGCTGCACGCTGTGCAGTTGGTTCAATTAGGGGTAAATTGTCACTCGCAGTACTGAACGGGGTCTCACTGACCATATCAGCACAAGACTTACATTCAATTCATCAGCGCTACAAACAAAGTCCACTGTCCTTAACCCCTTGTTGTCTGGCACACTTTGTTCTGCAGCATTTGCAGAGGTTGATGGCTCAGACCCCAAACATGGTTCACACAAGAGCTGTGATCCTCCAGTCTCTGCACCCCCACATATTATAGGGCTCCTCTGCTTCACAACATTGCAACCAGTTTCTGTTTTTCCATAGATTTCTCTCCTTTTCACAACTTGGGCTCTAGATTCTTTCTTTTTGTCACTTGGCCAGATTTGTATTTTAGATATTATATATTTCTCTTCCTCCAGACTCCCCTTCAGTACAGCCAGCTCATGTGTCCAATCATCCAGACAATCACACTTCATCAGCTTTGTTTTAGGCCTCTTTGACACGACCGTATGGCTTTTTCTGTGTTTTGCAGTCCGTTTTTCACTGATCCGTTGTTCCGTTTTTTGTTTCCGTTGTGTATCCGTTTCTGTTCCGTTTTTACGTTCTGTTTTTCCATATAGCATATACAGTAAACAGTAATTACATAGACAAAATTGGGCTGGGCATAAAATTTTCAATAGAAGGTTCCGCAAAAACGGAACGGATACGGTAGAAATACGGATCCATTTCCGTATGTGTTCCGGTTTTTTGTGGACCCATTGACTTGAATGGAGCCACGGAACGTGATTTGCGGGCAATAATAGGACATGTTCTATCTTTCAACGGAACGGAAAAACGGAAATACGGAAACGGAATGCATACGAAGTACATTCCATTTTTTTTGCGGAACCATTGCGGAACCATTGAAATTAATGGTTCCGTATACAGACCGTACATGGAGCGCAAAAAACAGCCCATAAACGGAAAAAAACAACGGTCGTGTGAAAGAGGCCTTAGGGCTTATTCACACGACCGTGTAAAGCCCGTGCCCGTATTGCGGACCGCATTTGTGGATCCGCAATACACAGGTCCTGTTCCGTGGCCATTCCGCATCACGGTTGCAGACTAATTTTTTTCAATGGGTCCGCAAATCCGGAGATGCGGAACGGTGTGGAATGGAACCACGGAACACTACGGAAGCACTACGGAGTGCTTTCTGAGGTTCAGTTCCATGCTTCCGCACCGCAAAAAGATAGAGCTTGCTCTCCCCGGGGACCTCTCATAGGGACCTTAGATTGTGATGCGAATGTCTGTAAAGTGCTGCAGAATATGTCAGGGCTATATAAGTGTGTAAAAAAAAAAAAATTACATGAACTTTTCTCCAAAATCATGATGCACGTCATTACCTAAATTGCCCTCGTTTTAGGACACCACTTACCCTTTTCTGGACACTTTTAAATATAAGCTTCTAGTTAGGCACAAAAGGTGTCTAAAACAAGTACCAAATCTGGCACATGGCATGTACACCAGTATTATGGCGCTCTTGGCTCCAGAATTGTGGCACAGGGGATATAGTAGATCTACCCCAGTCTTTCTAGTGGAGAACATATATACAATAAGGTACCCAATTTAGCACAACACAATTGCTTTCTTATTTCTAAGAAATTTGACAACAAAAAAACTAAAAAATTCAGTTTGCCTCCATATAAAATTGTACATGCACAGTGGTGTAGTAGAGTTCTTAAAGGGATGTCCGGGATTATGATATTTATGACCTATCTTCAGTGACTTCACATTCATTGGTCCCATGACCTAGACGCAGCTCAGTTCCATTCAAGTGAATGTACAGCACTGTGCTTGGTAAGCTGCGAGCAGTTCATGCCGCTCACTAGAATGCTGCAACCTCCTCACACAGCTGATCATTAGGGGTCAGTGGAGTCGGACCCCCACAGATTTGATATTGATGACCTAACCAGAGTAGGGGCATAGCCACCATGGAAGCAGAGGAAGCTGCTGCTACGGGGCCCGACTCAGGAAGAGGTCCAGGAGGAGGACAAATGGATTTATCTTTAGGGCTCAGAGAGTGATGAGTATGGTACTCCTAGTCCTAGCGCTGGTATTACTCACCACTCCCTGGTCTTCTTCTCCAGGTGCCTGCGCTGCACTAAGTCAGGATGTAGTGCGCATAGGAGCGCACTATTACCGGGCACTGTGCGACATCATGTTACAGTGTGGTGCATATCTAGACACAGTGCTGCACGAAGGAGAAGAGAGGTGAGTATTTATTTATTTATTTATTTTTTTGGTCCGGTGTGAGGTCTGCATTATGGAGACCGAGGGGGACCTGATTCAAAAATTTGCTGTGGGGCCACGACAGTTCTGTTACGTCACTGAACCTGAGGATCGGTCATCAATATCAGAATCTCGGACAACCTCTTCAAGACTTTACATCTAATTATACTTAGCTTTTAGGTTTTTCTTTTTTTTTTTTTCTTAATATATTGCAAACACACATGAGTATGTTACCAAAGCTTACTGGTCAGGGCTATCTGCGAAAACTGAAACAGCGTTCCCCCCCCAATGCCAATTTCCTAACCTAACCCCTTTGCCACAATGAAAGCGCTCTTTGCCCATGGCCATTCTGCTGCCCCCCCTCTTTCCCCTATCTGGTGCTGCCTCAGGAGATCGCCTCACCTGGCCTCATCGGTGGTGCTCCCCTGCTGCCGAGAGAGTGGGGGTCCAGGACTCTTCTTCTCAGGTCCCTGATATAATTTATACACAGCCACTGCACAAAGATCATAATCACACACTGTCCCCGTCTCCACCACATAAACTGCTCGATAGACGGCACCGATTCCCACACATCTGCTTCTCACGGATGGCATCCACAGCTACCGGCAGCGAAACATTACTTGCTGTAATTTCTGTCGGCCATTTACCTGCTCTCCCTAAGGGACTACAAAAAATTAATTTAAATAGGCTGAAATTAAAACAAGGGTGTGTGGTTAAAGTAGACACATTTAACTCCGGCAGCCTGATACTGCAGGGAATAAAAAATGTTTCGAAGCCGCTTTTGTTTCATAATTAGAGATATTGATTCCTCTGGCTACTAAGATAACAGACAATTTCAACCTTTTTAGTCATTCATTTATTTTCTGGATGTTTTTATATTACCATCTTGTGACTTTTTAATTTTTAATTTACATTTTTTTTATTTTTTATCTTTTATGCCTAAAATGGGCACATCACATGAGTATGCTTTCAGGTATTTAGAGCTGACATAATGATGTATAACCCCTGCAGAATACATTGTCACCAGCCTCTCAGATCGCTTGTGCAAGCAGCAGCTTGTCGGCTCGTGCAATGGCGCTTACAAAGATATTATCTTATGCAAAAACATATCCAAGCATCTTCCAAATTGTTGTGATTGCATTTTTTTATGTACAATTATTTTATTTTTTTGACAGTCTTTGTAAAATTTGTCTGAAGACAACCCCTTTGGCCCTCTTTGTTGGATCTTCTTATACCATAGAAGAGGGTCCAGAGGGATCACTTGGGTTCATGCAGTGTCGCTGGCGAATATATACGTAATGCAAAAAATGTATCCAGTCCAGGCATTTTGCAAATTGTTGTGACTGTATTTTTTTTATTTTTGCATTATTTTTAATTTTTATTTTTTGACCCAAGTTTGTCTGATGATAACCCTCTTTGCCCTTTTCTATGGATAATCTTATACCATACAAGAGGGCCAAGTGGGATCGCTTGTGCAAGCAGCATCCTGTCAGGCTCCTGCAGTGTCATTTGCAAAGTTATTGCCTTATGCAAAATATATATATTAAGGCGTTTTCCAAATTGTTGTGTTTGTGGTTTTTATGCTTTTTTGTGAAATAACAGTATGTCTGAAGATATCCCCCTTGGCCTTCTTCAATGGGTTTCCTTATACTACAGAAGAGGGCCATGGGGGATCGCTTGAGCAAGCAGCACCCTGTCAGGCTCCTGCAGTGTTGCTCGTAAAGATGTTGCCTTGTACAAAAATGTATAGAGGCACATTCCAAATAGCTGTGATTTCATTTTTCTATTTCTATTTTTTTTTCCTTTTTTATTTAATTTTTTGTTTTTAATACATTTTTTGTAAAACTTTGTCTGACGATAACCCCCTTGGCCCTCTTCCATGGATAATCTTATGCCATAGGCTACATGCACATGAACGTTGTTTTTTGCGTCCGCAAATTGTGCGTCCGCTAATAAAATGCGGCATCCGTTTTTCTTGGAGGATCTGTTTTTTTCCACCGATCCCTTGTCATAAATGTCTATCCTTGTCCGCAAATGTGAAAAAAAGTAGGACATGCACTATTTTTTTGCTGAAGGGAAACACGGACAACGTACGCAGAACAGAAACGGGTGAACTATCAGCATTTTTTTGCTGACCCATTGAAATAAATGGGTCCCCATCCTATCCGCAAAAAAAACTGAACGGAGGCCGAGAAAAACAACTGTCGTGTGCATGAGGCCATAGAAGAAGGCTAGGAGGGATCACTTGTGCAAGCAGCACCTTTCGGGCTCCTGCAGCGTTATTTGCAAAGTTATTGCCTTACATAAAGTATAGATATTCAGGCATTTTCCAAATTGTGATTGTTTTTTTTTTCATATATTTATTATTTTTCAATTTTTATTTTTTTTTTGGTTTTTAACACATTTTTTGTAAAAATTCGTCTGACGATGACCCCCTTGGCCCTCTTCTATGGATAATCCTATACTAAGGGGGGTCACTTTTGCAAGCAGCGGCCTGTCGGACTCATGCAGTGTCGCTTGCAAAAATATTGCCTTATGCAAAAAATGTACCCAGGCATTTTCCAAATTGTTTTATTTATTATTTGTGCATTTATTGTTTGTTTGTTTTTATTCGTTGGCACATTTTTGTAAACATTTGAAGATAACCCCTTTGGCCGTCTTCTATGGATATTCTTATAACGTGTACATCTCTGTTCCTCACGCACGAGCGAATCCCTTGGAAAAACACATAAGATCCAAACTGCAACATGGGTCAAACTTCCGCTCTAAATTTTATCTAGAGGGGATTTATCTTGTGGCCATCTTTTTTTTTTTTTTTGTATAAGGCCTATTTCCTCACTCCAGATCCTAAGTGACAACTACAAGTACTTTGGGCCCTAACTGGATGTGAACATTGTCAAAATGAATTTAGGCTAAACGGAGGCATCTGTAGCTCCGTTCAGATCTTACTCGGCACCGGGGCCACTTTTGCCAACGTGGCATAGTGGCTGGTGGGCAGACACCCGTGCAGATGGGAACATCACATACTGTACGCATCATGACCAACTATAAAATCAGTCACAGTGAATCAGCTGCTGTGCAGTTACTTTCCCTGGAACCATCACATTCGATTTCCATCTCTTTGACACACATAGCTTACAGTGAGCTTTTGTGTCGAAGCATTCCTACAGAATTAAGGCAACAGCGAGTTACGGCATTGTCAAGGTACAGAATTAGCCAGTGATTCGAGGCAGTGATCTGTAAGCACACAAAGCAGACACAGTACATGTGGAGAACATGGCAAACACAGCCCTGAATCAAGGGAGACCAGTCGCTGGAATACCAGATACAAATGATACAAAAATCACCGCAGTGTTTCAAAACAATGGGGATACATTTTTAGATCCCTACATTTTCTTCTATTTTTTGCAATATCCGTAATGTAAACTTTGACGCTCCAGCGGTGTAAAATATAAAATATTTGTTCATTTAATTTTAATTTGTTTCATTTAGGGTCACTCTGATCGTCTTTGCAACAACCAAATGAGATGGTTTTGGGCAGTTATTGCTTGTACCAAATGTATTACGCTCATCTTTTAATAAGGAATACGACAAAAACACAAAGACAAACGTAATCTCCACTTTGGGCACCAAAAGATTGCATTTTGTTTAATATGTTGCTTTATTTAATATGAAGCATGAAGGCGCCGTTATTTCGTGGGTTAAATAAATGGATTTAGTTTAAAAATATTATTAAGATTAATTATGATATTCATTTTCATTTAGCAGCAAAAGATGAACTTCTCAGGAGGACTGGTTAAATAATAATGGCATAATAGGAAAAGCTGCCGTTGCAGGTTTTATTGCCTGTTCCTCTTTTTCTAATGTGTGGAGTTGATATTGTGACGCTGACTTTTGCTGTGACATCACAAGTTGTTTTCAGTCTGGTGAGCCGCTGTGACATCACAAGTTGTTTTCAGTCTGGTGAGCCGCTGTGACATCACAAGTTGGTTTCATTCTGGTGAGCCGCTGTGACATCACAAGTTGGTTTCATTCTGGTGAGCCGCTGTGACATCACAAGTTGGTTTCAGTCTGGTGAGCCCCTGTGACATCACAAGTTGGTTTCAGTCAGGTGAGCCTCTGTGACATCACAAGTTGGTTTCATTCTGGTGAGCCCCTGTGACGTCACAAGTTGGTTTAATTCTGGTGAGCCGCTGTGATGTCACAACTTGGTTTCAGTCAGGTGAGCCTCTGTGACATCACAAGTTGGTTTCATTCTGGTGATCCGCTGTAACATCACAAGTTGGTTTCATTCTGGTGAGCCGCTGTGATGTCACAAGTTGGTTTCATTCTGGTGAGCCCCTGTGACGTCACAAGTTGGTTTCATTCTGGTGAGCCGCTGTGATGTCACAAGTTGGTTTCAGTCTGGTGAGCCGCTGTGACATCACAAGTTGGTTTCATTCTGGTGAGCCCCTGTGATGTCACAAGTTGGTTTCAGTCTGGTGAGCCGCTGTGACATCACAAGTTGGTTTCATTCTGGTGAGCTGCTGTGAGGTCACAAGATGGTTTCATTTTGGTGAGCCTCTGTGATGTCACAAGTTGGTTTCATTCTGGTGAGCTGTTGTGATGTCACAAGTTGGTTTCAGTCTGGTGAGCCGCTGTGATGTCACAAGCTGGTTTCATTCTGGTGAGACGCTGTGACATCACAAGTTGGTTTCAGTCTGGTGAGCCGCTGTGACATCACAAGTTGGTTTCATTCTGGTGAGCCGCTGTGATGTCACAAGTTGGTTTCATTCTGGTGAGCCCCTGTGACGTCACAAGTTGGTTTCATTCTGGTGAGCCGCTGTGATGTCACAAGTTGGTTTCAGTCTGGTGAGCCGCTGTGACATCACAAGTTGGTTTCATTCTGGTGAGCCCCTGTGACGTCACAAGTTGGTTTCAGTCTGGTGAGCCGCTGTGACATCACAAGTTGGTTTCATTCTGGTGAGCTGCTGTGAGGTCACAAGATGGTTTCATTTTGGTGAGCCTCTGTGATGTCACAAGTTGGTTTCATTCTGGTGAGCTGTTGTGATGTCACAAGTTGGTTTCAGTCTGGTGAGCCGCTGTGATGTCACAAGCTGGTTTCATTCTGGTGAGACGCTGTGACATCACAAGTTGGTTTCATTCTGGTGAGCCGCTGTGATGTCACAAGCTGGTTTCATTCTGGTGAGTCGCTGTGACATCACAAGTTGGTTTCAGTCTGCTGTATGGTTCCATCAGGAAAGTTGCTTTGATATCACTGGTGTTTTTCTCTCAGGAAAGCTGCTGTGACATCACTAGTGCAGACCTCCTAAGTGTCCCTCTTTTGGAGAAACAGTCCCTATTTTTGACCCAAGTCCCTCTGTCCCTCTTTGATCCTTAAATGTCCCCCTTTTTGATCTAAGGTATAGATTTGCATTATTACATTTATAATATTGATCCCAAAAGTGTTTGGCTGGTTCCTCTCTGCCTTGTATATTATTTCATTATTTGATGCAATTTGGATTTTAGAAATTTCTATATTCAGATCATTTTTGCGCTATTGCGCTCTAAGAAAACAATTAAAATATATAAATATGCAGGAAAATGGACTTCCACACAATGAACCATAAGCGTCCCTCTTTGACTGTCCAAAAAATTGGGAGGTATGCTAGTGTGTTTCCATCAGGTAAGCTGCCATGATATCACTACATCACAATGGGGCTTCCATCAGGAGCTGCTGTGACCTCAGAAGTTGGGTATGAGTCAGGTACATTTCTGTGATGTCTCAAGGGTCAATCCGTTATGCTGCTGAGACATCACTAGTGCGTTTCCATCATAAACTACTTGTACTTCACAAGTGGGTTTCAGTCAGGTATGCTACAGTGACATCACAACTGCTTCCGTCAGGTGATTGTTACATCACAAGCTGCTGTCAGCTCTAGAGTCCTTCATGGCCAAGATCTCAGTTGTCTTTTTCTTTACAAGAGACTGGCTCCTCTAGTTCCATCGAGGAGTCCTTCTGAAATCTGACAGAATCAACAGATTTTCATTCCAGACATGATTGCAGATCTGGAGATCTGGAGAGCCCTGACATGACTTCAGTATCAAGCACCATTTAACCGCTCATCTGTCCACCCCCAGGACTCCAAGCAGTGGTCTGGCCTCCCTCATAGCAGGTCCTGAGAAATGACTGTAGTGTCAGCGTGGAAGACATCCATGATAACTATGATTATGCGTCTGACGGCGTGCAACATTGTTACGTAAGATGAAAAATGAGGAGTGTTGTTATTAAGGCAGGATGACTGCTCCTCGGCGGGATTCCTGCAAGACTTCTCTAATGAAATCACTGTTCATTAGGAAGAGCCGGCGTAGAAACCATTTGTCTTAATTAACACATAAACAACATTATTTTTGCATTAACAACTGAACAAATATCTTGGAACGTCGTTTCTCTGACACGTATTTAGAAATGTAACAGCTTAGAACAGAAGTTACTAAGATTCCAGATGTTAGGAACTAGAAGTCCCAGCATGAGCTGCCAGCTCTCGAGCAGGATATCCTGCCAGACGTGCGTTTTTGACGGCAGATGGCAAATCGCAGGTTGACTACTTACTGTAATCAGGCTCGGACTGGCCCACAGGGGTACAGGTAAATCCCCCGGTGAGCCCCTGAGTAATGTGGGCCCCTAGTCTCCCACCACCTGCACAAGTGGCACATAACACAGTAGACTTACTGCACTACATACATATATTCAATATACAGCCCCTCCACCAGCCTAGGTTCATATAAAAAAGTTGATAGATTATTAAAGAAACTCCCCAGTTTATTATTATAGACACGATCAGAGCTGAGATGTCTTCTAGGTATAGAGGAAAGCCACCAGTGTCCTCTTCTCCCCAGGACCTACCTTCTCAAAGTTGCTGTAGAGACCCCCATATTTAATCATCTGGTAGCATCTTGCTGCTGTGTGAGCAGGTAATATTTCAATGTATCTGTATTATGGGCCCCCAAAATAAATTTTACTGGTGGGCCCTAGGCACCCCAGTTCGACACTGACTGTAATTATGACATGCATGTTCTACTGTATGATCAAAGTCAATGCATCACTATTAAAATGGATGTTCCCCGTTAGAAAATTGTTTGCTTTCTTCCAGGAACAGCGCCACTCCTGTACATGGGTCATGGCTGGTATTGCAGCTGAGGTTGAGCTGCACTGCCTCGAATAACCAGCCATCTGGCACTATTTTTGGTAGAAGGCAGACAAGTTTTCCTGATCCTGTTCAACCCCTGTGAGTGCTATTGAAGACCCAGCTTCTTCTACTTCTTTGTTGCTGTTATTATTGTCCTCCTCCCTTTAGAAAACTGCATTCATTGCAGCACTGTACTCATTATCATCCTTATTGGTCACTGCCTCCTGCATGTCCAGCACACCCCTCTTCTGCTGCTGTCTTTATTTCCATGGTCTAATTGGCCACATTTTGCAACATTGTCCCTTTCACATATAACCTTTTTCCTACTAACCTCATTATCATGTGAGTGCACAAGTCGCTGCCTGCAACAAAGCCAGAACACTCATGTGTCTTTCTCCATAGTTATGCAAGCTTTCTTTTAACCATCTGGTATAAGAATTGGGCAATTTACTGCCCTAGATGTCTGTCTTAATACTCTTGCCAAGGCAGAGTACTACAACCCCCCTTATTACCCAGCACCCAGGGTAAATTCCCTTGCCAGCCCTTACCCTCAACATTTAAACTGTATCCATGTTCTGCAACGGATAATGCTTCTTTCCCATGCAGCCATGCTTTTACTAATACCATCAAAGAATCACCTAGGCCACTGCCTGCATCAAGGTCAGATCACTCCGCTAATGCTGCTTTCTTCATACCCAATCATAGTTTTAGGCTTTATTTATTTCATCCAAGGCATACATTTGGTAGTTTCCTTCCCTAGTCCTGTCTCTAAATACTCTTGGCATGGCAATGTCCCCTTCCTCTGTCAGGCTCCTTAAATGCTGTGGACGCTATTGACCATGACATTTTGGGGTTGAACAGAAACTGACTGAGATCAGAGTTTTACTGTTCAGGACTACTACAGTGGGCGCTCTGCAGTTAATCAAGTTGGGCTCAGCTCTGAGCCCATATGATCCTCCTCATTTTAGTGTACCTAATGGAGCCTTAGGGCTCATTCACACAACCGTATATATTTCCGTGTGACTTCTGTGTCACATTCGTATTTTTTGCGGATCCATTGTAACAATGCCTGTCCTTGTCTGCAAAACGGACAAGAATAGCACGTTGTCTTTTTTTTTTTTTTCAGAACAGACTTGCGGACATATGGATACGGAATGCATACTGAGTCAGTTCCATTTTTTTGCAGCCCCATTGAAATGGAACGTCCGCATACAGGCCGCAAAAAAAAACGGAAAGGTTATGGACCTGTCAGCTCTACATATCTAGTTTAGTAACTTCTTGCATTCCCCATGTAATAACAGTTCTGGAGCATCTACTCTTATGACTCTATGTTGTGCCATTACTCTATTAATCCTGTGAGAAGTAGAGATGAGCGAATTTCTCAAAAATTCTATTCGGCCGGTTTGCAGAATTTTCCGAAAAAATTCAGTTTGATTCGATTTTATTTGTGGCGAATTGAGTTAAAAAACTGCTATTTTCTGGCTGCAGAGAGCCTTTATAGTGGTGTAGAACACTGTGCCTTGCAGTAACACACATAGGGAGTCTGCTTTGGTAGTGAAACAATACTGTGAGTCAGTATGATATGTAGATGACTGGCGTCACTCTTAGAATCACTGCACACTTCACTTATTTGGGCAGTCACGGGGCCAAAACTGACCAAATAACTCAAGTGTGAACTCAGCTTTAAAGGGCAATGTTAGCTCCAGGTATAAAGAACCGTGCAGAGGCCCAAGATCCTACTATAGCGTGAAAGACCGCACTCCTTTTACACCAATTCACTGATTCCACATAGACTTCTACAGAACCTGTTCTATTAAACGCTTATACAAGTAGAGCCCCCCCCCCCCCCGACAGAGTGGAGAGGGTGTCAGCAGTAAGTTTGTCTTGACGTCACTGATTATTTTGCCCTTCCACTGATCCGTAAGAATAATAACCCCCAAAAAACGGATCCTGTCTGTGGAGCATCTGCCTTCACTCAGTCAGCATTTGGTCAGTAATCCATCAGTAATGCTAAAGCCCAAAAAAACAGGAGTAGATCCAAAACAGAGATGAGACGTGAATAGAATATTTGCATGTCTTGTGTTTTGTACCCACTCCTGCTTTTGGCTACCAAATCATAAGCCAATTCTAATGCAAAATAGGGACCATGTCATGCAGGCCTTACAGCTGTTACATAGACAGGATCCGTTGTGCGTCTCATTTTTTCTTCCTTCTGACAGATCAGAAGGGTCAAATAAATGATGATGTCAGGCCGGCCAAAAGGCAAAATAGTGGCCCAGTCATGAAGTGGGGAAGGTGGGAACAGCATGAGAAGTCCACAGAGTGGCACTATGACATAGTGATGAGGTGTAGGCAGCATCAGGAGGCCACAGAGTGGCACAATGACACAGTGTGGAGGTGGCAGCATCAGCATCAGGAGGTCACAGAGTGGCACAATGGCAGAGTGTGGAAGTGGCGGCAGCAGCAGCATCAGCATCAGGAGGAAGCCACAGGGTGGCACAATGACAGTGTGGAGGTGGCAGCAACATCAGGAGGCCACAGAGTGGCACAATGACAGAGTGTGGAGGTGGCGGCAACAGCAGCATCAGGAGGAGGCCACAGCATGGCACAATGAGAGTGTAGAGGTGGCAGCAGCAGCATCAGGAGACCACAGAGTGGCACAATGACAGAGTGTGTAGGTGGCAGCAGCATCAGGAGGAGGCCACAGGGTGGCACAATGAGAGAGTGTGAAGGTGGCAGAAGCAGCATCAGTAGGAGGCCACAGGGTGGCACAATGACAGTGCAGAGGTAGCAGCAGCATCAGAAGGCCACAGAGTGGCACAATGACAGTGGGAGGTGGCAGCAGCATCAGGAGGCCACAGAATGGCACAATGACAGAGTGTGGAGGTGGCGGCAGCATCAGCATCAGAAGGAGGCCACAAGGTGGCACAATGACAGTGTGGAGGTGGCAGCAGCATCAAGAGACCTGAGTGGTGAGGTGGCAGCAGCATCAGGAGACCACAGAGTGACCTGCCGCACTGAACACCCTCTCTGATGCCACACTACTGGCCGGGCAGGACAGCTTTTCCAGTGCAAACTCTGCCAGTTGCAGCCACAAATCCAGTTTGGCTCCCCAGTAGTCCAGCAGATCTTCAATGTGGGGTGGCAGGGTGCTGTCCAAGTATGCCACCACCTGCTGGTTCAAGGTCCTTTTCAAGGTCTAGCTGCTGCTGAGTAGTTTCTTCACTAGGCTAGTGAAGAAAGCTGCTCATCAGCGACTCTAGACTCAACTTGCTGCTAATGGAGCCACAGCAGCCACGGCAATGGAACGCGAGCGCAGAGGGCCCCCCGGTCAGACATGCGAAAGGATGGACGATGGCGCATATAGGCAGCGGCCAACTGACTACATAGGATGTCTCTATAGTAGTTCAGTTTGTCTTCCCTCTCAGCGGGTGTAAAAAAGGCCCCCATTTTAGACCGGTAGAGAGGGTCCAACAAGGTGGAGAGCCAGAAGTCATCCCTCTGCCAAATGCTGACAATTCGGCTGTCACTACGCAAGCAAGTGAGCATGCATCTGGCCATTTGTGCAGGTGATTTGGAGGGACTCCCTGCCTCCATCTCCACTGCATACTGCCACGGTGTGTCTGGGTCCTCTGCCTCATCTTCCTCATCGCCCTGTAGCTCCTCTTGCTGCTCCTGCTCCTCCTCTCCTGTCACCTGTGTATAAAAACCACCCATTTCGCTACACATTGCTTGTGCTCCAATGTCCTCCTCCACCTCCTTTAGTTCAGCCCCCACAGGGCTCATGTGGCCGTGAGATCTAGGCGCCACGTCTTCAGTCCCCTGACCAGCCAGATTTACCAGCATCTGTTCCAGGACATGAAGCAGTGGAATGACGTTGTTTATCCCGTAGTCCTGGCGACTGACAAATAACATGGCCTCCTCAAAGGGCCTGAGCAAACGGCAGGTGTCACACTTGATCTGCCACTGGCTGACATCGAAGTTGCACAGTGGAGTATTTGTTTATGGCCTTTCTCTGTTCGTATAGTCGGTCCAATATATGGAGGGTGGAATTCCAACGGGTGGAAACGTTGCATATCAGCCTATGTTTGGGGATGCCGATCTGTCGCTGCAGCTCAAGGAGGGTGTGCTTTGCAGTGTACGAGTGGCTGAAGTGCATGCAAAGTTTCCTGGTTATTTTTAGGATGTCTTGCAGATGGGTAGAAGACTTCAGGAACCGCTTGACAACCAGATTGAACGTGTGTGCCATGCAGGGCGCATGGCTCAGCTCTCCTTGACGGTCACAATAGTTCTGATTTTTAGTTGTCGCTGAGAAAGCCAGGATTCAATTTCTTGATGAAGGACACGGAGCAGTTCCTTCCTTGTGTGACTCTGTTCACCCAGGCAAACAAGGTGCAAAACAGCGTGACACCGCCTTGCCTGTGCCATGTGGTATGCTGGAGGGGCACTGTGAATTGTCTCTGCAGTGGAGGCTGAAGACACGGTGGAGGATGAGGAGGCAGAGGCGGACATTGTCGCAGGACCAACGGCATGAGAACGTGGAGGCAGAAGCGGCATCACCTGGCCAAGTTGCTGGTGTGGCCGTGCAGGAACCACATTCTCCTAGTGGGCCGTAAAGGACATGTATTGTCCCTGACCGTAGTTACAGCTCCACACGTCGGTGCTGCCGTGCACTTTGGCAGACACCGACAGGCTCAATGACTGGCCCACCTTCTGTTCTACATACGTGTGCAGGGCTGGTACTGCCTTTTTGGCAAAGAAATAATGGCTTTGGACTCTCCTCCTCGACTCGGCACAAGCCATCAGTTCTCTGAAAGGTGCAGAGTCCACCACTTGGAAAGGGAGGAACTGCAGCATCAGCAACTTGGACAGGAGCACATTCAGCTTCTGACCTGTTGGATGAGCGCACGCATACTGTTGTCTCTTGGCAATCGCTTCGGTGATCAATTGCTGACAGAATGACTGACGAGGAGTAGGAGCAGGAGCGTCAGGAACAGCAGATGATGGGAAGGACAGACAGCTCCATTAGGCTGAGGTGGAGGAGCCTTGACTGCCTGAAATCGGCTGCGTGCCACTGGGTGATGCAGCGCTTTCTGCGGCAGGCGGGACCACCACATCGGAGCCATGGTTCTCCCAGTCCACTTTATGGTGACGCTGCATATGATGACGCAAGGCTGTGGTGCCAACATTGGCACCCTGGCCATGCTTCACCTTCTGCCCACAGATTCTACAAATGGCCATGTTCACCTCCTCTGGCAGCTTAACAAAAAACTGCCACACCGTCAAGTTGGTGATTTTACCCCCAACACTCAGCACTGACTGACTGCTACCACCACTGCTTCCGTGAACCCCTGCACCACTACTTTCCTGGCAGGTAGGCTCCTGCGAAGCAGATGGTCTACCCGGGCATGTTTTGCTCCCATTGCTGCCACCCTGCTGACTCCCGGCCACGCTAGTGACTTGCTGTCTCCACCGCTGGCTCGCGGGCAAGCTGCCACCCTCTTCTCCCGATGATGATGAAGCCCCTATTTCACCCGGCTCCCAAGTGCAATCATCGAGTACTGTCTGCACGTCACTGATGTCCTCCTCAACGGTCTCTGGGTCAACAGCCTGACCGCTCGCAACACTAGCTCCCATGCCACTCTCCTCATCACTACTCGTCCTTGCTATACAGTGGAGCTGAGCAGACAGCATATAATACTTCTCTGGCTGATGGAACAGAAAAGGACAGAGGCAGGTTGAGGACAGGTGAGGACACAGGGCCTGCTCCTGGGCCATGCCAACTAAGGGTTGTGTCTGACGAACCCACCAAATCTTGGTTAGGGGGGTCTGATGTCACTTGGGACGAAGTAGATGACCGAGTCAACTATTCAAGAACCGCTGGGTTGCTGGTCAAGACATGACCACTAGATGACACCAGGATCTCAGGCCTCTCGCTGCGACTCCTGCTGCCATGCCCCCTTAATCTGCTGTGACCTGTGCCTGCGCCAGAAACATTTAGGCCTCTGCCACCTTCCTGTGTAGGGCCTGGCACTTCTCTTTCTGACATACTGTTAGATCAAATAAATAAATAGAAAGAAAATTAAAACACTCAAAAAAAGTATGTAGTTTTCTCACTTCCCCACACAACTGCTAATAATCCCTTTTTTTCCCACTAATACAAGCCAAAAAGGGCTTTAGAACATATAACTGCACCGCTGAACAGCAAATAATATATATTTTTGTGCCTCTAATACACGACAAAAAGGGCTGTAATTTTCACACTTCACCACACAACATCTAATAAGCCTTTTTTCCCACTTATACAAGCCAAAAAAAGGCTTTAGAACATATAACTGCACAGCACAAGGTGACATAAGACATAGAAATATTTCGTTGTAATAAACCCTGTTAATGGTTGTATCAAACAGCACTTGCACCCCAATAACAAGAACGATTTGCTGGAATTACAGAGCTGTATAATGGCAATTTGGATCCGTAGTCAGTGCAGCAAGGTGTAATAGGATTGTTCCTATAACCCAGGCTGTAACCTAACATAGTAACATAGTACATAAGGCCGAAAAAAGACATTTGTCCATCCAGTTCGGCCTGTTATCCCCTACTGAACCCTGTTCTGCTTCAGTACTGTGGAATGATTCCTCCCTATCCTTTCCCTGAACTTCTATACAGCAAAATAAAAGTTTCACAGTCTTTTCTGCCACTGTCCCTAGCGCCTGCTGACGTCTCCCTGCACTAAGTACACTGGAAAATGGCTGAATCCAAAATGCCTGAGGCTATTTATAGCTGTAACATCACAGCATCGCATTGTGGGTGATCCCTCGTTCCCAGAGTTCCTTGCTCCATGTCCTAACACGTGCAGCAGCCATTTTAGTAAAAAATGTGATTCGTTACCACGAAGCGTGAGGAAGTTCGGATTCGGCGTGAAATTCGGATCGAATTCCACTTCGTCAACTTCGATTCTCTCATCTCTAGTGAGAAGTTCTGAATAAATTGATAGCAGTTTACAATTAAGGTCCAGCTGGGTGTCAGCGGTTGCTGGTGTGTCCCTGCACATTCTGCCACTGGCAGCACAGATTGGATAATGTTAGACTGTGCAGGGGCACACCCCAACTAATAACACCCATCTGGACCTTCATTTCAAACTGCTAGGAATTCATTTAAAACTTATAATAGGTATAATAGAGTCATAAGAATAGATGCTCCAGAATTGCTATTACATTTGGAATTCAAGTAGTTACCAAAAGAGAGGCTACATTTGGTGTACATTTACATCATGGAGCACCAAAGTCTTAAAGGAACACTCCAAAATAAAATTAGATACGGTGCCAAATCTAGCGCAGAGGTTGAAGGGGGTGGACCATGACGCTCAGATAATCCTTGTGTCATGCTCCACCCCTTTCAAGCCATGCACTACACAAAACCCCATGTGCCTTTCAAATATTATTAGTATGAAAATACAATCCCATAAAATTTGTGTCCTTTAGATTATGTTTAAATCAAAAAATCTAATTTGAAATAATTAACAATAACATTAAATATATATAAATGTTGTGTTTTAAGTTTGTGTTGTATTAAGAAGTATAAAAAATGGGACGGTCATATTGTAACCTTTTATTGTCAATTGTTTTCTACATTTTAAATTTTAACTATTGAAAATAGATTTGATATATACAGCTATATATATATATATTTTTTTTTTTCAAAATTTAAAAATATCTTTAAAAAATCCTTATAATCAGGACTTTCCTAAATACGTAGTTAAAATATTGAATAGTTGCCTGCACATTATTTCATAAGCGCTACTTCAGCAATTCAATCACAAAGAGTCGACTTGGCCTAGTTATTTTTTTTTTTTTTTTAAATTTAAAAATTGAATGCCATTTTTTTTCTTTTTTCTTTTATTAAAAGAAATTCACAGAAGCATCGAACTGACAGGTTTAAATGAACAGGTTACCTACGACTCAGGTGCGAATGACAGTAACACAAGCTTTGAACCGACTTTCAAAATGCCACATGATGAGAAGTTAAATTATGTGTTGTATTTCTGACTGGGAGCATTTGATTTTAAAGTCTGCGCTGGTTCTGTCAAGGTAGAGATCCGCGTTTTGTGCACAGTGCCTCCAGCCCGCCATACAAGTGAGGCAACCTGACAGCTTGTAATAAGTAATTTTAATGCACTTACATTCATCACTCAGCCGGCCTGGCAGTATTTTACACAGAGACCTTAAAATGCAGGGAGAGAGCTGGGGGCCCTTTTTTTATATATGGAACTTTTTTTTTTTTTTTTACTTTTTTTTATTCCAGGACCTATTTCCTGTTAATATGGCACTTTTTAAGATATGCGCCGCAATGCCTGCCCATTGTTAATTCATCACTAAAGGTTACAAAGGACTCCATTTAGCCCACAGGATGTTGTTTTAGGATTTAATAAATCAAAATATTGCTCCTTTTTTTTGCAAAATTCAATTGTTTCAATTAAGAAATTTACAGCAATCCAAATATTTATGAAGCCTGTAATACGGGGAAGGGGGGGGGGCTTCCTGTTCACTCATTAGTAAAGATATCAGGATGTGGAAAATGACCTACTTGCCTTTAGAAAGAGTGTGGAATTGGTGCATGTAATAAATTTACATATCAAAACATGATGGTGTGTGGAGCAGAGGGTGCACCTCGGCTTGTTAGAAGATGAGGAATTAGTTATGCACTTTCCTTTTCAAGGGTTTTCCAGGATTTTTTTATTGAAGGACTGTGTGTAGGGTTAGCCATCAAAGTATGATCGTAATAGCCCGCCCATTAGGACCCTTACGTACAGCAGAATCAAAGGGCTAAAAGTGTTCATAGGGACTCCTGACACAGCGATGTCCAATGGTGGCAACTTATGCTGCACTAATTATGAACTATCCCTTTAAAGGATTTTCTAGGGTTTTCAACTGAAGAAGACCTATGAGCATGACTGATCATGAAAGTATGATCAGTTAGAGTCCGCCCATGAGGACCCTTACAGACTGCAGATCAAAAGAGCTGTGCTGTTTATAGGGGCTCTTGCTACTGCAACATTCAAGTGTGGTGGTGAGTGGTACTGCACTGGTTGGGCATTTTCCCTTTAAAGGGTTTTCCAAGTTGTTCAGTTGAAGGCCTATACATAGAATTCAACATTGAAGGGCTTTTGTCACTTCAGTAAGTGGCATTTATCATGTAGAGAAAGTTAATACCAGGCACTTACTAAAGTATTGTTATTATCCATATTGCCTCCTTTGCTGGCTGGATTCATTTTTCCATCACCATTATACACTGCTCGTTTCCATGGTTACAACCACCCTGCAATCCACCAGTGGTAGTCGTGCTTGCACACTATAGAAGTAAGCACCAGCCTATGTGAGCTCCCACGGTCCTGGCCGCCAGAGAGGCCGGCGCTTTTTCCTATTGTCATGAAAAGGTAGGGATAAGTGCAGCCCTAAACTCCACCCACTCCTCTATATCTACCTACTTGCACGGTCCGTCCTAACCGACGGGATACAACTGGGCGGCAGTCCCTAGCTTACGTACGTGCAGAGGCCTAAAGGAAGGAAATAACGAGGGAAGAAAACAAAAGACAAAGACAGAACAAACAGAAGCGCAAAGTTTCCCAGGCTGGGAAAGTACCACAACATGAACAACTGGAAGCCGAGCTCAAGAGCCAGGAGGTAACACAGGCACAAAGGGTTAATACAAAATCGAAGACAATACAAGCCGAGGTCAGGAGCCAAGAGATCGCGTCAGTACAAGGGATAACACCAGGTCAAGGTCAAATACAAGCCGAAGTCAAACAAACGAAGTCACACATGGAGAGAACGCTAGTGAGGTAATAAGACCAATCACATGCAACCTGTGGACAGCAGATCTAATTGATGGGTCACGTGATATGACCAACGTCATGTGACCCGTGTCCATCAGATCTAAACACCTGAGCGCCGACTCATTGCCATCGGCGCTCAGTTACCCCCCTGCTCATTGTCTAGGGGATGAAGGACGCCGAGCACGCTGAGGAGGCGTGCGTGGCCGGGTCCTCCCTGCCCCCTTGTTACTATGGAGATGAGGACGCCGGCCGCGTCCTCGCTCCTCCTCAGGGATAGGATGCCCGCGGCGCTGCAGGGAGCGAGCGCGTCGCCGGCTCGCCGTTACACCTATAGTGTGCAAGCACGACCACTGCTGATGGATTGTAGGGTGGTCGTAACCATGGAAACGATCATTGTATAATGTGATAAAAAAATTAATCCAGCCAGCAAAGGAAGCAATATGGACAATCACAATAGATTAGTAAGTGGCTTGTATCAACTTTCTCTACATTGTAAATGTCACTTGCTGAAGTGATACAACCCTTTTAAGGTATGATCATGAGAGTCCACCCACGAGGACCCTTGGAAAAAGCAGAAGGAATGGACTGTGCCTCCTGCTACAGCGACATCCAAATGAGTGTGGTTTTGACTGGTACTACACTGGTTGTACACTTACCTGTTGAAGGGTTATTCAGGGTTTTAAAGGCCTATAAGAAGGACTAGCCATCAAGGTATAATTGTGAGAGTCCTCCCACTAGGACCTTTACAATCATCAGAATGAAAGGTGTGAAAGGTGTGTGGTATTCACAGGGGCTCCTGCTGCAGCGCCGTCCAAGCAAGTGTGGCTGCAACTGGTACTGCACTGGTTATACACTTTCCCTTTCATAATTTCAGTTGAGGGTGTATCTGTAGGACTGGCCATCAAGGTATAATGGGAGAGAGTCCGCCGATGAGCTTACAAACAGCAGAGTAAAAATGCTGTGGTGTTCACAGGGGCTCCTTCTACAGCGACAATCAAACAAGTGTGGCTGCAAATGATATTGCACCCTGCATATTCAACAGAACCTGAGTTGCTATACCATGCAAAAACACACTTGTACAGTATGACCAACAGAATGATGAGCCCTGCGAGGAGGGTGCCCTTTGTTCTGCTATTATGGTAAGGTCTCTAGAGGTCAGCCCCCTCCCCCTGCCATCCCCGATCATACACTTATGGTCTATTGTAAGGATAGGCCATCAGTTCAGAATTGAAAATCCTGGAAAACCTCTATGGTCTCCAGTGCTGAAGGCAATTTGATGTCTCTATAAGACCACTCTTAAAAATGTGCTCACATGACAGAGGTCTTAATGATCATACCTTGCTCACTTAAATGCAAGGTAAATACAGTAGCAATGTAACACCAAATACTATTTAGAAGGATTACCACTTTAAGAAATTAGTAGGTCCAGGGTAAAATTTTATGAATAATGTCCTCAACATTTTCAAACCCACCAACTATAGAAGACATGGTGGTTGCACTTACGATCAGGCTTCACACACTCAACCAGAAACTCGAAATCTTAAGGGCCCAGCACATAAGATCCCGGTACTGGGATCAAGGAGAGGTAAGTAAGGCACACGTATATTTTATTCTTTTCATTTGAAACACAGAAACTTAGAAGAACGAAAACATTGTTGTCTCGCCTGGGTACTGAGTCCATTTTACAGTATTTGCTCTGGGGTCTGAATTAATTCAGCAGTCTGGGGCAGAATACATTTAGGAGTCTGAATTAACGTAGATGACTGAATTTATTTTTGGGTCTTGTCTGGTGTTTGATGTCTCGTATACCCCCAATCCTGCCTTTCCTCTGGTAGTGGCTGGTAGTGGATGGGACACCATTGTCCCGCCACACTCACATAATTTTTCAGCTCTTGATAGAAGTTTTCGCAGGAGTTGTGTTTTCTCTTTCCTGTGACTAGACCAGCACGTGTGTCACCTCACATGGAGCAGGCTCACCAACTTAGAAAAACTAAAATTTCATACATTTAAGCCCCTCACCTCAGACCGCCCAAGAATGCCCATAAAATGCCCTCTTTGTAGTGGGGACAGGGGTGCACCACCAATGAGGCCAGGTGAGGCGATCGCCTCAGGCAGCACCAGGTAGGGGAAAGAGGGGGGCAGCAGAAGGGCCATAGGCAAAGAACGCTTTCGTTGTGGCAAAGGGGTTAGGTTAGGAAATTGGCATTGTGGGGGGGCGCTGTTTCAGTTTTCGCCTCAGGCAGAAGAAAAGGTAGGTGCGCCCCTGAGTGGAGATGCCCAGTTTTGTGCTATTCTCACCGCAAAATCATCACTGTTGACAATTATTCTGATATATGCTTGGGTGGATGCATTCAAAAATTTTGATATGGAGCCTAGCACTTTCTATCAGATCCCTCTATATAGTGCCCAGATGTTACCCAGATTTAATGCACCACATACATGGATGAACATGTACAAATACAACATGCTCCCACTACATACATGTATAAGACATGCATATCTACAGAACAAATATGGGTGGGAACAACAGAGATGACATTAGCAGGAGGCCCCATGAGAAACAGTCATTACTGATCACACACAGCAAGAGTTGTCCAACACTGCTTCTGTGCAAGGCAAATGGCTCATTCAGTACATTGCGTAGTTCAATTTGAAGCAGGCCCAAGTGTTATACCAAGAGCAGACCAGCCAACCAACAGGCAACCCCTTCCATGGTCCATCAGAGTAGAGTACTGTACAGTATGGAACCCTGAACATAGACGTTGGTAAGCCTGGTCTCAGAAAGTAGTAGTAGTGACCTCAAGTCCATAATATAATAGCCCATAAAAAGATAAAATGCATGAGGGCATGAATATACTACATAACAGGTACATTCTTTTCCACCTGGGCTATGGTTACCATGAGGTGTGATTCCTGCATCTTGAACCACATTTTAACTCTTTGATCTTTTAACAGAACTGGATGGCAGTAAACCATGACAATTTCCTGAAGGTTTCATGGTCCATGACTGCAACATGTGAAACCATCAACTTAGGAAATTGTAAGAGGCTGCTGATAATTACAGCATCCCATGAAGAGATGGATGACATGCAAATGTATGGGCCCAATGTAAATCACAAATATTTATTGAAGATCCATTAAAAAGGATACAGTTGTGGTGTTACTGATGTGCAATCTGACCAAGGGCATGATCCTCATAGGTCATAGTATTCTCTTCTGAGAACCTGCAGAATAATGTGAACCCTTGGCTAAGTTTTCATTCATTGAGGAAAGTAGTGTGGACTAAGGATGGGTGGGGGGATGCAAATGAGCTCTTAACAAGCTCTGCCCCTAATGCCACCAGATTTAAGACAGCTATCCTATAAGTCAATGTTCACCTCTTAAAATAAGCCTTGAGACATGACTTGGATATTAAATAAGCCAGCACCTCATCTGCAGACAGCTGTTTCGGGGGGATTGCCCCTCATCAGTGCAGCGCAGAGAGTACTGGCTTAACTGGGTGAGAGGCCTGTGTCCACATCAGGGGGGAACTACTCTTCTTATGGAGAGAGCACCTTAAACAGTGTGAGGAGACTTATAGGCCATTCATGATGGGTGTCACCTAGCTAAGCCAGCTCTCTCTGCTCTGCACTGATACATTTTAATGAATACAGCTGTAATTTGCACATTACACATGAGGGGATTATTCACAATCATTGCACTTGGCACTTTAGCTCATGGATTTATAACTGTATACACTTGAGATTATTTGGTATTTTATGTATGATGTACTAATCATGTAACACGTGCATATGTATTTTTTATAAAGCTACAATTATGTTATATTATCTTTTTGCTCTTTATTAGTTACACTAATTATCAATTATGTAATTATGTCCGTATTTATCACAGTGGTGTATTTAAGGATGCATGTGACATCATGTGTTTGCTTGACAAAGGCCCCATTGAGCTGGGCTGAAACGTTGCTAGAAGGGTAATAAACGGGCCTGCCACCCTTTACTTACCTTGGAGTGCTGCCTCATTATAATGGTAAGTAAAGGGTGGCAGACCCTCTTATTACCGCGCAACAATGATTTTGCTACAGAGAGAAAAACATGTGATTTATACTAAAATGAGCACGCTGATTCCAAATATATGAACTCGGAATTTGCCTGACGCGTCTAGATTTTAACCCCTTAAGGACCATGGGATTTTAAATACTTTCGTTTTTCACTCCCCGCCTTCCCATAGTCCTAACTTTTTTATTTTTCCATTCACATAGCTTTATGAGGGCTTATTTTTTGCCGGGACAAGTTGTACTTTCTAATGGCACTGTGGCGAAAGCCACTTCGCCACAGTGTTTTGGAGGGGCCTGTTTGCCCGCCTCCTGCCCCAGGATTATGGCCCATACTAACTTTGAAGGAGAAGACAGACCGGCCGCACAGCTTAAATCTGTGTGAACTCTTTTGGGCAGGAAAGCCATTCTTGCGGCCGGCCAAAGGTGACTTCCATGGAATTCGGGAACCCCTGCTCGGATCTGGGTGATTTTTGGATATGTTGTTCACCCAGATCAGAGCTATCCATGGATGTATACATTATGGGGATATGTGGGGTTTTGAGGTGTTTTCTGTGTTTGGGGGAAAAATTTGTGTTTTCTGTGTGTGAGTGATTAAGTTAGCCCATTACATTTGGTAATTGTATTTTGTTGATTGCGTCTCAGACAATGCCAGTGTGTTAGTTAATTGTGTCACAGACAATGCTCATTGTATTTTGTGGATTGCGTTACAGACAGAGGGAAGGGGATTTTGTGTACAATTGCTGGGAAGGTTTCAATACTGTAAATGCATGTGATTGGCTAAAATATAAACTGTCACAGTCTTTTACAAGGGCCCCAGGGGGAGTGTCCCTTGCTAGGAGACCTGCATAAAAGGCTGAAAAATAACCCATTAAAGAGATCTGCTTGACCTCAAAACGAAGTGTCGTCTCGTCATTGGGGGAATTGGATTGTATGCTGATTGCCAGGAGTGTAAGATGATTGTATGCTTTTCCTGTTCAGCTGTTTCCAGTGTTCGGGTGTTTCCTGTTCCGGAGTTGAAGGGTTCGTGTAGTTTGCAGTTTGGCAGACTGGTGCTTGCAGTAGCTGCCAGTGCATTGGAAAGGGGAATATCGTCTGAACGGAGATGTGTGCTGAACGGTCCGTTACAGGCACCATTTTTTTTTCCAACTGGGGTAGAATTGGGAAAAAACGCAATTCTGATAAAGGTTTTTATTTTTATTTTTTTTACACTGTACACAATGCAGTAAAATTGACCTGTTATCTTTATTCTCCAGGTTATTACGGTTACAACGATACCCCAATTTTCCTTGCATCTTAATACTAAAAAAAAAAAAATTTACATTTGAGGACATTTTATTTTATTTTTTTATAACCATATTCTGACCCCTATAACTTTTTTGTACTTATGTGTACGGGGCTGTGTGAGGGCTTATTTTTTGCGGGACAATCAGTTATTTTCAGTGATACCAATTTGAAGTGTGTGTGAATTTTTAATCACTTTTTATTAAAAAAAAAAATTGCCCATGATGTTTATTTTTTTATTGTTTAAGTATTTTTATTTTAAGGAAAGAGGGGTGATTTGAACTTTTTTTTTTACTTTTTTTATGTCACCTTGGATGACAATAACTGGCAATCATTAGATTGCCTATTGTGTTCATTGATGTCTATATAGACACCATTGAACACTTCATTTGCACTATACCAATACAATGCTTCCACCTGTATTGGTATAGTCATCTAATAGGCATCAAAGCCTGCTTGAGGCTTCAGTCTATTAGATCAATGTAACAGGTTCCCCGATCTCAGCCGGGGAACGCTGTTACCGGAGCGGAAGTGCGTGACTTCCGCTTCCGGACTGCGCAGATGCCGTGGTCACATTTGACCATGTCATCTGAAAGGGAAAATGTATGCGATCAGCCTTATGGCTGATCGCATACATGTGCCGCAGGTGCCATGTTTGGGGACCGGACTTCCGCCGTACATGTAGGTCATTAAGGGTTAGAGATTAAAGGGGTTAAGTTATACATGCAAAGCCTATTCAGTTATAATATTAATGCATTATATTGGAAATATTCCAATGAACATGTCCAGACCTGTTCGGATGCACTCAGGCTGATGTCAGCAGTAAGTATATAAGGCAAGCTGGACAGATTTTGATAAAGTGATCTGTTATAGTGCTATCAGTTTTGAAACTTAAGATGGATAAACGCAAATGTGTTAACGATCCAGACAATTTCTGCTACATATGTGGCAAATACACTACTTCAGCGCAAGAATCTGACAAACCGAGTGCGTCTTGCAGCTTGGGATGCATTTGTGCTAGTAGGGCAGAACTTCCTTGGGAACAGATGAGCTGCAATCTATGCTGAATTAGTAGACAACATGCTTACAGCATATGAAGAACTTGGATGCCGAATGTCATTGAAAGTGCATTTCTTACATTCCCATCTTGACTTTTTCCCACCCAATTTGGGACACGTAAGTGACAAACATGGAGAGCGGTTCCATAAAGATATTTCTACAATGGAGAACAGGTATCAAGACCGCTGGAATCCCAACATGATGGGGGACTACTGCTGGTTTTTGCAACAGGAAAATCTGACCTTTCACAAACGCAAAATCAGATGCCTGAAGCACTTCTAACAGTACTGGGCCTCGCTCAAGTAAGACTTTTAAACTGAAAACTGAGACTTTTTAAAATGTTGTTGTTCCATTACATTTTCATACACTGTTTACTACGCAAACTTTGATGGAGATCAAGTAATTGTTGGAGTAAAACTCGTTCTGTTCAAAATTATTCAATGCTTTCCAAGTGCTTAATTCATTTAGGCATACTTATGCATAGCAAAATTTTGGGACATATTACAACAATTCTGACTTCGGATTTGTAATCCGCACACTCTATTTAGTATAGGACAAATGGTTTTTGACCAGTAGCAGACGAAAAGTTTTTTTTTGTTGCGTGGTGTTTTGTCTTTTGGAAGTTATCTATGGACTTTGTCGCCCGTTGTCCTTAAAGTATTGCACCCGAACTTCTCCATTGCTGTGCTGCTGTGGCTCTTTGTTTTTGTATAGATAGATATATAGATAGATAGATAGATAGACAGATGATAGATAGATAGATAGATAGATAGATAGATAGATAGATAATAGATAGATAATAGATAGATAGATAGATAGATAGATAGATAGATAGATAGATAGATAGATAATAGATAGATAGATAGATAGATAGATAGATAGATAGATAGATAATAGATAGATAATAGATAGATAGATAGATAGATAGATAGATAGATAGATAGATAGATAATAGATAGATAGATAGATAGATAGATAGATAGATAGATAGATAGATAGATAGATAGATAGATGATAGATAGATAGATAGATAGATAGATAGATAGATAGATAATAGATAGATAATAGATGATAGATAGATAGATAGATAGATAGATAGATAGATAATAGATAGATAATAGATAGATAGATAGATAGATAGATAGATAGATAGATAGATAGATAATAGATAGATAATAGATAGATAGATAGATAGATAGATAGAAAGATAATAGATAGATAATAGATGATAGATAGATAATAGATAGATAATAGATGGATAATAGATGGATAATAGATGGATGATAGATAGATAGATAGATAGATAGATAATAGATAGATAGATAGATAGATAGATAGATAATAGATAGATAATAGATAGATAGATAGATAGATAGATAGATAGATAGATAGATAGATAGATAGATACAGATAATAGTAAATAGATAGATATATTTCTCATTGAAGATTGTTGTAAAATAAATAGACAACATATAAACTCTTTACTCTTGACACGTTCTTAATTTTTCTGCATCAGAAGTCTCGTTTATTGGTCAGCTGGATTCAGATAAGGACCTTTGAAGATGGTGAGACCAGGAAATTGGCCATAAATAACCAGTAGTGCAGCACTATATCCTGTGGCCTGCTCAATGAGCAATGCAATCTATGGTCACCATCTTAGAGAATTTCCTCTTTCTTCACTGAAAAATTTGTAACAAAACAAATTATTTTTCTTCTATTTTATCTCATTGTGCAGCATTTCAGGTAAAGTGTATTCCATAATGTTAGAATTAATTGACTTAAAAGGAACCTTTCAAGACAGAATACAAGATGTATAACTTATACCAACTGTACATATATAATTATATACAGGAGATGCCCAGGTTATACCAGCATGCTCCATATCACTACATACAAGAAGATGTATAACTTATACCAGCTGTACCTATATAATTATATACAGGAGATACCCAGGTTATACCAGCATGGTCCATATCACTATATACAAGAAGATGTATAACTTATACCAGCTGTACATATATAATTATATACAGGAGATGCCCAGGTTATACCAGCATGGTCCATATCACTATATACAAGAAGATGTATAACTTATACCAGCTGTATATGTATAATTATATACAGGAGATGCCCAGGTTATACCAGCATGGTCCATATCACTATATACAAGAAGATGTATAACTTATACCAGCTGTATATGTATAATTATATACAGGAGATGCCCAGGTTATACCAGCATGGTCCATATCACTATATACAGAAGATGTATAACTTATACCAGCTGTATATGTATAATTATATACAGGAGATGCCCAGGTTATACCAGCATGGTCCATATCACTATATACAGAAGATGTATAACTTATACCAGCTGTACATGTATAATTATATACAGGAGATACCCAGGTTATACCAGCATGCTACATATCACTATATACAAGAAGATATATAACTTATACTAGCTGTACCTATATAATTATATACAGGAGATGCCCAGGTTATACCAGCATGCTCCCTATCACTATATACAAGAAGATGTATAACTTATACCAGCTGTACATATATAATCATATACAGGAGATACCCAGGTTATACCAGCTGTACATATATAATTATATACAGGAGATGCCCAGGTTATACCAGCATGCTCCATATCACTGTATACAAGAAGATGTATAACTGATACCAGCTGTACATATATAATCATATACAGGAGATGCCCAGGTTATACCAGCATGGTCCATATCACTACATACAAGAAGATGTATAACTTATACCAGCTGTACATATATATCATTATATACAGGAGATGCCCAGGTTATACCAGCATGCTCCATATCACTATATACAAGAAGATGTATAACTTATACCAGCTGTACCTATATAATTATATACAGGGGATGCCCAGGTTATACCAGCATGGTCTATATCACTATATACAAGAAGATGTATAACTTATACCAGCTGTACCTATATAATTATATACAGGAGATGCCCAGGTTATACCAGCATGGTCCATATCACTATATACAAGAAGATATATAACTTATACCAGCTGTACCTATATAATCATATACAGGAGATGCCCAGGTTATACCAGCATGCTCCCTATCACTATATACAAGATGATGTATAACTTATACCAGCTGTACATATATAATTATATACAGGAGATGCCCAGGTTATACCAGCATGCTCCATATCACTATTTACAAAAAGATGTATAACTTATACCAGCTGTACATATATAATCATATACAGGAGATGCCCAGGTTATACCAGCATGGTCCATATCACTACATACAAGAAGATGTATAACTTATACCAGCTGTACATATATATCATTATATACAGGAGATGCCCAGGTTATACCAGCATGCTCCATATCACTATATACAAGAAGATGTATAACTTATACCAGCTGTACCTATATAATTATATACAGGGGATGCCCAGGTTATACCAGCATGGTCTATATCACTATATACAAGAAGATGTATAACTTATACCAGCTGTACCTATATAATTATATACAGGAGATGCCCAGGTTATACCAGCATGGTCCATATCACTATATACAAGAAGATATATAACTTATACCAGCTGTACCTATATAATCATATACAGGAGATGCCCAGGTTATACCAGCATGCTCCCTATCACTATATACAAGATGATGTATAACTTATACCAGCTGTACCTATATAATTATATACAGGAGATGCCCAGGTTATACCAGCATGCTCCATATCACTATATACAAGAAGATGTATAACTTATACCAGCTGTACCTATATAATTATATACAGGGGATGCCCAGGTTATACCAGCATGCTCCATATCACTATATACAAGAAGATGTATAACTTATACCAGCTGTACATATATAATCATATACAGGAGATGCCCAGGTTATTCCAGCATGGTCCATATCACTATATACAAGAAGATGTATAACTGATACCAGCTGTACATATATAATTATATACAGGAGATACCCAGGTTATACCAGTATGGTCCATATCACTATATACAAGAAGATATATAACTTATACAAGCTGTACCTATATAATTATATACAGGAGATGCCCAGGTTATACCAGCATGCTCCCTATCACTATATACAAGATGATGTATAACTTATACCAGCTGTACATATATAATTATATACAGGAGATACCCAGGTTATACCAGCATGCTCCATATCACTACATACAAGAAGATGTATAACTTATACCAGCTGTACATATATAATTATATACAGGAGATACCCAGGTTATACCAGCATGCTCCATATCACTACATACAAGAAGATGTATAACTTATACCAGTTGTACATATATATCATTATATACAGGAGATGCCCAGGTTATACCAGCATGCTCCATATCACTATATACAAGAAGATGTATAACTTATACCAGCTGTACCTATATAATTATATACAGGGGATGCCCAGGTTATACCAGCATGGTCTATATCACTATATACAAGAAGATGTATAACCTATACCAGCTGTACCTATATAATTATATACAGGGGATGCCCAGGTTATACCAGCATGCTCCATATCACTATATACAAGAAGATGTATAACTTATACCAGCTGTACCTATATAATTATATACAGAAGAGGCCCAGGTTATACCAGCATGGTCTATATCACTATATACAAGAAGATGCATAACTTATACCAGCTGTACATATATAATTCTATACAGGAGATACCCAGGTTATACCAGCATGGTCCATATCACTGTATACAAGAAGATGTATAACTTATACCAGCTGTACATATATAATTATATACAGGAGATGCCCAGGTTATACCAGCATGCTCCATATCACTATATACAGAAGATGTATAACTTGTACCAGCTGTACCTATATAATTATATACAGGGGATGCCCAGGTTATACCAGCATGGTCCATATCACTATATACAAGAAGATGTATAACTTATACCAGCTGTACATATATAATTATATACAGGAGATACCCAGGTTATACCAGCATGCTCCATATCACTATATACAAGAAGATGTATAACTTATACCAGCTGTACATATATATCATTATATACAGGAGATGCCCAGGTTATACCAGCATGCTCCATATCACTATATACAAGAAGATGTATAACTTATACCAGCTGTACCTATATAATTATATACAGGAGATACCCAGGTTATACCAGCATGCTCCATATCACTATATACAATAAGATGTATAACATATACCAGCTGTACATATATAATTTTATATAAAATACGAGTAGATAAATAGAAAGGCGGCACTCATCACAGTGGTGAGTGCCGCCTTTCTATTTATCTACTCGTATTTTATGGACTGTTGGTGTTTTTAAGGCTGAGCACCACAATCACTGTGAATATAGACATATACTTGTGGGGATCCACCATTTACCTGAAGACATTAGCAGTGTCGCCCCCTTTATTCTATTCTACTATACTCAAATATAATTATATACAGGAGATGCCCAGGTTATACCAGCATGCTTCATATCACTATATACAAGATGTATAACTTATACCAACTGTAAATATATAATTATATACAGGAGATGCCCAGGTTATACCAGCATGGTCCATATCACTGTATACAAGATGTATAACTTATACCAGCTGTACATATATAATTATATACAGGAGATGCCCAGGTTATACCAGCATGCTCCATATCACTATATACAAGAAGATGTATAACTTATTCCAGCTGTACCTATATAATTATATACAGGAGATGCCCAGGTTATACCAGCATGCTCCATATCACTATACACAAGATGTATAACTTATACCAGCTGTAGATATATAATTATATACAGGAGATACCTAGGTTATACCAGTATGCTCCATATGACTATACACAAGATGTATAACTTACACCAGCTGTACATATATAATTATATACAGGAGATACCCAGGTTATACCAGCATGCTCCATATCACTATATACAGAAGATGTATAACTTATACCAGCTGTACATGTATAATTATATACAGGAGATACCCAGGTTATACCAGCATGCTCCATATCACTATATACAAGAAGATGTATAACTTATACCAGCTGTTCATATATAATTATATACAGGAGATACCCAGGTTATACCAGCATGCTCCATATCACTATATACAGAAGATGTATAACTTATACCAGCTGTACATATATAATCATATACAGGAGATGCCCAGGTTATACCAGCATGCTCCATATCACTATATACAAGAAGATGTATAACTTATTCCAGCTGTACATGTATAATTATATACAGGAGATGCCCAGGTTATACCAGCATGCTCCCTATCACTATATACAAGAAGATGTATAACTTATACCAGCTGTACCTATATAATTATATACAGGAGATACCCAGGTTATACCAGCATGCTCCTTATCACTATATACAAGAAGATGTATAACTTATACCAGCTGTACATATATAATTATATACAGGGGATGCCCAGGTTATACCAGCATGCTCCATATCACTATATACAAGAAGATGTATAACTTATACCAGCTGTACATATATCATTATATACAGGAGATGCCCAGGTTATACCAGCATGCTCCATATCACTATATACAAGAAGATGTATAACTTATACCAGCTGTACATATATAATTATATACAGGAGATACCCAGGTTATACCAGCATGCTCCATATCACTATATACAGAAGATGTATAACTTATACCAGCTGTACATATATAATCATATACAGGAGATACCCAGGTTATACCAGCATGCTCCGTATGTTTTTGTATTATATTGTAAGTTATAATATGACCTTTGGATAATATGTAATATATTTCCGTCGTCCACTCTGACTGCGAGGAATACCCGGAAGTATAGGAACAGTATTTACATTGACCCCTACAGTTAGAGATCAAAGACTGGGATATTAGGAGAGAAATCCCAATAAGCCACAGCCTATATCGCTCTGCTCCGAATATGATAACATCTGGCACGGTGCGACCTCCATGACCTTGACTGTTTCTGTTCACATCCCCGATATTTGTATCTGTGAAATGTAATAAACCTCTTGTTTCATAATAATATAATAAGAATTTTCCCCCAAAAAAATACATTGTATATTTGGGATTTGGTGACTTTTTGGGTTGCCTTTCCCTTTGAGCAGAGGAGAGATCACATAATACTATCAGATGAGGGTTTAAAATACTAATAAAGATGAAAGATATTTCAGTAAGAAAAGAAGCATCTGGTCACATTGCCCTGGGGGTGTTATTGTCTGCTCCAGCGTATCCAGCCAGCGGACGCCGCGCTGGAACTACACGCGCTGTTTTCTGCCTATTATCCCAGTCTTCCCGTGGACAAACAGACGCGTCCCGATATCTGACTGTATGGAAAGAGGGCAACGCAATCACTGCTGAGGAAAGGCAAAAATATCCCCAGCGCCCAATACGTCCTCGGTCATAGCTGCTTCTGGGGTACTTGGGTGACAACCAATATGGCCACCGTTTCTAAGGTTGTCACCCAGTTCTCCCAGTCTCCCAGCTACCCTTTCAGGACCACAGGGGGGATCAAAATCTAAGCTCATCTTATAAATGTACAACCTGAAGGGCAAAAATATCTACTGAAAAAGTAATGGGCAATATGATGACATATCCATCTATCTATCTATCTATTATCTATCTATCTATTATCTATCTATTATCTATTATCTATCTATCTATCTATCTATCTATCTATCTATCTATCTATCTATCTATTATCTATCTATCTATCTATCTATCTATCTATTATCTATCTATTATCTATCTATCTATCTATCTATCTATCTATCTATCTATCTATCTATTATCTATCTATCATCTATTATCTATCTATCTATCTATTATCTATCTATCTATCTATCTATTATCTATCTATCTATTATCTATCTATTATCTATCTATTATCTATCTATCTATCTATCTATTATCTATTATCTATCTATCTATTATCTATCTATTATCTATCTATTATCTATCTATTATCTATCTATTATCTATCTATCTATTATCTATCTATCTATTATCTATTATCTATCTATCTATTACCTATCTATCTATCTATTATCTATCTATTATCTATTATCTATCTATCTATCTATTATCTATCTATCTATTATCTATCTATCTATCTATCTATCTATTATCTATCTATTATCTATCTATTATCTATCTATCTATTATCTATTATCTTATATCTATTATCTATTATCTATCTATCTATCTATCTATTATCTATCTATCTATCTATCTATTATCTATTATCTATTATCTATTATCTATCTATCTATTATCTATCTATCTATTATCTATCTATTATCTATCTATCTATCTATTATCTATCTATTATCTATCTATTATCTATCTATCTATTATCTATCTATTATCTATTATCTATCTATCTATCTATTATCTATTATCTATCTATCTATTATCTATTATCTATCTATTATCTATCTATCTATTATCTATCTCATATCTATCTATCTATCTATCTCCTATTTATCTATCTGTTATAGGGATGCCCAATCTGCGGCCCTCCAGCTCTAGCAAAACTACAATTCCCAGCATGCCCGGACAGCCTACAGTTATCAGCCTACAGCAGGGAATGGTGGGAGTTGTAGTTTTACAACAGCTGGAGGGCCGCAGGTTAAGCATGCCTGATTATCTATCCTTCTTCTATTTATCTTTTTTTCTCTATTTATCTATCTCTCTCATATCTAGCTATCATCTGTCTATTAATCTGTCTATCTAATATCTATCTATTTATATCTATCTTTCTAATTATCTATCCATCTATCTATTTTTCTGTCTAATATCTATCTATCTATCTATTAATAATCTGTCTATCTAATTTTTTGCTATTTATATCTATTCTTCTATCTATTAATAATGTAAATAATATCTATCTAGTTTTCTGACTATTTATCTATCTCATATCTATCTATCTACCTTTATATATACGGTATATATATATATATCATTGTTTATTTGCTTTTAAGATCCATTAAATCAGCATTGCATTAGAAGAAGTGCTTTATTCAGAAACAGCTCTTTTCAATTAAGTCAAAAAGCACTTTGAACAGTCTTTTATAAATAGGCAAAAAAAAAAAATCAATGCTACGCTTGGACTCAGTATTGTATCTCTCTAATGGAAAAAGCACAATGGTCCCAGCTAAATGCCTGCGGGGCCCACATCCTCCAGTTCAGACACATTCAATGAGTCATTTTGCCAGCCTTCTGAAACCATTTTTTTCACTCTGTCCCAAACCCTGATGAGATGTTCCTCTGCGCTCACATTTCATGAACTGATAAAAAGAAGTCAATATTGTATGCAACAAAACTTAAAGAAAATGTTCTGTGCTTCTATGTGAAGATGTAAGCGGCCACGTTTGTGACGTATTACGTGGGATTCATCAGTAGTCATAGGACGCAGGCGATGTGGAGTTGACAGAATGGTGCATATGGCGCCACATTTACTAAAGTGACGCATTTGACATGATTGCGGAAAATCTCCTAGGCTACACTCCAGCTGTGGTGAAACCATGACTGCCAGCATGCACCCTTTCTTAGATGTTCTCAGAACCCCCAAAGAAAGTGAATGAAGCATGCTGGGAGTTGTAGTTTCACAACAGCTGGAGTGCCAGAGGTTGCTGACCCTTCTCCTGGGCAGTTTTCATCATTCCTGCCTAATTTATTACTACTGTGCTGAAGTTAGGCAGGAAAAACGAGACCAGACAGGTAGAAACCTCACCAAATCCATCACAATGGTGGACGCTGTAAGAGAAGGTAATGCAACTCGCTAGATCAACACATTTCTCTTCATGATGTCACCTCTTGACTGATGAACTTAAAGGAATTTTCCAGGATGTCCATACTGATGGACTCTCCTCAAGATAAGTCATCAGTATCAGATCAGTGGGGGACTGACACCGGAGACCTCCACCAATCAGCTGTTCTTGGCGGTAGACAAAATGCTCCATCTATTGTGTAGTTAACAGCTGAGCTTGAACAGGAGCTGAGCTGCAGTACCTGGAACGGCCACTACACAGTGGTGGGGACCTTTTCTTCAAGTTTTGTCTACTATATTCTTTCCTGCAGCGGTGACTGCCAAACAGCTGATCGGTGAAGGTACCAGGTGTCGAACCCCAACAATCTGATATTCTTAGGATAGACTCTCAATATCTAAGTCCCGCCAAACCCCTATAATATCAATATTATAAGCCAAACCCTTTACAACCCTTTAGCAAAACCCTGCACTTGTTCTACACTTTTCAAAACAGTCAAGGGAGGAGCATAAAATGCCTAAAACTACACATACACCACTGTGTGGATGCAACTTGTGCTCAAATTCTGGAACATTCTGCTATCTATCCCATTGTCTAGACACTACAAAACTGCCAAAGTAGTCATAAACTGTGTATAAAGCACATAATAGGCTGGAGTCCTGCTTACAGTTTATATTACAATGTTACTTTTTCCAACCTTCCTGTTTGTTTTTTCTTTTTCTTTTTGGACCATATAGCCAAAAATCACCAAGAGCAGAACTTATTAGGAGCAAACTGGAAAGCTGAAACTGGCAGTCCTGATCCTACATCTGGTGCTAATACCCATAAAAAGACCACTGCACCCAGTTTACGAACTGCTCGGTGTTATTTATCAAGCTTTCTGTGTTATTTTGGTATGATCTGGCAGAAATGCTCATTCAATGTCAGAGCCTTGTAGCTGGTTGGCCTGGTAGCTGTGTGATCTCCCTGAGCGTGGTGAAATTACCTTGGTGAGGTGATGAATATGTTTAGTTAGTGCCCAGACAGCCAAGGTATTTTCTTTTTGTGATGTATGCACAATGTCTGTGGAGTGCTCAAAGTGACTGCTGAACTTTGATGCCACTGTGTCCTTTTGGACCAAAAAAGACCATTTTTGTTAAAGCCTGTGTTGTGTCATTGCCATGCCCCCTCATAAATACAGACCCGCGACTTCATAGAGTTCAGGAAAAGGAGCCTCAGCAAAGCCAAATATATACCAGAAACCCTATTTAGATAAGCACAAAATAGTCCATTCCTTCCTATCACTATGTAGACTTATGGGAAAAGATCTCTACAGACCATTGGATCATAAATGTGATATACTGTACATTAACACTTGAAGATTTTAAAAACTTATTTTGATACAAAACAGTATCTAGACTTAGTATTGGACACTCTTCTTGCCCAAGGAAATACACTGAACAAAAATATAAACGCAACACTTTAAATTTTTCTCCCATTTTGCATGAGCTGAACTCAAAGATCTGAAACATTTTCTACATACACAAAAGACCCATTACTCTCAAATATTGTTCACAAATCTGTCTGAATCTGTGTTAGTGAGCACTTCTCCTTTGTCGAGATAATCCATTCATTCCGCCCAGGTGTGGCATATCAAGGTGCTGATTAGACAGCATGAATATTGCACAGGTCTGCCTTAGACTGCCCACAATAAAAGGCCACTCTGAAATGTGCACAGTTTTGCCTGACTTGGGGGGGGTGGTCAGAAAACCAGTCAGTATCTGGTGTGGCCACAATTTGCCTCACGCAGTGCAACACATCTCCGTCACATAGAGTTGATCAGGTTGTTGATTGTGGCCTGTGGAATGTTGGTCCTCTCCTCTTCAATAGCTGTATGAACTTGCAGAATATTCGCAGGAACTGGAACGCGCTGTCGTATACGCCGATCCAGAGCATCCCAAACATGCTCAATGGGTGACATGTCCGGTGAGTATGCTGGTCATGCAAGAACTGGGATGTTTTCAGCTTCCAGGAATTGTGTACAGATCCTTGCAATATGGGGCCGTGCATTATCATGCTGCAACGTGAGGTGATGGTCGTGGATGAATGGCACAACAATGGGCCTCAGGATCTCGTCACGGTATCTCTGTGCATTCAAAATGCCATCAATAAAATGCACCTGTGTTCGTTGTCCATAACATACGCCTGCCCATACCATAACCCCACCGCCACCGCCACCATGGGCCACTCGATCCACAACGTTGACGTCAGCAAACCGCTCACCCACACGACACCACACACGCTGTCTGCCATCTGCCCTGAACAGTGAAAACCGAGGCTCATCTGTTAACAGAACACCTCTCCAACATGCCAGACGCCATCGAATGTGAGCATTTTCCCACTCAAGTCTGTTATTTGCAGTCAGGTCCAGACCCCGATGAGGACGACGAGCATGCAGATACGCTTCCCTGAGACGGTTTCTGACAGTTTGTGCAGAAATTCTTTGGTTATGCAAAGAGATTGTTGCTGCAGCTGTCCGGGTGGCTGGTCTCAGACGATCATGGAGGTGAACATGCTGGATGTGGAGGTCCTGGGCTGGTGTGGGTACACGTGGTCTGCGGTTGTGAGGCCGGTTGTATGTACTGCCAAATTCTCTGAAACGCCTTTGGAGACGGCTTATGGTAGAGAAATGAACATTCATTGCACGGGCAACAGCTCTGGTAGACATTCCCGCAGTCAGCATGCCAATTGCACGCTCCCTCAAACGTAGCAACATCTGTGGCATTGTGCTTTGTGATCAAACTGCACATTTCAGAGTGGGCTTTTATTGTGGGAAGTCTAAGGCACACCTGTGCAGTATTCATGCTGTCTAATCAGCACCTTGATATGCCACACCTGTGAGGTGGGATGGATTATCTCGACAAAGGAGAAGTGTTCACTAACACAGATTTAGACAGATTTGTGAACACTATTTGAGAGTAATGTGTCTTTTGTGTATGTAGAAAATGTTTCAGATCTCTGAGTTCAGCTCATGCAAAATGGGAGAAAAAACCGAAAGTGTTGCGTTAATATTTTTGTTCAGTGTATATCCAAAACAAATGGGACAGGAAAGGGCTGGGCAAGTCACATTTTCCCAGTTTAAAACTGGATGGGTCAATCAGACCAGCATTAAATTGTAAAGGCTCTAAACAAGTTCTTAAAGCCTAAAAAGTTCCGTATGGAGAGTATGACAGATTTACTTTTTCTTCTCCCAAAAGATGTTTATCTAATAAAGCTAGATATAAAAGACTCCTTCCTTCCTATAAAGGTAGCTCAAAAACATAGGCGTCTACTACAACTCAAATGGAAAGGAGAAATTTTCCATTGGAATGTCATGGTGTTTGGCCTCTCCAATGAAAGTAATGAAAGTTCTAATTTTTAATTTAAGAATGTCAGGAGTAACATGCATTGTTGTTTAGATGATCTCCTAGGTTTTCGTATGGAGTTAAAAATGCTGTTAATCCAAAAAGAAAAAATACTGACACTGTTTGCGGAAGCAGGGTTATTTATGAGGTCAACTAGTCTCTTCCAAACGTCAACCTTTTCTAGGGTTCACTCTTGATATGTGTTCTAAGAGAGAATGGTTCAAAGTACTGACATCAGTAGAACACACAGGAAAACAGTGTTTCTAAAAACAATAGCTAGGCTAGTTGGGAAGCTAATAGCCATGCAGCTAGCTTTCAAAATGGTACCTTTATTGTGTTGGCATTAATTAGGCAATCTTCTGAAACACAAGAAAGGGTTGGACTTCAGAGGTACACTAAATTCCAGAAGTCAGAAAAGAAATGGAAGAATTATTACATCTTCCCATTCCAAATGACTGTCCTATCAGACAAGACGCAGCAGACATCACTATGACCTCTGATGCATCCCTTAAAAGGTGAGGAGCTTTGTCGCAATAGACAGCTGTGAGAGGGAAGTGGTAGATTTCACAGATGGATCTCTACATCAACCTCTTAAAACTCTGAGCAGTGAAGCTAGGTTTATGGAAAATAATCTCCCCGTCACCCCTACACCATTTTGTTATGCTACAGATGGACAACTGAACAGCTGTAGCATACCTAAACAGGATAGGGGCACGAAATCAATGAACCTTTGCAAGAAAGCTCTAGAGGTATGGAGATGGTCTTTTGATCAAAATCTAGACTTAAGGGTACAATATGCACCCGGACACTTCAATAAAGTTGTGAATGCCTTGTCCAGAGAGAAAATGTCACTATCAACTGTAGCACTCAAACAACGACTATTCCTAAAATTAAATCAAATATTCGATACCAGGGAAATAGACCTATTTGCATCAGCTACATCATCTCAAACCACGAAATTTGTGATGAAGACATGGTCTCAGTGAGCATGAAAGGTGGATGTGTTCTCTTTATGCTGGAATGAATTGAGGAACCTGTATGCCTTTCCTCCCCCAAATCTTCTCTCTCAGAGTATCAAATAAACAAGAAGTCAGGGTACAACAAATAGTGATGGTCTACTCAGTATGGGCTTCCAAGCCATGGTATCCGGGGATTCACAAGTTGATCACAAGCCAGAACATTTTTGTGGATAGCAGCTCAGGTTGGCTGTTCACATTTCTATACCTGTCTAAACACACAGACAAGCTTATTAATTACTAGGAATAGATATAAGCTAATCATCTCAGAGCTCCAAAACCGGTACTCTAAATAGAGGATATTGTTTAGGAAAACTTCCATAAATGAAAGCGACCTTAGAATTTCTGTCAGAAAAATGTCATTCGGGCATGGCTTCAAGTATCATTAAATCTTTTGGTTCAGCATTGAACTTTATTTATTCTGAACCTTACCGATAACAAAGTTTACCTCAGATTGTTGAAAGGTGTGGAATGGGAAGTGGCATCCTATCTCTGAGGGAAATCTGTATTAAACTAGCATGCCTTCTCTTTAGCCACATTCTGACACCTATAACTTTTTTCTACACTATCCTAAAATTAAAAAAGAACATCTAGACGGAGTTAAGATGAAAAGCCTATTTTACAATATGACAATGCTTGAGGGTGTTACGTGTAGTTATCAAAGTTCCAAGATCCTTATTTTACATACAGTTGCTCCACAGACTTTTTTGTTTGGCATCACTGTTATTTTTTGTCTGGCATTGTCTTATTTCTTACAGGACTGTTGGGTGTTGAAGTGTTCACTAGACCCAGTAGAAGGCGACGTGCACCATTTGCGCAATAAACACTGAAAAGTGCTGAATAATGAGACTTTTAGAAGCTGGATGTCCATTCGTCAAATCTCGGAAAGATTTCACACATATACTTTGCTAACAATAGGGACAACTGGCTTCTACCTCAAAGGGATTGTTTTGCCTTTCCCTGGATCAATAATGACACCCCCTTAGAAATACTAGACTTGTCCAAGAGATTTCCTTGAAAGTAAATTTTCTAGACGATTAGGACATTTTCCGCTTTTCAATAGTTTTCCTCAAGTACCTTTACTTTCCATTCATGACCCCCTTATATCAATGGCTTCTTCTATCAAGAGATGATGAGTGGCTATTGTCAATCCTTTTTCTTAGAACATACCAATTGACTACTCCCATTATACAGACCTGTGAGCATGTGCTTGCTGGACTCCATACCAATACCACCTCAGGGTACAGTAACTTCCCAGAGGTCCTCATTGAGAGCGATATCCAGTGGGGCTTAGGCTGGTGTGGTGTGAGGTTGGGTTGAATATGCATTTATAAGGATCTTTCACGATGGAGTGCCTAATCCCTAATGCTTGTATATTTATGAGCCGCATAGATACCCCTGCAGGGGTGCAACCACCAGAGGTGCCTGAGCTGGATAAATATGCCTTGGGTGAGGAATGGCAGACTGCTAGCTTCATCCTGGTGACCTGGTGAGAGCCAAGGCAGGGAATTAACTACAGTCTCTTCAGCCTAAAGGGATATTCTCAATGCAGTTAAGGGAAGATTGGCAACTGAGCTTATTATATGCTGCCTGCTGGGCTCATCTGTGGAGAAACTATTATTTCCCTGATACTGCAGCTATGGCTAGTAACAATTAACCCAAGTGCAACATTACAATGTACTGTTTCTATGTTTCTTTTTATCACTTATTTCTACCTGTTCTATTTTTTTATTTTATTATACAAAATATAGGATTTTTTTTTAGAATGGTTTACCTAGTTTTTGTCAATAGTAAAAATTAGTAAAAATAGTAAAAAATATACTGTAAGTATATATCTAATATATAAAGCTGAGTGTATGTGTGTGTTTGTCCGCTAAAGGAATCCGCACCGTGGCATTTACAATCACGAAATTTGGCACACTGGTACAGCAGGTGTCTGGGAAGGTTTTGGACCAGGTCTCAGCTCTCTAGGATGTACCGTTTCTGAGATATTCCCAAAAAATGCATTAGCAAATAGAAGCTTGGTCACATGACCCTTATCAGCCAATAGAAGCTCACAGGTCTTCCATCCGCCACATACACAGTTTTACTCCAGGTTTCCATAACAACCCAGCCATTTATCTTCACTGCTGTAGGAGAGCTTTAAAGGAAATGTGTCACCAGGATAATCGCTATTGAAGTAAAGCTATGGCCTAATGTTTTAGTACCTTATTTCAACATGTGCCTTTGTTCTAGCAATAGATGTTTTTATCCCCTGAAAATCCAGTTTATTTGGTATGCAAATGAGCCAGTAAGGTGCCTAGAGGGGCGTCACTCCTGCAGTAAGAAGCTTAGACACGCCCCCTGCCACAATCTGTCCACCCTTAAAATACTTAAAACCACGCCCACAATTCCCGCTAAGCCATGCCACTAATCTGGTTAGGCCACGCCCCCTCCCACTCCTGAGCCGACGGTATAATCAACTTCTGTCAGCTGCAGAGGTGGGAGGGTGACTTTCTCCCTGCAGTTCACACTCAGACAGATCAGTGCTGCTGTCTTAGAGTGAGCTGTTCAAAAGGACATGCCCCTGATCCAGTTAGACCTTGCCCCCTCCCACTCCTCAGCCGACTGAGATTGAAAAAATGAAGTTAAAAATCAACTTCTAGGTCCCGCTAAGCCACGCCCTGATCTGGTTAGGTCACGCCCCCTCCTCTCCTCAGCCGACGGGGACTGGAAAAATGAAGGTAAAAATCAACTTCTGTCAACTGCAGGGGTGGGAGGGAGGGTGACTTTCTCCCTGCAGCTTACACTCAGACAGCACAGTGCTGCTGTATTAGGGTGAGCTGTTCAAAAGGACACGCCCCCGATCCAGTAAAGGCCACTGTTAAGGGGGCGGGCCCCTGTGGAGGTCGCTGTCAAGGGGGTGGTATGCTGTGAAAGTCACTGTTAAAGGGGAAGTCTGCTGTAAAGGTCAAAGTGAAGGGGGTGGGCTGCTGTGGAGGTTCAATTTTAAGGGACGGGCACTGTGTGGGGTCAGTGTTTAGGGGTGGGGGGCTGTGGAGGTCACTGTTTTGGGGGCGGGGTACTGTAGAGGTCACTGTTATAGTGGATAGTGTTGATATCTTTTAACGACACACACAAACATTAAATGAAATAGATTAAATATACCCGAGCGAAGCCGGGTCCTTCAGATAGTATAAATATATGAATATTTTTGTGATTGCATCTAATAAAAAATTTAGTATAGCCACTGAGTTATTCAATAAAATGTATCCGTATAGCGCCACCTGCTGTTTGTTCTTTTTATTGTCCACCTCACTGAGGGGGTCGCACATGCTCAGTGTAAATCTTCAAATATCCCCAGCCCTATTCTATGTTAGAAGCTATGGCAGTTACAGGGAAAGAATTACACCAGGATGGACACCCCCTGAGCTGTGAGAGGGAGAGAGATGCTGTAGAATGAACATGCCCCTGAGAAAGGACAAGCCTCCTGAGTTGCCAGCCTGAAATAAATCTAGTAGACTAATCGGAGCAATGGGGGGATCTCTGGAACCACGTGAGGTACAGGGCTGGTTCTAATTTTGTTTAGAAAGAGATTGTCATGTGCTATATGATGTCTGATTTTCATTTTTTTTAATTAATCATAGGAGAACCCCTTTTAAGATGTAAGATTCTTCCTGGACCTTTCAGGCCATACACTAACATATACTTGTACAGATAGGCAGCAGCTTTAAAATAAAGGGAAGTGAAGATAAATGGTTTCTTTTAGGAGATTACATATACTAATGTCTTCAGTAAGGGACCGTTAAGCAGAGATTAGAATTTACTCCTTGTCTAATCTGGATAAATCTTTTCTGGAGGCTGCGGCTCTTGTTCCACGTGGGTCTATTTTGCTCTCAGCTACGAGACAGAACCGCACTTTCTCCTGGTAACCTTGACCTGCTTTCTCCAGCGCGGCAATAGCTGCTGTGTCAGATCGACTTAGCATCCGTTTATCAATCTAACTGTGCAAACCTGTTCACTGCTCTGCTCAGCATCAAGATGGAATCAGGCTGCTAAGATCAGCCACTAACAATTGCCTTTCCTGGGGAGATGCATATATGAGGGGGGATAATGAGGACGCCCATGAATTTCTATGGGAGTCAAACTAATTCATATTAATGGAACAGTGCTTATTTTTGCATGGGTTTGTACTCATTGTGTCGGAATTCATAGCAAAAAAGTCCTCCACCCATCCCGTATCCGATAAGGCCTATCAATAGCACCTCTCTCTCTCCCTGGAGGACTCAGCACGGCAAAGATAGCCAATTAATTTGAATGAGAAAAGTGCAATGCTCCATTTCCCCATATCCTGCCAGGTTTCCCTGAAGATTATAGCTGATTACTGGAGATCACAGCAGAAGGACTAGCTAAGAAAAGTCCATTAAGCTTTTCCTGTAGCTGTATATAACATTTGTACAATGTTGAAGAGAAATTTTGGATCATTCCTCCCTGCGAACGTGCTTTGAGTCATCAATATTTTTGGGATGCCTTGCATGCACAGCCCTATGCAGATCATGCCACAATATGAATATAGGGTTAAAGATAGGATTCTGATTTGGCCATTCATAAACACAAATCTTCTCTTTAACCAGTCTAAAGTTGAGTTGTGCTATGGGTCTTTGCATTGGTGCATCACCCAACATGTCTTCAGCTTGAGGTCATGGATGCCACCCTTGCATTCTTCTGTAAATTGTTTTCATACCCCCTAGAATTCACTGGTCCCCCTAACAAACACAAGCTTTATAGCTGGGATGAACTTTTGGTGGTAATATGCAGTTAATCGAAGCATCCGAAGCAGAATTCGAAGAGGTCCCAACCAGTGGCATACATAGAGCAGTAAGGGCTCCATAGCAAGGATCAAACCAGGCCCCCCACACAGGACAGAAGAGTTTCTGTCTAAACCATTTTCAATGACCCTTGGACCATTTTTCCACTGCCTTATTTGCTAAAAGTTGTTCCTTTGGAGGGTAGAGTCCTGATCAAGTTTTAACCTCCAGTAGAAGAGGAGATAATCCCAACTAAGACTGGGCCCCCTCTTGCCCTGGGCCTCATAACAGTCGCATGGTCTGCCGCTATGGTATGCCCCTGGTCCCAACGATAGATAGGCTGAATAGGGTTTTAACATAGCGATTCGTAACAAATTAATTCTTAACAAACAAGCTGCCAAATCGAATTTTTCGAAACTTTGCTCATCTGTATTAATGTTCAGGGTTCATTGTTCTTCCAAACATAGTATTGTGAATTTGCGCTAAAAAAAAGGTCCACTTTTGTCTGATCTGTCCATAGAAATCTGTTTCATAAGTACTGTGAAGCATCCAAGTGGTCTCTGACGAACATGAGCCATAATATTTTCATGGACAGTGGTCTTTCTCCTTGGTGTTCTTCTATGAACTCCATTCTTGTTCAGTATTTGAGGTTTGTAGAGTCTTTTGGGACTCTTTTGCTTTTACCCTTGTTCTCTTTCTCACCTTTTTCAGGACTGCCTGTTGAGTTCTTAAAGTGATCTTAACATGATGCCCATGATAAGCAGCACTGAATTCTCTCCACGTATAGATAATTTGTCTAACCATGGATTGACATACAGCTATGAAATTATTTTGTAACCTTTCCCACCTTCATGTGTCTCTATAAAACATCTGCTGGGGTAGTCTGAAAGTTCTTTGCATCAAGATACTAAACAATCTTTCTTGAGAAGAACATTTGTCAGTAACCAGGCTTTGTGTGCCCTTATTGAATGGGCACCTGTGCAACCCACACTTCCGATCTCATCTCTTTAACGAAAACTCCTTCTGCCAATTAGCTCTTGTAGAAGTTGTTAACACAGAGGTTCACTTACTTTTTCTCCCTGCCCTGTGGATCTTTACTCAATATGCTCAATAAAAGACATGAACGGTACAACTTGGTTTGGTGTACTAGTTTAGTTAGATTGAATTTGTCAGATAACAATCAGACCACATTTTATTCCTAATCAATGCAACACTATGCACGGGTAATTCCAAAGGGTTCACTTACTTTTTCTTGCAACTGTCTCTATCATACTCCTTATGTTTTAGCTTTCGGGGATCCAGACTGCTGTAAGCATGCAGTACATCTCTGCTGCATTGAACATTAAGTTGTGCTTCTCCAAATGCCTGCATCATTTCCAATTGTGTTACACGGGTCACGGGGTGCGCGCGTGTCACATGACGAGATGTAATTCAACATGACATATTGCAAGTAGAGATCTGTAGAAATACCTGGGTTTATTAGATTCAAATAGATGACCTCTGCTGAAAATACTTTTTTGACATATTGGTATTTTCCCCACTGACCGTGGTCTAACAAGATTTGATGTCAGGTTGTGTTTGGTGCTGTATGTAACGTGTTAGATTAATATGAGAGACATATAGCTTGTAAATAGAATTCTGTTTTTTGCTTTCTGCTCAGACCTTCATCCGGTGCACAATAATGCCGATCATGGGCACAGAGTTGGCACATTAATAGTGGAGAGCATGACTCTTAAAGGGACAGTAAGCCTAAAAAAATAAGGGAAATATTTAGAAGCCAATTATGTACGCGTTTCTGAGTCATGCCCCCAGAAGAAGCGAGACGAAACATACGTTTTTCAGCTCCGTCTAGCTCTGTATTGGTATGTCCTGATAGACTCTGTGTCTACTTGTTGTATGTTCCCCTATACACCATGATCTATTGTGATTAGGTAAGGGGGGATCTTGTTCATATTTTGTGGATTGCAGGGGTGATGCCTGGGTCTGATTAATTTTTCCACTATATATTGATATTCTTGTTAAGATGACAGTAGATGATCAGACTCGGACACCACCCATCTTGTGATTTTTGATACAGGCACCAACCAAGGATCCAGTTTATATACACTAACCTAAAGAATTATTAGGAACACCTGTTCTATTTCGCATTATTGCAATTATCTAGTCAACCAATCACATGGCAGTTGCTTCAATGCATTTAGGGTTGTGGTCCTGGTCAAGACAATCTCCTGAACTCCAAACTGAATGTCAGAATGGGAAAGAAAGGTGATTTAAGCAATTTTGAGCGTGGCATGGTTGTTGGTGCCAGACGGGCCGGTCTGAGTATTTCACAATCTGCTCAGTTACTGGGATTTTCACGCCCAACCATTTCTAGGGTTTACAAAGAATGGTGTGAAAAGGGAAAAACATCCAGTATGCGGCAGTCCTGTGGGCGAAAATGCCTTGTGGATGCTAGAGGTCAGAGGAGAATGGGCCGACTGATTCATCCTGATAGAAGAGCAACGTTGACTGAAATAACCACTCGTTACAACCGAGGTATGCAGCAAAGCATTTGTGAAGCCACAACACGCACAACCTTGAGGCGGATGGGCTACAACAGCAGAAGACCCCACCGGGTACCACTCATCTCCACTACAAATAGGAAAAAGAGGCTACAATTTGCACGAGCTCACCAAAATTGGACTGTTGAAGACTGGAAAAATGTTGCCTGGTCTGATGAGTCTCGATTTCTATTGAGACATTCAAATGGTAGAGTCCGAATTTGGCGTAAACAGAATGAGAACATGTATCCATCCTCTGATGGCTACTTCCAGCAGGATAATGCACCATGTCACAAAGCTTGAATCATTTCAAATTGGTTTCTTGAACATGACAATGAGTTCACTGTACTAAAATGGCCCCCACAGTCACCAGATCTCAACCCAATAGAGCATCTTTGGGATGTGGTGGAACAGGAGCTTCGTGCCCTGGATGTGCATCCCTCAAATCTCCATCAACTGCAAGATGCTATCCTATCAATATGGGCCAACATTTCTAAAGAATGCTATCAGCACCTTGTTGAATCAATGCCACGTAGAATTAGTATGGTGTTCCTAATAATTCTTTAGGTGAGTGTATATATTACTTTTATTGTATATTATTCCAAGTGTGATTGTATACGTGTACTCAGAGCTTGGCGGGGGATATCACCTTCATGGCATCTATCTGCATTGTTGTTTTTCCTGTTTTCTGATAACGATATTTGTATAACTATTTGGAGATAACATAATAAAGATGTCTTTTGTACTATATGTGTGGTGTCTCTGAATTGGTTCTCAATGTTCCCACACATTATTTCTTGTTATTTAGTATTTGTTTGGGCATTTGTGAGTCTGCAACACTTAATGCAATATAGTGCAAGTGCTGTAAAAAAAACTGTACAAAAACCTACCTGCGGAGGAAAGCCATGGTGGTGCTTAGTTTATAGGGAGATGTCCCATTGCAGACTGAGCACAGTTTAGTCTTTCCCTCTTGCATCTATCTGTTTCCCCCTTGTTGTCCACAGTTCTACAGTTTTCTGCAAATGGTTCACCGATGGACACATATGGTGTCGCTGGTTGCCAGGAAAAGTGTCCAGGGGAAGTTTAACATTGATGTAGGGGCAGCATTGTGGCATTGAGTAGCACTGGTATGGGACAATATTGTGGCACTGGCATGGGACAATATTGTGGCACTGAGTGGTGCTGCCATGGGAGGAGCATGTAGAAGGTGACAAAGAAGGAGGTACGTGGTAGGATGCAGAGTATGCAGTAAGAGGGACCTGCTGCAGGTGCTGTAATAGCAGTAGACTCAGGTCAGTCAAAAAACGATGGGCAATTGGCCTGGACTGGGTGGATATCTATTCACTGAACAAAAGAAAAACTCCTGGACAGTCTCAGTGGACAGAGAGCACATCTGTCCTAGGAATTGACTTTAAGACTTCCAGTAAACTGGTGGGCTAAGGGAACAGTTCTTTGAGATAATCTTCCTCCTACCGAGTGTTAGGGACCAAGTTATGTCAAAAGTTATTTTTAATCCAGTCACATATTTTTGGCCAAGGGAGTGATAGGTAGTGTTTAGAAACCAACCTGACCCATGGACATTCATATAGGTGTCCGCCAATGCCAGTTGGCTGTAGCTGGACAGGCTACAGAAGAGGGTAGCCACCTAGAGACCCTGAGCTGCAGAGTAGGACAGGCTGCGTATGTCTTGAGTCATTATGGCACAGCCCAACTTAGTGGGAACCCTGCCGAGTTGAGATTTCTGACCTTGGTTTAAGAACCCGACTGTAGGGTTGTGCCACATGCTGAACTGAAACAATTGTGTTTTTTTTGGGGGGGGCCCTCTTACAACATTATATCCCTCCTATCAATGATAGGGCTATAAGTGTGTATATTGAATAGTTCTCATAGCACTGTGCAGGGGCAGAAAGGGATGAGGCTACTATCCTCCATTGAGGATTCCCATCTTCAGCAAAGCGTAAAATCTAGGGTCAGACAAGGGATAGTTTTGCTCCAGTTACCACCACCACTTAGAGGAACCCACTGATTACTGGCTGTGTGTATCTGTTGTCACATGAGATGATGTTGAAGAGCCACTGTCTGTTCCTTAGGAATGCCCAGGCAACTGTCTGTTGGCCATAGTGTACAGTAGCTGTATCACTAAAATAATGGATTAACTCTGAATGTCGGTGCACTAGAACGTGATGCACACGGCGACACACTCTCCTTGCAGTCTCCCTGTAGTCACCCTGCACTCTCCCTATCCAATATTCTTCTATTAATCATTTTCAGCAACACTGTCCCTAGTGCATGAGCACTTGCCTCTCCCTACGCTGAGCTCACAGGACAATGATGGAGACTGTACGGGGTGAGGCTTTTATAGGAATGTGACATCACAGGGGATGGCTGTGGATTTGCTGGCTGCATTGCATTATGGGTGATCTCGTGTTCCCGGGCTTCTTACTTTCACTTTGTAACATGTGCAGCTGCCATTTTAGGAAAAACTGATTAATTGCCACGAAACACGAGGAAACTCGGATTCGTTGCAAATCAAAGTTTTCCTAAACTTCGGACCGAATTCAGCTTCGAATGCTTCGCTTTGCTCAAAGTCAACACCAATCACTGGCCCAGGAAGGGGCTGCAGCACTCACCATCTTCTGCAAACAGCTGCCGGTGCCAGAAGTCTGATATTGATGACCTATCCTGGAATTGGTTATCAATATTTTACTCCAAGAAAACCCATTTAATAAATAATAGACTCAAGAGTCTATGAAGATAACAAATTATAATGGGGCAAAGCTAAGGTGGGTCTAAAGAAACAGTTGTGCTGCACTGCCTACCCCTCCTTGTCGTAGATCAGGGTGTAAAGAACTTTCTATTGTAGAGTAGAAGATGTAGAACTCTTCCCAAACCTTATTATATGTGACGATGTATATATTCTTCATTACCATGTTAAAGGTGTAGCCGATGATGGTTTGACCTTTAAAAAGCTTGTTCGCCATGGATTCTACACTTGGGCTTTAACTAAAGATGTCAATAGAAGAGATCTTCAAGGTAATCACAACTCGTCAACACTGACCGTACGTCAGGAGCTGCTTCACGTCCATGTTAACACTTCATCTCACTACATACGGGGCATGCCAGCATTCATTTTATTATCCTGTCTCTCCTCAGCTATGTTTTTATTTCACTTTATGCCAGGGAAATGTGGTTTTGGTTTGAGGATACGATTTCTGAATTTAATTTACAACCCCAGTAGGATTATCACCTTCAAGCCTAATGCTTCTGAGGTTCCATGCATAATATATTTCTATAGAGGATCTGCTCTCAAGACAGGGCTTTTCTTAAAGGGAACCTATCACATTGTACAGGAAGGGCTATCAGGTTATAGAGCTGAAGGAGCTGAGCAGCTTGATCTGTAGTTTTGTGGGGAAAGATACAGGTTAAGGCCTCATTCACACGAACGTATTGATTAAGTTATGGATGCATGTGCAACGTCCGTGCGGCGTCTGGGACAGATCCAGACCCATTCAACTTGAATACAAGTTACTTTAAATATGAACGGAACTAAAACTAGAAGTGCAGGATCAGACAGGCCGGGCAGGTATAGGGCTGGAAAACAGACAGAAAAAAATGCAGAATAAATGCAGGCACAACGCTGGAGAATCTCAGATGCACTAGACTTCAAAACACCTTGGCTGGTCACCAGGAAACTTAAAGCTCAGGCGCCTTAAAAACCCAGGGATCTCTAGCCATTAGCTGACAAAGGATTTGGATGCATGTGCCCTTGCTCTTTAAGATGTGCGCACGTCCTAAGGAGACCAGGTTGATGCCTAGAGGTAGCAGCATGGTGAGAAGCGCAGAGTCCGTGCCCACAGGGCAGAGCAGGGCAGTGCCCTAACAGTAAAACTGACATTGAAGAATGCCATTATATGAATCCAGAGGCAAATCGGAGGTAGAGTGGGATCACATAGAAGTCTACGGGCATACGTATGAGAGACCTTACTGATATGTTTTGCCATCATTCCAATAATCAAGAAAATACAATAATCTGTTACTGTCCTAGCCCCAAGAGTGCTGGATTACTGGAATGTTCCAAAGCCAAATGGAGATTGCGTGTGAATGTCATATTGCTATTATTGGCTTAGTTTACATGTATACGTACAAGTGAGCATAAATATACAGGACTGCAGATGTTGTTACACATGTCAAGAAAAAAAGTTCCAGCTCTCAAAGCATTGTGGTTCTCGGCATCTGATTGACCTCAAATATATTTAGTGAAATTTCCTGTCAGTCCCAGACAGATGGCTTCACAGCATGAATTGTACACAAAGAAAGTGAGCGGAACAGAGGGAATTTCACCCATCCTATTAACTTGTGCAACATCCACTGGGCCATGCAAGAAATGAATCCATTAATGTGCGAGGGTAGAAATCTACACAGCAGCACAGAGGCATCTAGAAGAGAGAGAAATCTGCAATTGTTTTGGGAAGGATACAAAGGAAAAGTATATGCATGAAATAATATCACGTATAAAACAGGAATGCAGTAAAGTAATAAGAAACTAATATTAAATCTAACAAAAACTAAAATAAATGTATAATAAAATATAGTGACAGCACAAATCATTGTACGAAAAATAACAACAATAATACATCAAATAATAGTCTAATAGGAATAATTCTAAAATGATAAGGTAAAAATAATATATACAGTAATTATAACGAAGGTGACATAATGAAGAGAAATTTGTCTATCGCGGCTTATAAATCGTTGATAAGTCTTCCTCTGCTTTTTATCATTTAATCAGTTGAGTAGCCAGGATTTTTCATAATGGCCAAAAAAAAAAAGTTCCCTCCACTATAAAGGGAACCCGTCATCAACTTTATGCTACCCATACTAACGGCAATATAAAGTACAGACAGGTGAGATGATTTCAGCGATCTGTCGTTTATAAGTTAAAAGTAAGTGGTTGCCGAGAACCAACATCACAATCATTGCAGACTGGGCCTGGAAAAGAGTCCCGGCCACCTGAGAAGAGTCCTGGTTATTCATCAAGTCCTGCTCTCCCTGCTGATGACTGACCGTCTTCTACCGAGTTTTCTCCCTTTCTCTCTAGGAAAGAACTGCCAATCATCAGCAGATGGGCGGGGAGAGAGCAGGAGATTATAATAACCAGGACTCTTCTCAGGTAGATTTGACTCTTTTCAGGACCTGCGCTGCAATCATTATGATGCTGGTTCTCAGCAACCACTTACTTTTAGCTCATAAGAGACACACCGCTGAAATCAGCATTTCTGTCACTATTTTAAGCTGCCCTAAGTGATGTCAGCATAAAGTTGATGACAGGTTCCCTTTAAGATGAAAACATTCTTAATGGGATTCTCTGGGCTTTTAATATTGATGACCTCAGGATAGGTCATCAATATGAGATGGGAGGGGGCCCGACACCCGGGACCGCAGCCCAGTGGCGTAACTACGACTGACTGGGCCCCACAGCAAATTTTTGAATGGGGCCCCCAGTAACTTCTTCGCAACCCCCAACTCACGTGAAACCCCCACTCCTGTGGCTAGTCAAGATCGAGCTCTCAGACGAGGCCTGGCTGCTGCTCCGTCCATTTCCTATATCACTGTATATAATGTCATTGTAACCTCCAATGCAGTATGCAATGTCTACGCGTCATGATGAATGACCTATATATTGGCATCCGAAACGCGTAGACATTGTATACTGTATTGGATGTCTGGATTTTACGTAGAAAGAATAAAATTATCTTTTTATGGGAAGCTGGACTCTACAACGTTTTTGCAACTTCTACATGACCGTGTCCGGGCCATTTGTCCGTGCCTCCCAAAGAGATACACAGGTGAGCGCTGCAATACTTACGTCTATCATAATGTCATTGTAAATACTGTTGAGGGGGCCCTGACAATAAAATCTTTTAGTCTTCCTAATGAGGGGGACCCTTGTGGGTTTGGGCCCCAAAGCAGCCACTTCCCCTGCTTCCCCTATAGCTATGCCCCTGCCTCCGCCGATTAGCTGTATGAAGGGAAGGCGCACACTGCGGGCGTGCCGTCTCCCGGTGCTGCTATATCTATGGCGAGCAGGAAGAGAGAAGGGAGACAGCATACACACACGGAGCGTGCCTTCCCTTCATAAAGCTGATCGGCGGGGGTGTCACAGGTTGTCTGAAAACTAGGATTTTGTTAAAGCCCCAGAGAACTCCTTTAACCCTGCCCATAGAATAGCTTTGGTATATACACTGATCAGGCATAACCTTAGTAAACACCATTGATCATCTCAAGACAAAGGCTCCTGTCAGGGGCTGGCATATATTAGACAGTGAGCAGTCAATTCTAGAAGCTGATTGTTAGGTGGAAGCCCATGTCTGCTGCTGTCCTGCTGTCCCGGATAGGCGTTGGAGTCCCTCCACTCTTCCTGCGTGTATTGGAACTAGTGCTCAGTGAACTTTGTTACAGCACTAATAGAGTCAATATTTCCTTCTTGCTCCCTGTCCAGCTGTTGACTAAGGAGCTGATCAGAATCCCTATTTAGCTGGGATGTGGATTGACCCCCATGCCTGAGCTTTAGGTTTTCTAGTGTCTAGTAACCAGAAAAGATGTGATCTCCTGTCTCATTACTTGCGTATCCTACCTTGCCTGTCTTCTATTTCTGTTCCTTGTCACCTGCCCTGAACATGGAATTGCTATCTGGATTATGCACATTCTCAGCCTGCCCCGACCTTAGAATTGTTATCTGGAATACGCACCTTCTCAGCTTGCCCAGACCTTGGAATGTATCCTGACTACATCTTTTGCCTGTTCCCTTAGTTCTTTGCACCAGTGTCTCTGACGCCCATGGGTCAGCAGCCAATTACACCAGTATTACTCCAGAAGGTAGCAGCCTGGTTGGTTCCCTGCAGCGAAGTCCAGGGGTTAAAGGGTGAATACTAGGGAACCGCGTTGGTTTAGCCCAAAGTCAAACTGGTTAGCTGGTACAGTGGGTCCACACACACTGTCCACTACTTTGATGTGTTGGAAGCAGGAAAAATCGACAAATGGAAGAATCTGAGCAACTTTGACAAGGAGAAAACTGTTATCTCTAGAAGACTAAGACAGAGCGTCTCCAAACCAGCAGGTGTTGTGAGGTGTTACTGATATGCAGTGGTTAGTACTTACCAAAATTGGTCCAAGGAAGGACAATCAGTAAACTAGTGACAGGGTCATGGGCATCTAAGACACATTGATGTGTGTGAAGATCAAAGGCTAGCCCATCTGGTCCAATCCGACAGAAGTGCAAATTGCTGAGAAAGTTTCTGCTGGCTTTGATCGAAAGATGTCAGGACACACATTGTCTCGTAATGTTAGCCACTTGGTTTTAGGGCTCTTTCACACTTGCGTTGTTCTGTTCCGGCATAGAGTTCCGTCGTCGGGGTTCCATGCCGGAAGAATCCTGATCAGGATTATCCCAATGCATTCTGAATAGAGAGAAATCCGTTCAGGATGCATCAGGATGTCTTCAGTTCCGGACCGGAACGTTTTTTGGCCGGAGAAAATACCGCAGCATGCCGCGCTTTTTGCTCCGGGCAAAAATCCTGAACACTTGCCGCAAGGCCGGATCCGGAATTAATGCCCATTGAAAAGCATTAATCCGGATCCGGCCTTAAGCTAAACGTCGTTTCGGCGCATTACCGGATCCAACGTTTAGCTTTTTCTGAATGGTTACCATGGCTGCCAGGACGCTAAAGTCCTGTTTGCCATGGTAAAGTGTAGTGGGGAGCGGGGGAGCAGTATACTTACCGTCCGCGCGGCTCCCGGAGCGCTTCAGAGTGACATCAGGATCACGTCATCCATGCGCATGGGGCGCTCTGACGTCATTATGGAGCGCCCCGGGAGCCGCACGGACTGTAAGTATACTGCTCCCCCGCTCCCCACTACTACTATGGCAACCAGGACTTTAATAGCGTCCTGGCTGCCATAGTAACACTGAACGCATTTTGAAGACGGATCAGTCTTCAAATGCTTTCAGTTCACTTGCGGTGTTACGGATCCGGCGGGCACTTCCGGCAAATGGAGTACACGACGGATCCAGACAACGCAAGTGTGAAAGAGGCCTTAATCGTATGGCAGTATTCAGTATTAGGAGGCATTCTTTAATCATAATTTTAGTACTTGAACTTCATTGCTGCTTTCGGCTCCCGGCCTCCTCCAGTTATTTTCATAAATTATTGGATATTTATTCCTCATTCTTACAACATTGACGGATCCTGAGACTATGCTTATTTTATTTTTCTAGAAAACAAGGAGAGATTGTTGTACAGACACCCCCCTAGAGTAGCTTGTAAGACTCTACTACTGCTTGGCTGTTAATTGTTTTGGGCCCCAGTGATTATTTTAATAGCATTTGGGATAAACTTACAAATCAGTTACAATATGTAAAAAATCCAATATTGTAGGATATTTCTCTGGATTTCTTGGAAGAGAACTAAGTGGGCCACTGATTCTGCATTTTTTGCTCCAACTGTGATGTATAAGATGTTTAATGCAGCAGGCAGAAGCTCCAGGGAATCTACATAATAAAATGGATAGGAAGCAAAACGTGACATGCCCACCGGGTGCTCATTTGTTGGTTAACCCCTTACGACGTGTGACAACGGTGGGAATGAAGACGAATGCATTCAACTAAGTGAGTTACATGTGCTCCATCATATGCCTTGATAGCAGTGAACCAAAGAACCATCACATATCGACATGTGCAACTAAAATAAAAATAAATTTTTTTAAATTCACTGGAGATATGGCTGTTTTGAAACAGCTCTCATAATCAATCTCAAATCTCAAAAAAAAAAATCTCAAAAAAAGCAACCTAAAGCCTGAATTACTCGTGCTGATTTTTGGGCAGATGATCGCTAATGAGGATTCGTATGAATGCTTGTTAGCGATCATGTTCAGCCTTTACTGAACAGGAATACAAAGCTTAAGGAGAGTTCCTCTACCTGTGATAATCTGATTCCTGTGATATTCATAAAAAGAACCATATAGGATGCAATATTTCCCCTACCACATTCCCCCTTTCTATGATCTTGGCTAGGGTCGAGGTACTGACTTGGCCCCAGGACTCAGGTTCCTCTATCTGGGGAGGTTATCGTTACCCTACATGATGTCTATCAAGAGGTAAACTAGACCAATTAGGAGGCAATAGGAGGTACAGTACCATGAAAAACAAAAAATGTCTCAAAATATACCGGTAATGGCATCATGTAGAACTGGGTTGAGTCTTGTCAGGCAATCTAGAAATCAAAAGGGAGTCAAGCAGATATGGGTATGCACTATCAGGATACGATGTTAACGAGGTGATGGGGTTAAAGATCTAGTACTGGAGGTCAAGGTATGGTGTACCATAGGGAGTAGTATAGAAAAGTACAGTTGACCCAAGGTTTTGGTAATAGTAGTTTAGCAGAGCTGGGCATGAAGGGTGTAGCACAAAAGAGTAGTACAATCTAATGAGCCAATATTGGAATTTCAGGAAAAACACAAACTAGCCTAACTAGGAAGAAATAAACTTTGACTAGAACTAAGACCAGTGTGATGACAATCATAATAATGGAGCCTCTTGTGTTCATGGGCACCTTTATTAACACAACTGGTTTCACTTTAAGACTCACTGCAGGGCTAGCTGGCAGGGTGACAAAATGGCGCTGGATCTTGGTGAGGTAAGTACATTACACCACCACACTCTATGAAGCTATCGCTCCATCTATCCATTTACTAAAATTGATGTATTTCCCTTTTATAGACAGAAATAGGAATATGTAGTTATCTGGAAAAATTGTATCTTATTGTACTATCCACATGAGCTTTTACGCTTGTCTTTACCATTTCCCTTAATCAAGAGAGCTTCATTTAGCCTTATCTTAATGCAAGCAGAAAGATTAAATTCCAGGTTACCTGTAGAGATTAAAATGAAATTTCACTTGGATACGTATTGGCAAATAAAATAAAAAACGTGTCACAAAAACGCTTGACATGAACTCATCAGAATTCAGTTTCATTAAAAATTTTCTAATGGAACTGAAGTCATCCATACTGTGGTTTAAGTGCTTGTCCAACCATCCCATCCAGTAGCTCTTCTAATCGTGTCCTGGAAAACCACTGGCTAAATAGAACAGCATAGAGATCTATTGATCTGTACGTCAAAAAGATTTAGTCCTCTCGAAAAGAGAAGACCTCAATAAAGCAGGACAGAGCAACAACCAAGGCCCATACATTATTATACCATATGGACACTAAGGCAGTTAAGTGCTGGAACCTTTGATATTTGTTCCATGCATTTCCTGTTTTATGGTTTTTGAATGTCAGTAGTATTAGTAGCATTAAAACACCTAGGCTTTGGTAGGTCTCCTGCTTGTCCATGAGGTCTTTTACAACATAGAAGGTGTCATTTAGTGTCACCCTTGGAGTTGTTCGTTGTGGAAAACACATTATTGTGCTTGTTTGTCAACTTATTAGTTCATAGTATGGATGTGAATAATATGTTTTGACTAGAAATTGGATACTTAGAGCTGCAACTGACATCGCACAGGCTAGACTTTGCTGTGGATTTTAACTGATCCTCTTGCTTACACCCTAAAACTCAAGGGGGTATGGAACTTGGGTATGGAGCTGCAAGATAATCGTCAGGTCATGGTCCCCAAGATAGTCACCAGATGGCAGGCAGGAGGATCGGACTGGGGCATGGTCAGGAAGATCCATGGATTAGAGCCAAGACCAGAATGAAGCATGATCAGATGGTGCAATCGGTCAGAGTTAGGAGAACGGTACTATACTGTGTCTGATCAAAGACATGGGTTAGAACTAGGAGTTGGAACCAGGAAACAGGCAGATTATGAGACCAAGAGACCAAGATCTAGAAACAGGGCAGGAGTGAGAAGCAGGTCAAAAGTACACCAGATGTTGAAACCAGCAAACTAGAGTTCAGGGAAAAACCCAGAGTTGTAATCAGGAACCCAAGGTTCAGGAACAGGCCAGGAGTTGGAACCAGTAATGTGGCATCCAGGGAGTGAGACAAAGGCAGATTCTAGGAGAAGGCCAGGTCAGAATCGGAAGGATATGGTAAGGCAGATTTCAGGAGCAGGCCATATCAGATCCAGAAGGGTGAGGCAAGGCAGAATCCAGGAGCAGACCAAGTCAAAACCAGGAGGGTTGGTGCCAGGTTGGTGCCTGGAGAATGAGCTCAGCAGAAAAGTTTAGATGGCACCTGAATGCATAGCAACAGGAAGAAATAACACTATTTGGATGCAGCAGTAAAGTGTGAAAGAGACAGAACAACACAGGATCCCTGGGAGGTATGGAACAGTAGGGGTCATAAATATGTCAATTCAATTCTTCAAATGTGTCCTAATAGTAGGTGGATTGGCAAAAATGAAATTCTAGCTCTAAACGTTTAATCCCAGAGGTCAGATCCCATTGAAAAACTATGCCAAAAAATTATTGAGAGACCCACATTAAGTGATACCATCATGACAAACACAAGGATCCTCAGTCAGTCAATTAGCTAACCATCAAGACCTCTAGATGGAGCTGAAAGAAATTAAACTGGGGTGAACTGGGCCAATGTGGGCCAACATGACTTGATAATCACTATGATTTGTATATAGTAGTGGCAACAGCACTCTTTTAGACTATTGACTTTTCGTCTTCTGTTCCTTTCCACCCTGGCACTCAATAGTCCAACATCATTCAATGTAAGACAGAACAAATGCAATTCAATGTGGTAGTTTATTAATCCAGCAAAAAAAAAGTGCATCACGTATTTATTACAGCAACATTTCGGGCATATTGAATATTTAAATGTTCAAGCTAAAATAGAACATAAGAAGTGAAACATTGATGGTTTATATGCAAAGTTTCATATACATTATGCACATACATCATATACATTATATATATCAGTGGCCCTTGTGCAGAATTTCATATACATCATGCACATAAAGACATAACATCCGTGAATTTAAATATAAATTTACATGATAGTAGTGGTCCAAGTAAACGAGAACTACAAAGCTAAGAAAATCCTAAACTTAAGGTAGACTCATATTCCCCAGATAGAGGTTAACCTACCTACGTCCTGCCTCCTTTCAAAAATATCCTGTTATGGAGGTGATTAGTTCGTACCGAACTTTAGGGTTTTCGGCACCCGGACCCGAACATTTACGTAAAAGTTCGGGTTCGGGTTCGGTGTTCGGCAATTTTTATGGCGCTTTTTGAAAGGCTGCAAAGCAGCCAATCAACAAGCGTCGTACTACTTGCCCCAAAAGGCCATCACAGCCATGCCTACTATTGGCATGGCTGTGATTGGCCAACTGCAGCATGTGACCCAGCCTCTATTTAAAGGGATTCTGTCATGAGATTTGAGTCCTATAAGCTAAACATATGGCCAGGTCCGTACTAATAACATGAATCCTAAACTGCCCTTATTAGACCTGCTTGTGGCTCTATTAGCCCAAAAAACTGTTTTTTATAAGCTGTCACTCACCTACCTAAGGTGCCCAAGGGGTTTTACGTTAACCCAGGGTGCCCGCCCACACCCCTCGCCGTCTGGTGCCCAGCGCCGCCTTCCTCACCTCAGCCCCGCCTCCGCAATCCTCCCGTCCCTCTGCTAGATCCGGCGCCTACGCACAAAGCTCAGCCTGATGCGCCGCGGACTCCTGGCAGCGGCTTCGTTGAGCTAAGTGCGCATGCGCATCAGGCGCCACAAGCAGGTTTAATAAGGGCAGTTTAGGATTCATGTTATTAGTACGGACCTGGCCATTTGTTTAGCTTATAGGGCTCAAATCTCATGACAGAATCCCTTTAAGCTGGAGTCACGTAGCGCCGCCCGTCACTCTGCTCGGATTAGTGTAGGGAGAGGCTGCAGCTGCTGTGAGGGAGAGATCAGGGAGAAATCTTATCAAGAACTGGTTTATGTACTCAGCGATCTACAGAAAAAGTGTTTTGTGGGTGCAGTGCACAATTTTTTTAAGCCTGCCCTGAGCCAACTACTGCTGAAAACAAACTTTTTTTTCTACAGTTAGTCAATATCAATACATGATCGGCAGCCATTTTATGCAACGATAGTGCACCAGCATAGGCTATCTGCAAGTCCAGAAATACAGCTTTGGCATACTGGGGTGAAAAAACCCTCTGATATACTGCACATCTGGGATTGGACAAGCATAAGTGACTGTCACATTTAGGACAAAAATACAGCTTTTTGGTTAGGGTGAAAAAACCCTCTAATATACTGCACATCTGGGATTTCACGTACATAAGTCACTGTCACATTTAGGACAGAAATACAGCTTTTTGGTTAGGGTGAAAAAACCCTCTAATATACTGCACATCTGGGATTAGACAAGCATAAGTCACTGTCACATTTAGGACAGAAATACAGCTTTTTGGTTAGGGTGAAAAAACCCTCTAATATACTGCACATCTGGGATTACACATGCATAAGTCACTGTGACATTTAGGCCATAAATACGGCTTTGGCATACTGGGGTGAAAAAAACCTCTAATATACTGCACATCTGGGATTACACGTGCATAAGTGACTGTCACATTTAGGACAGAAATACAGCTTTTTGGTTAGGGTGAAAAAACCCTCTAATATACTGCACAGCTGGGATTACACGTGCATACGTCACTGTCACATTTAGGACAGAAATACAGCTTTTTGGTTAGGGTGAAAAAACCCTCTAATATACTGCACATCTTGGATTACACATGCATAAGTCACTGTCACATTTAGGACAGAAATACAGCTTTTTGGTTAGGGTGAAAAAACCCTCTAATATACTGCACATCTGGGATTACACGTGCATAAGTGACTGTCACATTTAGGCCATAAATAGGGCTTTGGCTTGCTGGGGTGAAAAAAGCCTCTCATATACTGCACATCTGGGATTACACATGTATAAGTCACTGTCACATTTAGGACAGAAATACAGCTTTTTGGTTAGGGTGAAAAAAGCCTCTAATGTACTGCACATCTGTGATTACACGTGCATAAGTCACTGTCACATTTAGGACTGAAATACAGCTTTTTGGTTAGGGTGAAAAAACCCTCTAATATACTGCACATCTGGGATTACACGTGCATAAGTGACTGTCACATTTAGGCCATAAATACGGCTTTGGCATTTTGGGGTGAAAAAAGCCTCTCATATACTGCACATCTGGGATTACACATGCATAAGTCACTGTCACATTTAGGACAGAAATACAGCTTTTTGGTTAGGGTGAAAAAAGCCTCTAATGTACTGCACATCTGTGATTACACGTGCATAAGTCACTGTCACATTTAGGACTGAAATACAGCTTTTTGGTTAGGGTGAAAAAACCCTCTAATATACTGCACATCTGGGATTACACGTGCATAAGTGACTGTCACATTTAGGCCATAAATACGGCTTTGGCATTCTGGGGTGAAAAAAGCCTCTCATATACTGCACATCTGGGATTAGACAAGCATCAGTGACTGTCACATTTAGGCCAGAAATACAGCTTTTTGGTTACTGGGGTGAAAAAACCCTCTGATATACTGCACATCTGGGATAAGACGTGCATAAGTGAGTGTCACATTTAGGCCACAAATAGAGTTAAAAAAAAAATGCCATATAGTGCAATACCCTACATCAGGGTTTATATTGGCGGTTAATCATTTTTAACATACTTAACCACTTTTTACTTTGCTTTGTGAACGCTAACTATGAGGCAAACATCTAATAAGGGACGCGGTCATGGTCGTGGTGGTGGTGTTGGTGGAGCCTCTGGTGCAGGGAGAGGACGTGGCTGTTCTGCCACAGCTACACGTCCTACTGAACCTACTGCCTCAGGTCCCAGTAGCCGCCAGAATCTACAGCGATATTTGGTTGGGCCTAATGCCATTCTAAGGATGGTAAGGCCTGAGCAAGTACAGGCGCTAGTCAATTGGGTGGCCGACAGTGAATCCAGCACGTTCACATTATCTCCCACCCAGTCTTCTGCAGAAAGCGCACAGGTGGCGCCTGAAACCCATGCCCATCAGTCTGTCACATCACCCCCGTGCATATCGGGGAACCTGTCTGAGCCTCAAGTCATGCAGCAGTCTCTTATGCTGTTTGAAGACTCTGCTGGCAGGGTTTCCCAAGGGCATCCACCTAGCCCTTCCCCAGGAGTGGAAGACATAGAATGCACTGACGCACAACCACCTGATGAGGACATGGGAATACCACCTCAGCACGTCTCTGATGATGACGAAACACAGGTGCCAACTGCTGCATCTTTCTGCAGTGTGCAGACCGAAAAGGAGGTCAGGGAGGAAGACTTGGTGGAAGACGATGCAGGGGACGATGAGGTCCTAGACCCCACATGGAATGAAGGTCGTGCGACTGACTTTCAGATTTCGGAGGAAAAGGCAGTGGTGAGACCGAGCCAACAGCGTAGCAAAAGCGGGAGCAGGGTGCAAAAGCAGAGCAGCCGTCGCCAAAACAGTTTGCCTGCTACTGGCCACCGTCAACAGGGACCGAGCACACCAAAGGCAGCTTCAAGGAGTTCCCTGACATGGCGCTTCTTCACATAATGTGCTGACGACAAGACCTGAGTGGTTTGCATGCTGTGCCATCAAAGCCTGAAGCGAGGCATTAACGTTCTGAACCTTAGCACAACCTGCATGACCAGGCATCTACATGCGAGACACGGGCTGCAGTGGAGTAAGCACCTTCAAAACCAAGAAAGGGCTCAGGCCCCTCCTGCTCCCTCTTCTGCCTCTGCCTCTTCCTCCGCCTCTGGAGGAATGTTGGCACCTGCCGCCTCACAAACAGAGGATGTGCCACCAACAACACCACCTCCGTCACTAAGCATCTCCACCATGTCACACGGAAGCGTTCAGCTCTCCATCTCACAAACCTTTGATAGAAAGCGTAAATTCCCACCTAGCCACCCTCGATCCCTGGCCCTGAATGCCAGCATTTCTAAACTACTGGCATTTGAAATGCTGTCATTCAGGCTGGTGGAACGGATAGCTTCAAACAGCTCATGTTGCTTGCTGCCCAACAGTACGTCGTTCCCAGCCGCCACTACTTCTCCAGGAGAGCGGTGCCCTCCCTGCACAACCAAGTATCGGATAAAATCAAGTGTGCACTGCGCAACGCCATCTGTGGCAAGGTCCACCTAATCACAGATACGTGGACCAGTAAGCACGGCCAGGGACGTCAGCAGGCTGTTCTGAAACTGATGTGTTTGGGGGACAGGCCCCACACCGCGCAGGAGTTGTGGCGGGGTATAGAACAACAGACCGACGAGTGGTTGCTGCCAGTGAGCCTCAAGCCCGGCCTGGTGGTGTGCGATAATGGCCAAAATCTCGTTGCAGCTCTGGGACTAGCCGGCTTGATGCACATCCCTTGCCTGGCGCATGTGCTGAATTTGGTGGTGCAGAAATTCAATCACAACTACCCCGACATGTCAGAGCTGCTGCATAAAGTGCAGGCTGTCTGTGCGCGCTTCCGGCGTTCTCATCTTGCCGCCGCTCGGCTGTCTGCTCTACAGCGTAACTTCGGCCTTCCCGCTCACCGTCTCATATGCGACGTGCCCACCAGGTTGAACTCCACCTTGCACATGCTGGAGAGACTGTACGAGCAGCAGCAGGCCATAGTGGAGTTTCAGCCGCAGCACGCACGAGTCGCACTGCGGAACAGCACAACTTCACCACCAATGACTGGGCCTCCATGCTAGACCTGTGTGCACTGTTGCGCTGTTTCGAGTACTCCACCAACATGGCCAGTGGCGATGACGCCGTTATCAGCGTTACAATACCACTTCTATGTCTCCTTGAGAAAACACTTAGGGCGATGATGGAAGAGGATGTGGCCCAGGACGAGGAGGAGGAAGAGGGGTCATCTCTAACACTTTCAGGCCAGTCTTTTAGAAGTGGCTCAGAAAGAGGATTTTTGCAACAGCAGAGGTCAGGTACAAATTTGGCCAGCCAGGGCTCACTACTGGAGGATGAGGAGGATGAGGAGGAGGTGGAGGATGGGGATGAAGCATGTTCACAGCGGGGTGGCATCCAACGCAGCTCGGGCCCATCACTGGTGCGTGGCTGGGGGGATACGGAGGACGCAGACGATACGCCTCCCACAGAGGACAGCTTGTCCTTACCTCTGGACAGCCTTGCACACATGAGCGACTACATGCTGCAGTGCCTGCGCAACGACAGCAGAGTTGCCCACATTTTAACGTGTGCTGACTACTGGGTGGCCACTCTGCTGGATCCCCGTTACAAAGACAATGTGCCGTCCTTAATTCCCTCATTGGAGCGTGATCGGAAGATGCGCGACTACAGGCGCACGCTGGTAGACGCGCTCCTGAGAGCATTCCCGACTGACGCCGGGGGACAAGGGGAAGGACAAGGCGAAGGCAGGGGAGGAGGAAGAGGTCGCCAATGCAGCTGTGTCAGCGCCAGCACCTCAGAAGGCAGGATTAGCATGGCCGACATGTGGAAAAGCTTTGTCACCTCGCCGCAACAACCGGCCCCAACTGCTGATATGGAGCGTGTTAGCAGGAGGCAGCATTTGAACAACATGGTGGAACAGTACCTGTGCACACGCCTACACGTACTGACTGATGGTTCTGCCCCATTCAACTTCTGGGTCTCCAAATTGTCCACATGGCCAGAGCTTGCCCTGTATGCCTTGGAGGTGCTGGCCTGCCCTGCAGCCAGTGTACTCTCTGAATGTGTATTTAGCATGGCAGGAGGCGTCATTACAGACAGACGCAGCCGCCTGCCCACAGCCAACGTGGACAAGCTCACGTTCATTAAAATGAACCAGGCCTGGATCCCACAAGACTTGTCTGTACCTTGTGCAGAATAGACATTTATACCACCATCAAACATACATTCTTGTACTCAAGTTTTAGTGCAATGATTCTTTGTTTTCCTACCCCAATAAAAAAAATTAAAAAAACATTGTTGGCTACCTCCTCCTCCTCCATTGCTGCCTCCACCTACAACACCACATTCACCGCCTCCTCAACCTCCGACTCCATATCCATCTCCTTCTCTGAGTTGAAGGTTAATAATTTGTAATTTTTAGTTATTTTATTTCATTTTAAGTTATTTCCCTATCCACATTTGTTTGCAGAGCAGATGCCATGCTCTTAAGCACATTTTACTGCCTTTTACATCCCTCTAGCCTTTTCAAGGACTATTTTAGAGCCATCTTAATTAAAAAAAAGTGCCAATTTTAGTGCCCTAAATTGAAAAAATTCTTATTTTCAATTGTCGGGTGACATTTTACCATTTTTGCTGTCCCTGGGTTACAGGGGCCTAAATCTCTCAAAATCCTCTGTTCTATTGCTGGGTGACATGAACCCCCTTTTGCCGTGAATGAACCCCTGCTCTGCATTGCTGACAGGGAACTAAATTTAGTGAAAACATCTGTTACTGATCGGAAGATGTGCGACTACAAGCGTACGCTGATGATAGCATTCCCACCTGACAGCGGGGGCACAGTGGAAGCATAAGGCGAAGGCAGAGGAGGAGGAGGAAGAGGTCACCAACGCAGCTGGGGCACCACCAGCACCTGAGAAGGCAGAGTTAGCATGGCCCAAATGTGGAAAAGCTTTGTCAGCCTTGGAGGTGCTGACCTGCCCTGCAGCCAGTGTATAGTGTGAATGTGTGTTTAGTACGGCAGAGAGCATTATCACAGGCCACAGCCAATGTGGACAAGCTTACGTTTATTAAAATGAACCAGGCATGGATCCCACAGGACTTGTCCGTACCTTGTGCAGAATAGACATTTATACCAGCCTCAACCATACATTCTTGTACTTAAGTGCACTTATTCTTAGTTTTCTTTTGTTATATGTCCCAATATTTTGGGGGATACCCCAATTTAAAAATAAAAAATAACACAAATCAGTGTTGGCTACCTATTCCTCCTTCACCGCCGCTTCCACCTACACCACCACATCCACCCATCCACCGTCTCCTCAACCTCCTACTCCTAGATCCAGATTGTTATTTTAAATTTTTCTGTATTTTATGTTATTTTAAGTCATTTCCCTATCCACATTTGTTTGCAGAACAGTTGCCATGCTCTTAAGCACATTTTGATGCTTTTTGCAGCCCTCTAGCCCTTTCCAGGTCTATTTTAGAGCCATTTTAGTGCCCAATAGTTCGGGTCCCCATTGACTTCAATGGGGTTCGGGATCAAATTCAGGTCAAGTTCGGGTCCCGAACCCGAACTTTTTTTTCAAGTTCGTCCGAACCTGCCGAACATGAGCATCCAGGTGTCCGCTCAACTCTATTAGTGAGCACTTCTCCTTTGCCAAGATAATCCATCCCAACTTTCGGTTCTGAAGACTCCAGCGGCTCAGGATCAGTGCTCTGGGCAGCTGGGCTCAGGCTGGAAGTGGGCACCGCTCTGTAGGAAGGAGACCAGGGCTCGGCTCACCCTAGCGTTACAGTGCACCCCAGCACCCCACAGTATGCAGTATAGCACCCTATAGTATACAGCACCACACAGTATGCAGTAAAGCACCCCACACTATACAGTATACAGCAACCCACAGTATATAGTAGAGCAGTATAGCAGCCCACAGTATACAGCACCCCAAAGTATACAACACCTCACATTATACAGTAGAGCAGTATAGCACCTCACCGTATACAGCACCCCAAACTATACACGATACAGCACCCCACACTATACAGTACAGCAGTATAGCACTCCACAATATACAGCACCCACAGTATACAGTATACAACCCCCCACAGTATACAGCCCACCACAGTATACAGCCCCCCACAGTATACAGTACCCCACAGTATACAGCCCCCCACAGTATACAGGCCCCCACAGTATACAGCCCCCCTCAGTATACAGCCCCCCACAGTATACAGGCCCCCACACTATACAGCACCCCACTATACAGTAGTTTACAGTATATTAGCATAACAGCCCCTGTCACCTTTTTCTGATGTAATCGTCACAAAAAAAGCTCCACAGTTAAGGCAAACTTCTCCTACAGCAACACTCCTGGTAGAAAGGACCTTGATGAACTCATAGCCATGTGACCAGTAATATTGCTAGGTTACTGGTCACATGGTGATGATGTAATCTAAGGTCCTAGAGAATCACAGCTCTCACAGTACGCTGCCTGGAGTGCCGGCAGGCATGGCATGGCAGCACCCCCTGTGTAGCTGACACCCGGGGCAGTGGCTAGCAGGGCTCAAGAGGCAGCAGCCTTGGGCCCCCCAGGAGAAACTTGGCCCGGGGCAGCTGCCCCTTTTGCCCCTTGTTAAAGACGGCCCTGCGCATGGGCTGTAGCATATAATAACAGTGTGACCAGAGTGTCTTTGATGTTTGTATGACATAAGAGGCTTGTACCACTTACCGTATGTAATATAAATATCCTAGACATATTAAAGCCATAGGGTCTGATTTATCCTAACTTTTTTTCTTTCTTTTTTTTGTGGATTTTTGCAAGAGCGAATCAAAGCTGACGAAGTGGCATTCGTTCCGAATTTCAGGAAAAATTTGATTCGCACCGAAGCTGAATTTCCTCACGCTTCTTGGTAACTAATCAAATTTTTTCCTAAATTTGCTGCTTCCATAGAGAAAGGAACTCGTGAAAGGCGGGATCACCCATAATGCCATGCATGCAGCCAATCAGCAGCCAGCCAGCCCTGTGATGTCACAGCCCTATAAATAGCCTCAGCCATCTTAGATTCTGCCATTTACCAGTTACTTGGTGCAGGGAGATATGTCTGCAGGGGCTAGGGACAGTGCTAGAAAAAACATCATTGTGCTGAAAAAATTATTTACAAGTGCAGGGAAAGATTATTCAAGGTGTAGGGAAAGGATAGGGAGGAATCATTCCACAGCTTTTATGTTGAACAGGGTTCAGTAGGGGAGGTTACAGCCTGGGTAATAGGAACAATCCTATTACACCTTGCTGCACTGACTGGGGATCCAAATTGCCATTATACAGCTCTGTAATTCCAGCAAACCGTTCTTGTTAATGGGGTGCAAGTGCTGTTTGATACAGGCATTAACAGGGTTTATTACAAGGAAATATTTCTACGTCTTATTTGCCCTTGTGTGGCGCAGTTATATGTTCTAAATAATTTTTTGGCTTGTATTAGTGGGGAAAAAAGGTCTTATTAGCCCTTTTTGTCGTGTATTAGTGGCAAAAGTAAATATATATATTTGCAGATCAGCGGTGCAGTTATCTGTTGTAAAGCCTTTTGTGGTTTCTATTAGCTCCCAGTGTCAGCTAGCGGTCGTGTCGTGACCAGCAACCAAGCGGTTCTTGAGTGGTTGACTCGATCTTCGACTTAGTCGCAAGTGACATCAGACACTCCCAGCCAAGTGTCAGTGGGTTCGTCAGACACAACCCTTAGTTGCCATGGCCCGGGAGCAGGCCGTTTGCCATGGGCGGACTGACCATTCGGGCACTCGGGCATGGACCGAGGGCCCGCGGCCACTAGGGACCGTCTTCTGCACTCACATGTAATGGAGCGCTCTGACCGGGCCCGGCATGAGGTACAGTGACCATGCCGGGCGCCTTCAGAGCGCTCGTCAAACATGTATAATATGAGGCAAGGAAGAGGGGGGTGTTGGCGCAGAGGCAAGAGGGGGGGGGGGCGCGCGGTGCGCACTTACACACCCGGCAGTTCTTGTCACTGCCGGGCTGTTGTTTCCATAGCGAAGCAGGGAGCGCTCTCCGTTCCCTGTGCTCTCCGTTCCCTGCTTCACTGTTCTTCTGAGCACTCCCCCTGCTGGCCACACATCGTGCTGCTGGCTGTGGGAGGAGTGCTGAAGGCCCGGGAAGGCCCTGTGTAATTTCCCCCACACTACTTCTATATAGTAGTTTCCCCCACACTGTCTCCATGTAGTAATTTCCCCCACACTGCTCCATATAGTAATTTCCCCCACACTGCCCCATATAGTAATTTCCCCCACACTACCCCATATAGTAATTTCCCCCACACTGCTTCATGTAGTAATTTCCCCCACACTGCCCCATATAGTAATTTACTACACACTGCCCCATATAGAAATTTCCCACACACTGCCCCCATGTAGTATTTTTCCCCCACACTGCCTCCCATGTAGTAATTCCCCCCACAAAGTAATTTGCCCCCCACACTGCCCCATCAAGTAATAACCCCCCACACTGCCCCCATTAGATAATTTGCCCTGACCCTGCCATCCATATAGTAGTTTGCCCCCCACACTGCCCTTCATTATGTAATTTGCCCCCACACTGCTCCCATCAAGTAATAACCCCCACACTTCCCCCCATTAGATCATTTGCCCCGACACTGCCATCCATTAAGTAAGTTGCCCCCCACAGTATTAATTTCTCCACACTGCCCCCGACCCACAGTATTAATTTCTCCACACTGCCCCCACAGTATTAATTCTCCCCACAGTAGTAATTTGCCCCACAGTATTAAAAGTCCCCCACACTGCCCCAGAGTACTAATTTTCCCCCACACTAGTAATTTGCCCCCACGTAGTAGTTTGCCCCCTACTGTCCCTTGAGTAATGTCCCCAAAGTTGGCACACAAAAAAACTAAAAATAAAAGCTAATACCTACCTACCTGTGTTCCAGTCAGCGCTCACTCGTCGGTGGTGCAGGCGCGCTGCGCACACTCGTCATTGTGCTGCGTCCGGGCACAGGCCCGGCTGCCCTGGGATTTTACTACCGCATTGGCTTCATGCCTACTAGGCCTGAAGCCTATGGCGGTCATTGGCGGACGGCGGCGGGGCAGGGAACTATGCGCTCCCATGCCCCACCATAGTTTGTGGGCTTTTGGATCGGCGTTGGGCCACCTAGCGATGCCGGGCCCGGGGCAACCGACCCAAGTGCCCCAATTATAATCCACCACTGGACACCAATTATCAGATTGAATTGTCCCCATTCTTCAATCTGTTAAATAAAAATTATAAGAAACTAAACTAAACTTAAATTTGCCAATATATTATCCCAATCTTTGAGAGAAATTCCCGGACAATCAATTTGCCAAGCCTTTTTTCCCAGAGAACGTGTATTATTAAATCGTGTTTTAAGCAACACTTTATAAAGTTGAGAAATTTTAACCTTCTGTCCTATATTCCATATAAATGAATAGATGAAGCAAGGAGATCGAGAAAACGATTACACAGGGCATGGGGGAGGAGGGGTCAAACATGGAGGCAGAGGAGGAGACGAAGCAACATATGTTCGATACTTCAAACTTTAAACCTGTAACCAGGTCCCAGCCGACACCGAAGATCCAAGTAGGGGGGCGGCAGAAAGCAGCTAAGACCGAAACATCAGAAAGAGAGCGACCGCCCCGTCAGCCAGCGAAGCAGCAAGCACACACCGCCAGACAAGGCGGACAAAAACAGGGGATCTGCCGTGAGTCCGGTCTAGCAGAACGTAAAGTGCCCAGAGGTGGGGGCGTCCCACGGTTCAGAAAGAGAGGCTCATGTCTTGCATAGTGCGGCGGGATAGAACGGTCGGAGGGAGGAGTGACGTAGCAAACCTACATCATTACGTCTTCACTCCCTCTCACAAAGGGGCTTCATCATCAGGAGAAGAGGGTGGCAGCTTGCCCGTGAGGCAGCAGCGGAGCCAGCAAGTCGCTAGCGTGTCTGGGAGTCAGCAGGGTGGCAGCAGTGGGAGGTCGGAAGCTATATGTGCCCGGGATAGACCACCCGTTTCGCAGGAGCCTACCTGCATGGGTTAGTGGAGGCAGCGGTGGTAGCAGTCAGTCAGTGCGTAGTGTTGGGGGTAAAATCACCTACTCTGCGGTGTGGCAGTGTTTTGTTAAGTCGCCCGAGAAGGTGAACATGGCCAAATGTAGAAGCTGTGGGCAGAAGATGAAGCATGGCCAGGGTGCCAATGTTGGCACCACAGCCCTGCATCAACATATGCAGCGTCACCATAAAGTGGCCTGGAAGAACCGTGGCTCCGATGTGGTGGTCCAGCCTGCATCACCCAGTGGCACACAGCCGATTTCAGATAGTCAAGGCTCCACCACCTCTGCCGAAGGATGCTGTTTGTCCTTCCCTTCTGCACCTCGTGTGCTCCACAGACAGGATCCGTTTTTTGGGGGTTATTGTTCTGATGGATCAGAGGAATGGCAAAATAGTCAGTGTTGTCAACACAAACTTACTGCTGACACCGTCTCCACTCTGTCAGGGGGCTCAACTTGTATAAGTATGTAATAGAACAGGTTCTGTAGACATCTATGTGGAATCAGCTGACATGGGTGTAAAAGGAGTGTAACGCTAACATCGACCTGTAAGGCTGAGTTCATACTTCAGTTATTTGGTTAGTTTTGGCCCCGTGACTGCTCAAATAATTGAAGTGTGCAGTGATTCTAAGAGCGGCCTCTGTCATCTACGTGTCATACTGACTCACAGTATTATTTCACTACCACAGCAGACTCCCTATGCGTGTTACTGCAAGGCACAGTGTTCTACACCATTATAACGGCTCTCTGCAGCCAGGAAATAGCTGTTTTTTAACATAATTCACCACAAATTTATCCGGATCATACCAAATTTTTCCCAAAAAATTAAGCAAACCGGCGAATTGAATTTTTGAAAAATTCGCTCAGCTCTATTTCTCAGCTACCTTCATTACTTCCCCAAAAAGAGGGGGTGGTGAAGTCGGGAAGAGAGCGGAGCCAGCTGCCCCTCAGCTGCACCACAGCTAAACCAGCCAGAGGATAGGTCATAAGTAGAAAAGTCTCTGAAAATCCTTTTAACCCGTTTACTACACTACAACACAGACTTTAACTCTTTTACAGCCCTCTACCAACAAGTATCCTGACATTAGCCCCATCACTGCCCTAGACCACTAGAGATCTTGAAATAAAGCCTTCACTCTCTAGACCACCAGGGATGCAGACAAAATCCTTCATTGCCTTAGACCCTGATACTGTATAAGACTCTTTGCCTGGGTGCCCTATGGTCCTCCATATCTGGCTGCTGTATAGCTAATAACCCTGGGGTCCTAGGCCAAAATTCGACCAAGGACAACATCTGCATGGACTTTGTGTGCTCTCCCTGTGTTTGCATGGGTTTCCTCTGGGTACTCCTGTTTCCTCCCACACTTGAGTGAGTTCCATCGGAAACAGGTGATGATAATGTCTGTAATGCGCTGTGGAATATGTCAGCGCTATATGAGTAAAATAAGTAAATGCTGGTCTGCATCACCCGGCTTAGAGAGTAGAGCTGAGTTTGCCATTTAGCACAGCTCGCTTTGATATCTCAATCTTTGCTTTTTTAAATAGGAAAGCAGCCTTTGAGTTTTAATGTATATTGCCTCAGCTCTGCTACATCTATTCATGTGATGATCCAAATCCCACTATATATATATATATATATATATATATATATAGGCACTTCTAGGCATTCCAGGTTAACAAATCTTAGGAAACATGATGGCCTTCCAGAACTTAGCCACACAAACATTTTATTAGAAGGTGGTGAGAATGGTACAGCCTTTTAATTAGCCACGCATTTGCAAAATAGTTTAACTCCCAAGGACTCACATCGCTAAAACACTGAAAAAATGAATATGAAATGAGTTGAAGTTATTGTTAGCTCAGATTCTGTCTTGAAGCAAAAAAGGACCAAATTTGTTCCGGAGGATTAGGTAGAATGTCCTAAAGCTGCAATTAATCTACAGCTGTGCATACTTTGGGGGAAAAAAGTGCAATGCACTTGGCTTTCCCATTCTAGGGCTTGAGAAGTGGCGTTCCTTAGATACTCCACCTGCAGACCTTCACCTTTCCTATGATGGTTGAGGTCTAGACTTGATAGATCTAATGATAACTAATGAGCATGGGACCTTAGGCTAAGTAACTCATGTAAGAAGGCCAAAAGGGAACTTCAGTGCCTTGACAATTCAAATGCTTTTTGTAATGATGATGTATATATTTTGCCTTTAGAGTGGCAGAACCATTTTGTTGGCTTACTTCATTCTGCTGTGGTTTTGAAGATCGTTGAATCTAGAGGTTCCATCAAGAGGCCATTTTAGTCTTTGAAGAGAATAATGTAGTCTTCTTCAATGAAATTGCTGAAAGTCTAGCAGAGGTCTGCTTCCACAGTTAGTGTGTTACGTTCTATATCCTCACCTCTGAGAAGATACATTGACATACATACATGATGATGATCTTAGAAATTCATCTTCATAATGTTGATGCATTTTTGAAGGCTGTCAATAGAAATGAGCAAATTTCTTAAAATTCAGTTGAGGGCCAAACAGGTCGTATGAGGTCTAGAATAATTCAACCCCAATCGCAAGTTTCCCGATTGCCCGAGAAACTCACTCTTATCAATATCTATCTCACACACTCTCTCTCCCTATCTCTCTCTCTCTCTATTTTACACTGAATTCTCCTGAAACAGATAACATTTTTGGAAAATTTCCATTGAATTACCAAATATTATAATCAAATTCCCATTTAAGGAGCAAGTCACTTCCATTGGAATAAATCTCCTACTCTGCCAGGTTGCTCTTCATGTTCTAGAGGATGCAGTTATACAAAAGGTGACAGCCAAACCTCTGAGTACAAAATAGGGTCCCATCCCCTGTAGACCAGAAGTGTGACATCACATTCATCTTCCCATGCACTCCTGCAGGCAATCATTGACTTCAGTGGTCATGTTCTTCCTTGGGAAACATCAACAATGAGGCCAGTGAATGGCTACAGTAGTGCAATTGGCGATGGATAGAATGTCACACTTCCAGTCTGGGAACCGAGCACTGGTGACTAGGTAAATGGTTTTATTTTATCAACCATAGCACTCTCAGGGCCAATACTAAAACTGCTGTTGTGGATGGAAAACCCCTTTAACTGTGTAGTCCGCGTTACAATATTTTGTAACCAAGCAGGTGCCCCAACATCACTAGAGGAACCATTTGGCACCTGAATATTTCTCCGCAGTGAGGTGTAATGCATGGACACCTGTGGTCTTCCAGAAGCAGAACTGTTCTTGCAGCAGCTCTCTCTCTCTGGTTAAAGGGAACCTGTCACATTGAACTTGGTATCTAAACTGAAGGTAGCATGTTATAGAGCAGGAGAAGCCGAGTAGATTGATATATACTTTTTATATCATTTACTGATCAAACATTTCCTGCAAAGAAATTGCCATTCTTTTTGTAGGACCGCCCATTGCCCAGATTGAGCAGAGATTCAGGTCAAAATGTTTTTATATTTATATATTTAAAAGTTTTATTGAATATTTACCCACAAAACTATAGATCAATATAACACACTGCCTGCAGATTGGCCTGCAGTATCAAAGTAAGGTTTTTTTCAATAAAGATCGTTTATCTGCAGGATCAATCCTATTAAACCATGCATACTGCCTGGTAGAGCTGAACCTGCTGATTAAAATCAAACCTGTCTTGCAAAAATCTGTTGCGGCGTTCTGGAAAAATAAGACTTTTATTCTTAATGCAAATGAGAGATTCAAGGAACCAAGGCGTGCAGCCAACACTGGAAAGTTTCAGAACTGAGGTGCACCCAGGGTCTAGCCTCAGTGCATTGAAACCCTTGCAAAAAGAAAAAAAGTCTGATTTTCACAAGACAGGTATCATTTAAATCGGCAGGATCAACCACACCAGACAGTATGCATGGTTTAGTTAGATTGACCCTGCTGTCAGATGGTTATTAAGCTATCACTAACCCTTTACATTGAACCCTGTTGCAGCTAGCAGAGCTATCAATATATATCCAGTATGTTAAAGTGGATATCCAGGAGCAGAAAAAAATTGCAACTTTTTGGGAAAACCAGTGCCACACCTGTCCATGGGTTGTATGTGGTATTGCAGCTCAATCACGTTTTACTTTGATGGAGCAGAGCTACAATACCAAACACAACCCATAGACAGTTGTGGTGCTGTTTTTGAAAGAAAGCAGCCACGTTTCCCTAATTCTGGACAACCCCAAATAAGCCTTCATTGGACTTGATTCATTTTTATGTTTTACCTTGTAGATATGGATGTTCTTTTATCTTATCCTAAGATGTCAAAACCAACAATCTAAAAAAATATATATATTTTTGAGATTCTGAATTAGTAGATCATTATTGGTTAAATGACCCTAGATGTTTCCTATCCCCACCCCACTCTCGTGTACACGGTGTGTCTCCTAATTTCCTGAAGGTGTTTTCACAGGATCCATTGGGCCTATTTTACATAAGTGGCCTGGAGCCACAGCTTCATCAGCCACCTTGTTAGCATGACCCCAATGTCAAATGATCCTCTTGAGGGACTTTCTTTATGTTTTTCACTTTTCTTCTTCATCTTAAGAAAAATGTAAGCTACAAATCCTTTACAGAATCTAAGATTTTTATTGAATTCGGAATATAATTTTTTCAATCCATGGCCAATATTAGTTGACTCGAGGACTTCAGAAGAAAAAGAAGAAGAAGGTCTTTAGAAAGTAGGACTCGACTGAATGGGTTGGTGCTGAGGGAACATATATGTCTCATGAATCACAAGTCTAAATTTGTCTAGAAGTATGCGAAATCACATTCTTTTTTCTCACGGAGAGCACACTAGCCCTTAGTCACCGTTCCAGTAATTGACATACTTGTCCAATGCTCGAAAACAAAAATATTCTCATCAGACACCCCCTTCCTCCTCCCAGTTTCTTATTCGGTTATTGTAAAACACAGGGACTGAGTCTTGTACCAGCGTGGCTTTGTTTTTAATTAGTTCTGATGGCAGTTGGGTTCAAGCCAAGGAAGAAATTGAACTTCTTTTGATGGAGTCTTGTTGCTCAGTGTGAGGTTGCTTCTCGCAGACTGAGTTTGTAGAAAAAGATCCTGACAAATTATATATTATTGTTCCTCTATTATGTCAGTATCGAAGCTAATGGGGCAATGATACAAAAATAAAACTGGCACCTACAGAGGAAATTAAATTAAATGCACCCTGCTCCAAAACTGGTTTCTGAGACATCTCTGAAGATTTTCAAGACAGAGGTGGAAAGGGTGGACCTTTTTTTTTTTTTAATTTATTTTTTTTACTAAAAAGCCAAGGCATATGAAGTTGTACAGTACAAAACACACGCTGAAAGGGGATTTAACTATATGTTCTGACCTTTGTCTTGGAGAAATGACAGTTGAGATTGGTGGTGGCATATGTGAGCTGCAACCACCATTAATAATGAAGGCAAAACAAAGGGGCTGAAGTTTTTCAGCTCCATGCAAAAAAATATATATATATAATAATAATAATAATAATAATAATTACCATATTTTTCACTCTATAAGATGTACCTGCCTATAGGACACACCTAGGTTTTGGGGGAGGAAAATAAGAAAAAAAAAATTCCATCAGACCTCAGATCAGACAATCAGGGCATAGCTGTATTGGAAGCAGGGGAAGCAGCTGCTACAGGACCCAGAAGAGGCCCAAAAGATTTTATTGCCAGGGCCCCCTCAACAGTAATATACAATGACATTATATACAGTGACAGTATATACAGTGACATGACATACGGTATATATGTGTAGGGAACGGGTGAAGCGGCTGCCTGGCCTGGTCTCAAAGTAATATCTTGACTAGCTGCAGGAGTGAGGGCTGCACAGGAGGAGGGAGGGGCCCATTCAAAAATTTGTTTTGGGGCCCTGTCAGTTCTAGTTTCACCGCTGCCCCCAATTGTCAATCAGACCTCAGCTCAGACCCCAATCAGACCTCAGCTCAGACCCCAAATGTTAAAATTAGACTTCAGCTCAGACCTCCAACCAGACCTCAGATCAGACCTCCAGTGTATATCAGACAAAAAAAGTAAATTGACTCATCCCTCCTGCTCCGGACATTGCCGCCACTCCTGAGATCCAGCGCTCTACCTACTTCTGTGACACGATGTCGCCAAGCATAACTTTCCTAGCTAGAGATGAGTGGCCATAGAAAGATAGTTTACCTACTAGAGGAGCAATAAAAGAGGAAGAAGTGCAAAGAAACAGGGCATCAAATGCCAAATGGGTGCTCACCTTGGTAACTTATGCAAAAGCAAGAGTCACAATGCTCTAGAATGCCTTTCAGAAGTGCCCGCTATGGGCTGCTGCATGCGCTGGCAACAGTCCTAAGGCTAGGCCTAATACAGCGGCAAGGACAGTAGAGGTGCGGCGACATTGCTTATTACAGTGGCAAGAAGGAACATACCAAACAGCTGTTTGATACAATCATTTTTGACACTGTAACAGGCAGTGCTGCCACACTTCTGATGTCCTTACTTCTAGAGGAGAAAGATATTTTGTATCCACATTGAGTCACCGAAATGTAAGAGACTCTGATTCACCATGTATCTCAAGCCAGACCAATCTAGATATGGTTTGAAGACCAATCCAGGCTAGAAGAATGATTCTTAGGGCCGACCAAGTCATAAGTCTACATCCAATAGTTTTTTTGTTAAAAGTCCCGTAAGAAATAGATCACAATGATATGTGATTGTCTCCAATGTATCCTCCAAAATGAGTTTGTCTTCTGATGGACCTTGTGGCTCATTCTTATCTGAAAGCCTTGGCCCACCAGGCATTCTCTGTTACTCTGGTTGGCCACAGAGACACAGAGAAGAGACGCAATCCTATTTGACTATGTCCTATTCGATTTTTCTTTGAAACCAAGATTCGGTTCTTCTTTACCGCAACTTTTTGAAGATGATAGGTTCCACATGTTTCTTAGCATTGATTTCTTAGCTGTTTTTTATATTTAATTGGGTCACTGCAAACCATTCAACTCTTTTGCCTATTAAAAGATGTTCCTTTGGAGATTCTGAGTCTTGGGGGTGGCTGAGTCACTAGTGTCCTCCAACTGAGTTGTCTTCTGACAAGAAAAAATTCTTGCAATCACACCCAATGTCACATTTCACGTCACTGTCTACTGTATACAGTGTGACAACATCAAGTTAGTAGCAGCCGCTCTTTCCTTGACAACAAAGATGTCTTTGATGGTAACACCCAGTTGATTTATTACATTGCGACAAGATTTTTTCACTGTGAAGGTTTAAATCAAATCTAACATTCCACATAAATAATGCTTGAGAATGAGAACATAATAAATAAAAAGCAAACTGCAGCAAACTGGAAAGTCTGGTTCACCCTCTACAGACTCACAGAAAGGAGAAAGACTTTCTAGCAGTTACAATGTGTCTTCTTCTCTGGGATGGTCAATAAAACAATAATTGACCATCATGGCCCACAGGTGTGACATGCCTGCCTGCTGTATCTAACATCATGTCCTCTCCATATATAAAAGGTAACATTTCAAAAACTGGACTTCTTGTGTTTTCTCCGTCTACTAACCTACCTAAACCTGATATCTCCATATCATCCCGTGGGTTTACACAGGCCGAGCTAAAGCCAATCGTCGGGAAGGAAGTGTCCGTTCAGTGAAGGAGACCGCTGCGTTTACATGCAGAGATCTCCTCCACAGTAAGAGGATGAAGGGTCGCTATTGCGATTGTTTGTCCTTTTGCAGTTGCAATGTTTCTGGGCAGCAGACCGCTGTCTGGACCACACAATCTGCTGCCCAGAAACGACCATTAATGTGCCTGAATGAATCAGCGGCCCGTTTAGACGGGCATGTTGTCGGGAACGAGCATTTGCAGGAACGTTGATTCCCGATAATCTGTCCGAATATCGGACCACATAAATCCATCTTAAAGGGGTATTACCATCTCAGACAATGGGGCGAATAGCTAGGATATGTCCCCATTGTCTGATAGGTGCGGGTCCCACCTCTGAGACCCGCATCTTTGTCTAAAACGGAGCCTAAAATGAAGCTGGCAAAGTTGTGGTCGGCAGTGACGAGTCCAACCATCGCCAATTGTTTCTAATGGCCCCCAAAAATATTTTCAGGATCCCCTTAGAAATGAACGGGAGCAGACCGCGCTTGCGCAGCCACCACTTTTCCATTTATTTCTATGGGTTCGACAGAAATAGCCAGCGCATAGAATAGCCGAGCCGGCCCATAGAAATGTATGGAGGGCAGCCGCACATGCGCAGTGCCCTTTCCTCCACTTTGCCTATCAGACAATGGGGGTATTTCCTAGCGATATGCCCCCAATGTCTGAGAAGGAAAAAGTCCTTTAACTCCTGGGCAGCAAGACTGTTTTGGGGCTGTCTTTGGTTGCTTGCTCATCTCATCTTGTGTCACCCCAATCTCCTCCTCATAGATTGTGAGCTCTTGTGTGCAGTTTGGGTTGTGGGTTAGTTTGTTACTCTGTAAAGTCTGATTTTGTCTATACATCTTCCTTCTGATTGTAAAGTGCTGCAGAATAGGTTGGTGCCATAAAAAGATGATTAAAATGTCTGCCTGCAATCAGCTGTAAACTGTGAGGAAACCCGGCAGTAAGAGTGCATTCACATGACTGTCCGCAAAACGCAGAGCCGCAAAAAATACTAATGGTAACTCTTTGATGTAAGTGTTGCAGGTTTTTTTGTGGATGCATCGTAATAATGGCTATTGTCGTCTCCAAAATGGACAGGAATAGGACACTTCTATCTTTTTTGTGTAACGAACATACGGATGCGGACTGCATGTGCTGCGCGTTTAGTTTTTTCGAAACCATAGCAATGAATGGGTCTGTGTGCAAACCGCAAAAAATGCGGATCAGATGCAGATCAAAAATACGGTCGTGCGAATGAGGCTTTAGTGTTCAATTGCCCTACATCTCCACTAACCAGCACGGTGGGTCTGTAACCCCTGTGAACGTATAGCCAATTGAAAAACATTTCATTTGAGGAACATAGAGTTTTTTGGGGGGTTTTGTGCTTTTTTCTGAAGGCATTAGGTTTCATGCACACAACCATTGGATGTTTTGCGGTCCACGAATTGCGGATTCGCAAAACACATAAACCGGCCATGTGCATTCCGTATTTTGTGGAACGGAACAGCTGGACCCTAATAGAACAGTCATATCCTTGTCCGTAATGCGGACAATAATAGGACATGTTCTATTTTTTTTGCAGAATGGCCTTGCGGACATACGGACACGGAATGCACATGGAGTCATTTCCTTTTCTTTTCTTTTTTTTCTTTTGTGGCCCCATTGAAATGAATGGTTCCACATACAAGACGCCAAAAAAACGGACACGGAAAAAAAGGTGCATGAGCCCTTATGGTGTATTATGTTCTCATACCACGTCCCTAAACGCTATCATTTTATGCCAGATATTAGTAATTATAATCTAGATATTAATTTAAATTATTATAATTGGTATTATTATTACTGCTATTACTGTTATTATTGACATTATTATTGACAAAATATTTATAATAATAATAATAATAATAATAATAAATATATTTATCCAGAACTTCAACTAAAATCCAAAACAACTATTATTATTATTATTATTATTACAGTTATTATTGAAGTTATTATTTAAATAATATAAATAACAGTATTTAATAATAATTAATAATAGCCATTTTAATTTTAATTATTTATTATATTTTGTTGCTTTTTATTATATTGAACAAAATAATAATAATAATAATAATAATAATAATAAATGTATTGATTTAGAACTGCAAAAAATCCAATACATCCATTTTTACCAGCAAAAAAGGTAAAACGTGAAAAAATTATTAATTGAAAAAAAAATACGTTTATAACATTTTTACCATGCATGTGATTCCATATATCGCCTTATTAAAATCTCCATGAAGAATCAGCAAGAAACCTCCACAGACCAGAGGATATCTAAAGTGGTGAGATATTTACAGAAGAAGAAGCAGCAATGATTCCTTTTTTTTCCCCCGTAAATATAATAATTATTTCAATTTTCCTTTTAATTCAGCGTCAAATGTAAAAGAGGGACTGGGATTCTAGGAGACGAAGATTAAAGATGTCACTACAAAAGAGGACCCTTGATCAAAAGTGATCCAATAAAGCAGATATAATTAGCAATAACAAGATTAAAGAGAACGGAGAAAGTATGAAAATGAAATCCGCGGAGTTGATTTCTTTGTGAAATTTCTTCCCTCGGTCTTTCATATTTGCATTAAAGTGATTGTGAATAATGTACATTTGACCAGTGTTTTCTGCGGAACTAATGCCTATTAAAGGGATGGGAAGTAGCATATGTTGTGCCTGGGGCGGTAAAAGTCCAATCACCCCTACTGTGTGAGGCTCGCACTCCAATACAGGACAGCCTGAGATTTATCCTGAATGAACTCAGCGGGGGGGCTGTAATCCCACCCTCGATAGTTAGGAACCTAAAAGACATGGTAAAAAGCCGGGATATTAGCAAAGGCAGATGAGTAGTTTTATTCAACAGAGGACAAATATTCCCCTCCTTCGTGTTGGCTCCTGTATATACGACTCGGATCACTTTAAAGAAGCACTCTATTTTTTTTTCTTTTGCTTTTCTTTGTGATTTTTTTTTTTACATATATTGCTACCACATCTCCAGCAGTGTTATTTTTTACACCCCTACTCAGCTGCATGCATACATTTTGAGTCTTTTCACTATGGGAACCTAGTCATGTGACCTCAAGTCTGACCTAAAAAGAAATCAGCAGCACTCCTTCCATTCAATGCATGTATTTATTAACTAAAAGGCATCATTACAGAACATGATGTTTCGACTCAACGGAGGCTTGAAAGAGACTCGGTTGAGTCGAAACGTCGCCTTCTGTAATGATGCCTTATGGTTAATAAATACATCACATTGCGTTGAATGGAAGGAGTGCTGCTGATTTCTTTTTTGGATGTATCTCTGGAACCAGTACACGGGGGCCGACACTGCCTGCACCCACGTGTCCCTCTGAGGACGATTTTCCTGATCTACTGTGAACTTTCTTACTCAAGTCTGAACCGCAACCCAGAGCTTACTCTAATGTGCAAACAGGAACTCGGTCTCTCCCTGTGGCTGACTTCCTGTGAACTACAGAATGACATCATCACCTATCAAATCCCTCCTGGCAGCACTCAGGCCCCTCCCCTACCTCCGTGTTCCTCTGTATATCCTTGTATTCTGTTGAAGATGTAATGTCTCCACTATCTAAAGGTACAGAAGTGCAGATATATAGTAGGTGAATGTATACTGACTTGCAGTACCTGCCTGTACTATCTGTGTGTGCTGACTCTCCAGTGTAGTTCTATGGGATGTAGCTTCACACTGGTCTAAATGTCTCCTGCATGTAAGAGCTGACAGAGGAGAGAGAGAGAGAGAGATGACAGGGCAGACAGGACAGACAGGCCCATAAGAGAACATGGAGACCCCGCAGTGTGAGGGGACAGCCTTTCTATGTCACTGATCTGTCATGGCTGCCCTTACATAGAGCAGTGCAGTGTGAGGAGACTCCAACCCCTCTGTCTCTGTAAAGCCTTGCATGATGGGAAATGTAGGATTCATTAGGAAAACCATATCTGGAGGGGAGAAGGAATCAAGATGTCAAACAACCCACAGATTAAACATCAAATAAAACAGGATTATACAAGGCCTGCACACACGCCTCTATCTTATTACTTAATAATGTTCTATTCTACACTATATAGGCTGGAGAATTTGCAGACTGTGCTCTGTGCAGCAGCGTGCATGTCACAGGCATTGTGAAAACTCCACCCACTGAAGGGAGGGGTCAAGATTCATGATTGAGTCTTTAAGGGGTTGGTGTCACTTCATCAAGTAGAATTTATCATGTAGAGAAAGTGAATACCAGGCACTTACTAATGTATTGTGATTGTCCATATTGCTTCCTTTGCTGGCTTGATTCATTTTTCCATCGCATTATACGCTGCTCATTTCCATGGTTACGACCACCCAGCAACCCATCAGTGATGGCCATGCGTGCACACTATAGGAGAAAGCATCGGCCTCTCTGGTGTCCTGGAACATGGGAACACGCATAGGCTAGTTCTTTTTTTTTATAGTGTGCAAGCACGACCACCGCTGATGGATTGCAGGGTGGTCGTAACCATGGAAATGAGCAGTGTATAATGTGATGGAAAAAGGAAGCAATATGGACAACCACAATACATTAGTAAGTGCCTGGTATTAAATTTCTCTACATGATAAATGCCATTTGCTGAATGGACACAGCACCTTTGAGGTTCTTCTACCCAGGCTCAGGGTTATTATTGGGACATAGCACTCATAGAAATGCTCGTTCTGGATAATTGCCAATCACTGATCACCTGATGATTAAGTAGATGCATATTTGTTGGGTGATCTTTTATATAGCACATAAAATAACATTTTGCCATCAGCATATCACTTGTAGTAAATACGGATGTGCTTCCGGCAAGCACTGAATCTGAATGAGGGTGAACGATCACAGCGCCGATCATTTACCCCCATACAAAGGAAATGATTGCTGGATGTAAATGCAGCTCTCACCATCACTCAATGATCAGGCAATTATTGGCAGCGTTCAGTTTGTTCCCAATAACTGCCTATGCATTAGCATGTGCAAAAGACCTTCGTGTCATCTAGAAAACAACCTGACGGGGACATAGCAGGATAATCAAGGCTAAAAAAATTTGTAATAAATATAAAAAAGATATGCCGCACCAGAGTGACTAGGGAACAATGTGAGGTGCACCCACTAGCAGATGACAATCTGAAAGAGGAAAAAATGTAATAATAAATAACGGTGGGGCACTCTCTATTGCAATGGGAACAGTGGATATTGGTACATAAAATTTATTAATATATCTAAAATGAGTCGTTCACAATTGGTAATTTAAATCATTCGCAGTGATAAATATAGCAGCATAAATAATGATATTGAGCATACTAAAACGACATTATGAATAAATAAATGAGGTAAAATACAATTGGTGATCTGTCAATAAGAACTTAGCATCCAAAAAAATTTAAGCATCAAAAAATCTTTTTTTTTAAAAGTGCTCTGGGTATCCACAGTTAGGTTCAGTTATTATTAATATCAGTTGGACTCCAATCTAAGTTGCAGGTTAATGTTAGCTGTATGCAGAGCGGCGTCCCGTTCCTTAGCCTGAGACAGCGGCGTCCCGCTGTAAATTTCAAAAAGTGATCGCTTATTATCGTAGACACTTCGATCTTACCCGGAGGGTTTCGATGAAATATCCTACCCTCGCCTCGGTGCGCCTTCTATGTGTATCGGTGCTCCGGTCCCGAGGGCTGTTAACTTTCGAGAAGATCCCACGCCAACGCCGGAAGTCCACGTAAGTTCGCTGAAGGTAGACTTCCCTTGTACAGCAGAGACCTCCCGCAGCTGGCGTTCTCAGATCAATAGAATAGTAAATTATTCTCCTCCTAAATACCACTGATGAAGGGGTCAACTCCTTAAACCCTGAAACGCGTTTGGTACGGACCCCCACGTTTGGACTATAGACACATATCTTCGATCGATTTAGGAGGAGAATAATTTACTATTCTATTGATCTGAGAACGCCAGCTGCGGGAGGTCTCTGCTGTACAAGGGAAGTCTACCTTCAGCGAACTTACGTTGACTTCCGGCGTTGGCGTGGGATCTTCTCGAAAATTAACAGCCCTCGGGACCGGAGCACCGATACACATAGAAGGCGCACCGAGACGAGGGTAGGAGATTTCATCGAAGCCCTCCGGGTAAGATCGAAGTGTCTACGATAATAAGCGATCGCTTTTCGAAATTTACAGCGGGACGCCGCTATTTATCACTGCGAATGATTTAAATTACCAATTGTGAACGACTCATTTTAGATATATTAATAAATTTTATGTACTATTATCCCATTGCTATAGAGAGTGCCTCACCGTTATTTATCAAAACATTTGTAGTTGTCACCCAATATAAATTTGGGCTGTTGCTATCCAATGCTCCAGACACATTCTGCCTTGGAAACCTACAAGCAACAACACCTGGATGCAGTCAACGTTGGCCACGTCACAGGTAGGATTGGAGGACCTTGTTCTACAAATTGGTGCAGGTCCTAGAGCTGGAATCTCCATCCAGCAGCATTTATAGCATATCCTGTGGACTAGCTATCAATGTCTAACATGATAATACCCCTTCATGTTCTTAAAAAGGCAATTCACCAGTGAGGTTCATTACCTTGACCACTAATTTCCACCTGCCCTTTCTCCTTTTGTTTATAGGTTGGCAAAAATAGGTGGCCAAAAGAAGAGATGCTCCAAATGAACGTAGCATTAGACTACAGACAGGACTTGTTTTCGTCTGTAAAATGAGGATCTGATCTGCATAGGAGCTGTAAACGCAAAACGGTAGCAGATTTTTAATCAAGACGTTTGAAAACGTGCTTCATTTTCTATTTTGGATAGGTTGGTGCAATAAAAATAGGTTGCAAGATTTTTCTTATCCTATAATATGCAATGAGTCTCAACACCACCGATTATTTTAGAAAGAAGCTCTTAAGCTGCGAACATTTGGCATTAAAACAGACAAAGCAGAAATATCACAAAGAATTCCTTATTTTTTAGGCAAAAAAACATCAGCATTAAACTCAATAGCACTGAATGGTTAATGGACATAAGAGAAATTGGTCAGTTATAGCAGTGATTGCCAAGTTGTGCCATGCAGCTGTCCGAGCATGTTGGGCAAGGGTGTAGCTACCATGGGAGCAGGGGAAGTGGTTGCTATGGGGCCATAACTCAGGAAGGGGCCCAGGAGGAGGACAAATGGATTTATTTTTTGGGCCCAGGGAGCGGTGACTATGGTACTCATAGTCCTAGCACTGGTGTTACTCGCTGCTCTCTATTCTTCTTCTCCAGACACCTGCACTGGACTATGACCTGACGGCGCACAGCTTCAGTATGGAATGTAGGAGCGCACTATGACCTGGCGCTGTGTGACGTTACGTCACAGTGTAGTGTGTTCCTAGAGGAGAAGAGAGTTTTTTGTTTTTTTTTTATGAAAGGGGTTATCCAAACCTTATAATGACCCCCCCCCCCACCACCCCCTCTGGAATTCCAGGGTGATGCTAGGGAGGTGCAGCGGGGGCCATGTTGGAATGAGGAGCGACAAAGGTGCCAGGGAGTGGGGTAAGTATAATCTATATGAGGGACCCAGATATTGGGGGGGTCATTATAGGCATTGGATAAACCCTTTAAGGTTACTGAGGGTGAGGGAAGCCCTTCAAAAATGTGCTCTGATTAGATTTAGGGTCCTTTTACATGGGCAAATGCACATGGAAATTATCAGAAATTAACTATCCAATCCAGGTCACTGCACAGTCACCTTATGAATAGTGTTGAGCGCGAATATTCGAACTGCAAATTTTAATTGCGAATATCGCCACTTCGAGAATTCGCAAATATTTAGAATATAGTGCTATATATTCGTATTTGCGAATAGTGTTGATCGCGAATATCGCGAATATCAGCACTTAGCAACATCCCTAGCAACCAATAGGAAAGTTGCCTGCCCCTTAGTGTTGATCGCAAATATTCGCGAATATATTACATTGCCGATTTTCGCAATAAAAAAATAATGACTGGAGATCACGAATTCTCGAATTTGCGAATTTATGGTGAATATTCGGCCAAAATTTTTTGAAATATTGCCAATTCGAATATTGCCTATGCCGCTCATCACTACTTATGAACAAGTGTTTTCTCCTTTATTCGGATTATCGGTGGCATTTTACATGGGGTAATTTTTTGAAAGGATCTTATACACTCACCTAAAGAATTATTAGGAACACCTGTTCTATTTCTCATTAATGCAATTATCTAGTCAACCAATCACATGGCAGTTGCTTCAATGCATTTAGGGGGGTGCTCCTGGTCAAGACAATCTCCTGAACTCCAAACTGAATGTCAGAATGGGAAAGAAAGGCGATTTAAGCCATTTTGAGCGTGGCATGGTTGTTGGTGCCAGACGGGCCCGTCTGAGTATTTCACAATCTGCTCAGTTACTGAGATTTTCACGCACAACCATTTCTAGGGTTTAAAAGAATGGTGTGAAAAGGGAAAAACATCCAGTATGCGGCAGTCCTGTGGGCGAAAATGCCTTGTGGATGCTAGAGGTCAGAGGAGAATGGGCCGACTGATTCAAGCTGATAGAAGAGCAACGTTGACTGAAATAACCACTCTTTGCAACCGAGGTATGCAGAAAAGCATTTGTGAAGCCACAACACGCACAACCTTGAGGCGGATGGGCTACAACAGCAGAAGACCCCACCGGGTACCACTCATCTCCACTACAAATAGGAAAAAGAGGCTACAATTTGCACGAGCTCACCAAAATTGGACTGTTGAAGACTGGAAAAATGTTGCCTGGTCTGATGAGTCTCGATTTCTGTTGAGACATTCAAATGGTAGAGTCCGAATTTGGCGTAAACAGACTGAGAACATGTATCCATCCTCTGATGGCTACTTCCAGCAGGATAATGCACCATGTCACAAAGCTCGAATCATTTCAAATTGGTTTCTTGAACATGACAATGAGTTCACTGTACTAAAATGGCCCCCACAGTCACCAGATCTCAACCCAATAGAGCATCTTTGGGATGTGGTGGAACGGGAGCTTCGTGCCCTGGATGTGCATCCCTCAAATCTCCATCAACTGCAAGATGCTATCCTATCAATATGGGCCAACATTTCTAAAGAATGCTATCAGCACCTTGTTGAATCAATGCCACGTAGAATTAAGGCAGTTCTGAAGGCAAAAGGGGGGTCCAACACTGTTCCTAATAATTCTTTAGGTGAGTGTATATGT